>NC_041396.2:102967667-103283917 GCF_900747795.2 Erpetoichthys calabaricus | reverse complement strand
CAATTAATACTGATTAAACTGTTTAAAAAAACAAAGATACAAATGGGTGTCAAACAGGAATGCAAAGGTGAGAACTGTAGTACAGAAAATATTTTTGTGCTAACTCAACTATTGTTGAACCACATTTTGTATAAATGTAGGAAAAATATTAAAATATTTGTAAAAGTAAAAAAAAACAATGTATTCAAAGGTATGCAAAGATTTTAAACAATTGATCGGTTGTGTTCTTTGAGACAATACAAAAGTATTTTACTGCAACATTTGTAATAAACCATTGAACTTTTAAAACATTTATGCTTTTTTGAGCATACTTTTAAAGGATGGGTGCTGTGTGAATATGATATGTTGCATTTTACCATGATGTTTGTAATTCTGTTGCTTGAGTTTAGAAGTGTCATATCTTTCTGATAAAGAAGAAAAAGTTAAAAATGTTATATCCATGCTGCACAAGAAAGAAAGTGATGCAAAGTCTTGGTGTTATTTATACGTTATGAGGTCTACCCTGTATATAGACAAAAGTTGTTCAGCCAGGAAATAACCTGTTAACATTTTTCCTTTGCAGAACACAGACTTTTAATTTCTGTTATTTCTCCTGAAACAAAAAACAAAATGCAACTCACATAGCCAAATAAGCTCTCATCAAAGTTTTCCACTTCCATTCATCATATTGTGCAGAAAGATCTCTCTGCAACTAATCATCAGCAAATACAAGGAACTGGTTATTGACGTTCACTGCAGGAAAGCACCTCTAAGTCCAGTCACAATTCAGGGAATGGATGTAAAGGTGGTGAACTCCTACAAGTACTTGGAAGTCCACATCAATGACAGATTGGACTGGTCTCGTAACACAGAAGAACTATATAAAGAAGGGCAAAGCAGGCTCTTTTTCCTAATACATTGTGTTGCTTTATTGTGAGTTACAACATCCTCCACACCTTCTACAACAATGTGATGGCCAGTGTGATTTTCTATGCTGTGGTGTGTTGGCCCAATAGCATCACATCAAGAGAGGCCCACCAAAGCAACAAGCTAATTAAAACGGCAGGCTCAGCTATGCGACATCCTCTGGACCCCCCATAGGTGGTAGAAAAAGAGACAAAACAAAACTGAATGCCATTATGAACAATACTGCACATCCTCTCTCTGACACACAGCCAATGAATCATTCAGCAGAAGTGTGTCATGCCAACAGCACTATGCCTGCATAATGCCTTACTATGACTGTGACTGCCAAGTCAGGAGTTTTCTTTCTTTTAATTTTCTTCCTTTTTAGTCATTTTGGTTTATGTTTAGACTATAGTGTGTGTATCTGTCTATCTGTCTGTTGACCATCTATTTAAAGACCTTCTGCAAAAAGCCTCTTAATAGACAACTCTCTGTTAGCATAGTGATGGGTCAGGCCTTGTGGGTGTGGTTGCCCACGTGAGTGTAGCCATGTGGTCCCGGAGTGTTTAATGAAGAAATTGGCTGATCACGTAATTACATACAAACTTAGTTTGAATTAGTTCAGCCGATTTCCTGATTGATGCTCTATGGATCATAATCAAGCAGACTGCACCTAAAGAGTATAAAGGAGCCTGAGTAGGACAGAAAGCAAGAGGTTAGAGTTCATAAAGGAAGAGGAAAAAAAAGAACAACAAAGAAAAAAGAAAAGAAAGAATTGGGATGGTACGTGGTGCTGCAAGGGCATGAGAGGAGTAGCACTCCAGGTTTGGGTCACTCACACTGATTTATATGGAGAAGTGGGGGTGATCAAATGCTCTAGGGGTCCTGCTGACCAAGGACAAGTGGCGGCTCCAAGACCCCAAGTGGTGACTGAAGTGGTTGAGGTGAGTGCCAGGTAAGGGCAGTTGCCAGCATCTCAGCCTGGGTGAGGAGACCTGAAGAATGAGGAAGGGAGACAGAGGGAAAGACACACTGGGTTCAGAGAGAGAATGAAAGAGAACCCAATGTCTGACTGGTTTTACTGACTTTTAACTTCTTTAAGAAATTATACATTGCTCTTTCAGCAAAAATGTACTGATGTTTATGGATTATGTATTTATAGAACAAGTCTGAATTGACTGCACTGCACTTTCAGTCTGGCACTTTAATGTTGAGTGAATTAAAGCACAATGCACTAATGCACCAGCCTTTTGGCTATGTGTCCTCATTGTCCAAGCCATCCTGGTCATGAATATTGATGTCCAGGCCAAAGGAAAAGATGCCAAGGCTGTTTACAGCCCAGGCATCGCAGACTCGTGGACTAGCTATTCACTTTCTCTGGTCATAATAATGACATGACAAGGCATGAAAAATTTTTAAGATCAGCCAGTGTCCATATGGATTTACTTTAGGTGCTGCTGTTTTCTACCACGACATAACTTCATACCTGAATTTGCATTATAGCTATCTTACTCAGCATAATACTTTTATTGTTAAATTTATTTTTTATTAGGTAAAGTAACAAGTGTAATTGCTAACAATGAATTAAGAAGCTTTTGCTTATAGAATAAACTGAGTATCAGTTTCCTCAGGCCCTATATAGAATGAATGGAAATGTAAACACAAATGAATCATTTAACATCAATTAAAAATTTATAAGGAAAGTGAGGATTCATTATCTAGTACTATATCTACAGCATGGCTAAGTCAAATAATTTATATTAACTTTTAAAGGAGTACTATGAATAATTCAGAATTCAGCTTTAGGCAAGTCATAGCTGCAGCACACAGCTTGGGTGACCTTTTAGTTTCACAATATTGCAGTAGTCTATGAGGTTTTCATGTTATTAGTTTTTTGTTCTGTTTTTCACACTATCACAGTTGATGTTTGACTTACACTTAAAGAATTACTGCTTCAAGGACACTGCACCAAATCATTTCACAAAATATTGATTCTATCGCTTGCCACCAGAACTTACAGCAGCAGTGCTCCCTTATTTTTCCACTTATGAATAAAGCTAAATAGATGAACATTTATTGCTAATTTAACATTTATTTTGACAGAAAGATGCTAAAACAAAGTAAGCTGTGCTCAATCAGGGCAAAAATTACAATCTAATGACATTTATAGACTTTTAGATTAATGGAAATGCATTGATGCCTAACAAAATTTGCTTTGTCTTTCATTTCTTTAGCTGTATATGTACAGAAAGATATTTGGGAGTTAGTAGACCTAATAATTAAAATAGCTTAAAATGAAAGCTCTTTTTATTGCATTTTAAATTATATTTTGGGTGTTCAGAAATATTTTCAATTAACAATACTCAATCAAAATCTGCAGGCAAATGCATTTTTCAGAATATTAAGATTAGAGAATTTTTTTTAACATATTTTCAACAGAACTCATTCACATCACCTGCTCTTTTCCCTGGAATTGGCTGATGATACTTAAAGCGTGCTCCTTCCTCTACTATAATAACAATAGCAGAACCAATTAGCAAGACCTACTAAAGTATTATCACAAACTGGAAACAACTACAGCTTTATATATGTTCAACATTTTTTGTTGTGGAACAACTTTAGTTTTCCATTGATGTGGTGAGCAGCATTTTGTTTTTGGAAATGTACATCACTGAGCTCATGTCTGGAAATCAGTGATTGCAGAATTGAGTTTTGAGGCACTGATTCAAGACTTTGCTGATGGCCCATTGCATGGTTAGTCTAGAGTAAATATGACACTGCTAGGATACACACTTAACTACCTTCTTTTAGGTCGTCAGTGATGCCATGTAATGTGTTCAGTTGAATTTAAAATCACTAAGCTTAACATCTACAGTAAATGCAAAATAATAGATAATTATGAGACAACATTAACATTAATCTTTTAATTTTCTCTGTAGTTGATGGGTAACAAGAATGTGTCTGGTTTCATTTGCTAACTTATCTGTGGAGGTGGCAAATCTAGGGTGTGGTTTACAAGTGCAAACAATCTCTACAGTGGTATCCATGTAAACAACTCTAATTGATCTGATTTAGTTAACGAGAGATCAGTATCTAATAAAACTCTTATCCTGCAAGACTTTATTAGCTCAAAGAAATTGGATTTCTTTTTTATTATCAAGACCTGGATTGTTAATGGTGACTCTTCATGTTATGTTGAATTGGTACCACCAGGTTATTCATTTTTGAACTCTCCTCGGCTGTCTCGTCGTTCAAGATTCAAGATTCTTTATTTGTCACATGCATAGTTATACAGGATAACACGCAGTGAAATTCATTCTGATCTGCTTATCAAAACTGTGAAAAGTTAGAAGAATATCAGTTAGATTAACAAAAAGTCCTAGATTGAAAGATAACAACATAAAAGGACATAAATAAATAAGTAAAATTAAGTGAAATAAAGTAGAATTAAGTATTAAAGTGCAATGTTAGACAGGTGCATAGTGTTAAATGTCAGACCAATTTCCAAAACAAGGTACGGGTAGACGGCATGGTACAATTACAGTCCAGTCTAAGTATGTGGAAGGTCATGGATGAAATGACATGTTCTGATTTAACAGTCTTATGGCTTGAGGATAGAAATTCCTTCTGAGTCTCTCTGTCCTGGCCAGGATACTACAAAACCTCTTGCCTGATTTTAACAAATGAAACAGGCTATTGCTGGCATGAGATGAGTCTTTGATAATCCTGAGAGCTCTGGTCCTGCATCTTCTGGTGTAAATGCCCTGCATAGATGGTAGAGCTGACCTGCAGCAGTGTTCCACTGCATGGATCACTCACTGTAGGGCTTTACGGTCCTGAACACAGCAGTTTCCAAACCAGGATGTAATGTTCTGTGTCAGGATACTTTCCACAGCACCAGAGTAGAAAGTCTTTAGAATCCTTGAAGAGACCCCAAACTTCCTAAGCTGTTTGAGATGGTAGAGTCTCCGCTTTGCCCTTTTTGGTCTGAACTTGGATGTGTACCATGTCAGGTCCTCAGAAATGTGAACCCCCAGGTATTTAAAACTGTTCACTCTTTCCACTGGAGTCCCGTTAATGATGAGGGGCTTATAGTCCCACTGCTGTCTCCTGCTGAAGTCCACCACCAGCTCCTTGGTTTTGCTGACGCTGAGCTGGAGGCAGTTTTCCTGACACCACAATGTCAGGTTCGCAACTTCATCCATGTAGGCTGTCTCACCGTTGTTCGCAATGAAGCCCAGTACCACGGTGTCATCTGCAAAATTCATGATAGTGTTGGAGGAATACATGGCCGTGCAGTCATGGGTGTAGAGGGAGTACAGCAGGGGGCTAAGAACACACCCTTGTGGAGCTCCTGTGTTGATGTTGATGCTGTTGGAAACACAGTTACCAACCCTCACTGCCTATGTTCTGCCTGTGAGGAAGTCCAGAACCCACGCACACAAGCGGTTGTTGAGTCCTAAGTCACACATTTTCGCAAACAGTCTACAGGATAGTGTGTAGTTCGTGGGAAATGCCGCCCTCCGTCAATCTGTTAGGACGGTAGGCAAACTGGAGTGGGTCAACATTGCTTGAGATGGAGGATGAGATGATGTCTTTCAGTAGCCTTTCGAACACCTTCATGACTACTGATGTCAGTGCAACAGGTCGGTAGTCATTCAGGCAAGAGAACTTATTGTTCTTTTGAACAGGAACGATTTTGGATCTTTTGAAACACATAGGAACCACGGACTATGCTAGAGACTTGTTAAAGATGGTGGTGAGTACTCCAGCTAGCTGGTTAGCGCAGCAACGCTGCAGGCGTCCAGAGATGCTGTCTGGTCCCGCCGCCTTTCTGATGTTTACTCGCTTCAGTCCCACACGCACATCGCGCTCTGCAATGCTGATGACGTCACAGTCCTCCATAGTCAGTATCACCAGTAGTGAGTCCAGCATTATAAGCAGCAGTTCGAGCATTTACTGCCATGCAGATTGATCTATCAACCCACGGTTTCTGGTTGGGAAAAGATTTAACTCTTGCCGTGAGGACAACTTCATCAGCAAGCATACTAACAAAGCTAACTACTGCTTCCGCAAACTCATTGATGTATCTGCGCATGTACGGAACCTGTCCCAGTCTACATCATCGAGCGTGTCCTGCAGCATGGATTCTGATTGGGCAGACCAGTGCTTCACCTCCCTCATGACCAGAGCTTCACGAATGAAACTTTGTTTATATTCCGGCATGAGGAAAATGTTGTTATGGGCAGACAAACGCTGCAAGTGAAACAGCTTTGTAGCCCTGCTTCTACGGGGTGTAGCAGTGATCCAGAATTCTGGCTCCCCTAGTTGGACATGTGACATGTTTTTGGAAGTTCGGCATTACTTGTCTGAAGTTTGCCTTATTAGAGTCCCCTGCCACGATGAATGCTGTGTCTGGGTGTTTGTTTTGAGTCATACACTGAACATCGTGGAGTTCAGACAAAGCTGTGCCTGCATCCGCTTTGTTTGGGATGTAGACCACTGTGGCAATGACCGAGGCAAACTCGCGAGGCAGATAGTGAGGATGACATTTGATGATTAAATACTCCATATGAGGCAAGCAGTAGCTGGAGAGAATGGAAGCACTCACCTTTAGCTTTGTTAGACTCCACCATTCCATCCATGCGAAACACAGAGAACGAATCCAAAGGTGTTATGGCTTGGAAGGTAACTCTTGCTCTCAGGTCATCCAGTTTGTTCTCCAGTGACTGAACATTAGCCAACATGATGCTAGGCAGTGGTGAGCAATGTGCTTGTTGTCTCAGTCTGTTTTGGATGCAGCCGCGTTTCCCACGCTGTTTCTTTGTTTGTCGCCACGGATCAGCATTGCGTCTATTGTTGTGATCTGGGTTACGGAGTATCTCAGCCGGCCATGATGGATCGGGCTTAAAAGTGTCCAAAATAAAAATAGAGAACCGGTTTCCAATTTCCAAAACTGTTCTGCTGTCATAAATTACTAAACCAGTTGTCATCTGTGATTGAAGAATTAATAAATTAAGGAAATAAACTAAAAAAACACACAGTCTATACGGAGTGGTCAAGAAGGTGTCAGAACGTGGTGGTGGTGGGGGGGGTGGCATTGCCACTGTTTTAATAAGTATGTTCTTTTGTCAGAGCCTTAAAAGGGGTCCATTTAGTAGCTTTGAACTGCAACTTTTTGAAGTGTGTAGCTCTTCCTCTTCGCTGTGTGCTGTGGTTTATAGACCTCCTGTAATTAATGATATGTTCATTTCTGAATTCTCTGATCTTCTGGCTGATATTATGCTCTCCTATGATAAAGTACTTATTGTTGGCTATTTTAACATACACGTTTGTTGTCAATCTAAAGTTTTGGTTAATGACTTTTTTTCATTATTGAACACATTTTATTTTATCCAGCATATTATTGCTCCTACTAATTCTCTTGGTCACACCCATTTTCTCGTTCTTACACATGGTACTTCAGTTAATAATAGTGATATATATGATGTTCCTTTTACTGATCATTTCTCTCTACCGATGGATTTGAATATTACTGTTGACATTATTGCTACAGGCTGTGCCCCTCGCTCTTCTCAATTTTAAAATTCTTCTGTTATATCTGATTTTAAAACCATATTCTCCAGTCTTGATATACAAGGCCAGTGTGATGGTATTGACGATTCTGTCTTATTTTTAAATTCATCATGTTAAACGATTTTAGACTCAATTGCTCCCCTTCAGATACACTGCAAAAAGACACCACACTGCAACTGCACCGTGCCTGTAGAATTGCTGAACATTGTTGGAAGAAAGATAGGTTGGCTGTATCTAAGCACATTTTTAGGACTTCTCTGTTCAGTTTCTAGGATGCAGTTAAGAAATCTAAACATGATTACTTTGCTGATTTGGTATCCTCTCATTCTAATAAACCTAGGGTCTTATTTAATTCAGTGAATGTGGCAATTTGTCCCCATTCAGAGACAGGATTAAATAGTACTGTTCTTTCATGTAAGCAGTTTCTTTCATTCTTTGTCAGCAAAATTGATACTATCCGCTCTTGCATTGTTCCTGCTGGTTATGAATTTCCTGTTGTTAATCATGGCATTGTCTTAGAATTTTTTGATGTTGTTTCACTTTCACAGCTAAAAAGCACAACTGACACACTTAAACTTACTTTCATTCCTCTTCATGTTATTCCACCACGCCTCTTTGTTGAAGCTTTTGATGTTCTGGGTCCATTTTTGTTAGCTATTATTTATGTTTCTATTAGTGAGGGGGTTGTGTCCTCATATTTTAAACATGTGATGTTGTGACCTTGTCAAAAAAAGGCAGATTTAGATCATGGAGTGTTAGCTGATTTTAGTTCGATTTCCCAATTCCCATTTCTAGCTAAAATATTAGAAAAAATTATTTATAATCAATTGGTTGATCATCTTAATTCCATAATTTATTTGAGATCTACTAATATCACTTTCTGTGTTTCCATGGTATTGAGACAGCTCTCCTGAAATATTTAATGACATCTCTCTTATTATTGATTCAGGTGGGGCAGCAGTCCCTATCTTCCAAGACTTTTCCACAGCTTTTGATACTATTGACCATGAGATCTTGGCATTGCACCTTGAACATCTGGTGGGGCTTAAAGGGGCTGCTCTTAACTGGTTTGGGTCATATCTCACTGGCAGCCACTTTTCAGTGTTTTTCAATTCCTGTTTCTTGTCTTTTGCTCCCATTAAATGTGGTGTCCCTCAGGGATTCATTTTGGGTCCTATTTTATTTTCTATTTATCTTCAACCTACAGAAATTATTTTCAGGAAATGTAATATTTCTTTTCACCATTATGCTGATGATACACAGGTTTACATTCCTGTTTGTAACTCTACAATTAATCAGCTGGCACAATTGTCTTTATGAACTAAGATCCTTAAAGAGAAGTGCTGATAGCTGGTCCCCCTGCCAAAGCTCAAATAGGTTTCGAACTTCTCAGCTCTTTCACTGACTTTTGCAAATCTCAAGTTCGTAACTTGGTGTCATTTTTGATAGTAACCTCTTTTTTGAGAAACAGAACAACCCTGTAGTAAAGAGTTGCTTTTTCCAGCTTTGTCTTTTAGCTAAGGTGAAATCTTTTTTCATCTTCTAAGGATATTGAGAAAGCTACTTATGCTTTTATCTTTTCTCAGCTTAGTTACTGTAACTCATTGTATTCTGGGATCAGCAAATCCCTGGTTCCCAGGTTGCAACTAGTTCAAAATGCTGCTGCCCATTTTTTGGTTGGGGCAAGAAAATTTGATCCTGTTTCTCCAATATTAGCTTCTTTACACTGGCTGCCTGATAGTTTTAGAATTGACTTTAAAATGTTGACGCTAGTTTATAAATCATTACATGCTCCTGCCTGTTTGTCTAAATTGTGTGTTTTACACCAGCCATCCAGAGAGCTTAGGTCTGCTGGTCAGTTGTCTTGTATGGCTCCCTTGCACTAAGTGCAAAACTAAGGGGAACAGGGCTTTTGCAGCTGCTGCACCACATCTGTAGAAATCTTTACCTCATTACGTTAAAGAATCACCTTCAATTGAACTGTTTAAAACAAGAATGAACACCTATTTCAGTGACCCTCACTGATACTAATGGTTGCCCTACTCTTAATCATCTTCTTTCTTTTCTTTAACTCACTGCTGGTTCTGTTTCATTTTATTGTACTTTACAGTAATCCCTCGCTATATCACGCTTCGACTTTCGCGGCTTCACTCTATCGCGGATTTTATATGTAAGCATATTTAAATATATATCGTGGATTTTTTGCTGGTTTGCGGATTTCTGCGGACCAATTTGGCTACAGCATTACTGATGTTGTTTTAACACTAGAATTCCTGAAGTCTACAAAAAAACTTGTAATCCCGGCCCACCTTAAATCCCTTTGCACCTTTTCATCAGCGTCTTTTGTTTTCAAAATGTATTGATCAGCACATGCAGGAAGCAGCCTGCTGTCCAATCCCTCGCCTTGATGGAGCTCAACTCTCCCAGCTCAAGCCAAGGCTCCTTATCTGCGTGTGAGGTTCCTGAAGTTGTATAGGGTAAATAATACAGTATATTGCTATTTGGACTACATGCATTTCATGGGTGTTCCAGGTCTACAAAGATCTGGGTAAGTGTAGGATGAAAGGAAATGAGAGGCAAGAAATGCTGAACACATACCTAAAGCAGAAACATTTTCCATGTTATACTAATAATGACGTAAAGTGTATAATGTGTGAAGACTTCAGTCCAAATATCAAATAAACACATGTGCTTTTAATCAAGAATATAACCAAAGAAAAAAAATCATTTGATTCACATGTTGCGGTCAATGAGTTAAAAACCCAAGCTCAAATGTCAATTGACAGGAAGTTTAAATGTATTTTTGAAAGGTGGACTGGTAAGAACTGCTGTCTTATAACCCAAAGGTATTGGGTTTGAGTCTTGGAGATCCGCGTAGTGAGCTGCTATTATTATTACAGTAATCCCTCCTCCATCGCGGGGGTTGCGTTCCAGAGCCACCCGCAAAATAAGAAAATCCGTGAAGTAGAAACCATATGTTTATATGGTTATTTTTATATTGTCATGCTTGGGTCACAGATTTGCGCAGAAACACAGGAGGTTGTAGAGAGACAGGAACGTTATTCAAACACTGCAAACAAACATTTGTCTCTTTTCCAAAAGTTTAAACTGTGCTCCATGACAAGACAACACGACTCTGCTTGGCACCAGAAATAAAATGGGAATTCCACCTGCAGCTGAAGTCACTTTAGTACGTGAGCAATTTGCCACGCTAGTGTTTAGATCTGGCAGTGCCATGCTGACGGTGTATATGCCCAAAAAGAAGAAGCCTTTGACTTCTGTCTGTAACAGCTGGTGTAAAGTTTTGCAACCTGTAAAAGATATCGCTGGATAATCAGCTTTAGCATGCAGTCCCTTATTCCATATGGATCACATCCTTAGTGGGAGTGTGAAAGTGCATCCTTTCAAAATCACTGGTTATAGAGCTCTTCTGACCAGACTAAACTTAACTGCAATTCAACTTCCAATTTTAGTATAATATAGAATATTCATAATTAAAATATTTAAAGAAAAAATGTAATTTGTTGCAAAGAAAATTAAAATAACCTAAATGCAGTGTAGTACTGTACAGAAATTAACCATCCTTCTAAAATTTAGTAACTGCAAATTATTTTGACTGTAGCACACAATTCACTAGAGCTGTTTTTTTGTCATTTCAGACAGTTCTGTTGAAAACATATCTTAAAATTGTATTTTTATACGTTAAAACACCACAAACAACAAACTGCCTGTGTTTTCTGTCTGAAAAATATTGCATTACTTGTTTTTATTCTGAAAAAGCATCTGACTTGCTCTGTGATTTTTGCTTAAAGTTTAGATATAGGACCAAATTATAAATAATCTTGTGCCAAAATATTTGCTAAAATTTGTGGTGTGATCATGTTTTTGACAGCAAGCATTCTTTAAAGTTTCAACATGTTTTTGGTTTTGGCTGATACAGAAAAAATAGATTTGGTCAATGTCTAAAGACCACAGATATTCGAGTCTCCACATCTAATGACTTAATTTCTTCAGTGGCTTCACAGTCAAACATCCATTCAAACCTCCCTTATAATCTGGAGTAATTCATCTCCAAAACAGTTTTTTAATTTGTTTTTTATAACAAATATTGTACATAAATCCAAACCTCTGCTGTGAACCTTACTTACAAAAAATACAAAGCAACAGTTTACATTTAGGATAGCCGAACCTGGTTTAAATTAAAAATATTCTATTGCCGTATATTTTTATCTCTCTTTGCAATCTTGACACAATACTTTTACCAAAGGGATATGAAATCTTAAAGAATATGACGATTCAGACCGTCTGTCTTGTTGTTTCCTGAAGGAATTAAGAGCTTTCAAAAGCATTATTCCAAAGTTTATTCATAAATCTTTTTAACCTTTAATTATGAAACTAATTTCTGAGTTTAAGCTTCTGAATTACTGCAGTTTCCCGTTGAAGTCAGACAGTGTTCACTAGAGTGTGAGAGGTCTGATTACTCTTCTCTGTACATGTTCTGGTGGAATGGTGCCTTATTTTGAGTAGGTACTGTATAAAAGGCTTTGTCTAAGTAAAGTGTAATGGCCTAACTTAGAATTATCCCTTTTTTGCCTGAAGCCTTTTTACTAGGACACCATGCCTAGAAATCCAAAGATTTTACATGAGTTCCATTATCTCAACATTTTCACTGGAGTGACATTATGGAAATTTAAACTTTAAAGTAATGGGTTTGTAAAAAATAAAATCTGTTTACAAATTTTTAAATATTTAGAAAAAAGTGGAGAAGGACAAACAAACTGTAATTGCCTTTACTACACTATTGGCATGTAGACTTATCTTGCTCAACTGGAAGAATCCTAACTCTCCTATTCTAACTCAGTGGGTAACTGATGTTATATACTACTTGAAACTGAAAAAAATCTAATTCTCTATTAGAGAATCTGTGTAAAACTTTTTAAACATGGCTGGATCTAATCAATAACATTTTAGAATAAGCATTTAAATTGAGGAAGCAGGTTCTCTCCCCTCTTTTACTCCATTTATCTTTATTCATTTATTAATTTATCTATTTACTTAGAAAGCTAGGCCAGCTAGTAAAAATTTCTCAGGGGTGGGGGTTGATTTGTTTCTAACCTTTTTTTTTTTTTTTGTAAAACTTGAGTTATTTGTATGGAATGTTATTTGATTTTAATAAAATCAAAATCAAAAAAAATATATATTGATATTTACTTTTCCTTTCTGACTTCAATTATTGCTAAGCCCTTTTGTACTCAACAATTATCTTGCCATTTAAACAACTTTTCTGTTCTCTTCTGCTGCTCTTAGGTACCTCATGATCATGACAGCCTGGTGGTAACAACATCTTTCTAGACCATAGGTTCTTAAACTACGGGTTACCACCCAGAAAATTTGTGTCGCATAGAATCACAATACTATTCAATGAGAAAGGGTCATGTACAGTTTGCAGAATGACTTGCAATGAACCACTGTGGACAGCTAAGCAAATGCCATGGGGATAAAGGGCTGCCAATCAGCAGTCCTGTGTAAACTGCATCCGGCCCTGCAAGTGGTCCCCCAACCTGCAGGGAAATCAAGGGGTTTGGTGGCAGGATTGGCACTCCACCCACAGTAAAAAAAAAGAAAAAACTTCATGCAGCTATGAGACGACAGACAGGACTCCTTTCTGCTCTCCACGGGAGTAGCTCTGATACAGGCCAGGCCTGTTGGGGATCAGAACTGGTGTGGTGCTGAGGCGTCGCCCCCTGCACAGCAGCGATTGGGTCCCGGTTTGAGGCGGCCCATCCATGTAGGCTCATGGAATGTCTTGACTCTCCAGCATGACGATCATCTTCCTCTGCTGTCAGAGGAGCTGTGTAAACTCTGCAATTCAGTAGTGTCACTCTCTGACGTGTGCAGACCTGGGACCAGCCAGATCTCAGTAGGTGGATACACCTTTCATTGGTCTGGTTGCTCTGATGCCTGCCATACTCAGGGAGTAGCTGTTGCTGTAACAGATCGGCTGCTTCCAATGGTGTTCGATGTCACTCCATGCAACAAGCATATTATGATTACGGCACTCTCTGGGTGCTTTGCCTTTTGTTTCAATGTATGCTCCAACCATGGTGAGCAATGTCTCGGTGAGGGAGACATTTTATTCACAACTTCACTTGGTGGTTGATGGGTGCCCACAAGGTGACACTCCTCTAGTCATGGTGGTGCAGTGAAGGAGATTGATCACATCCTCGTGGGCAGATGCATGAGGCTATTACAAAACTGCAGGGTCCACAGAAGTGCCCATTTTGTGAATTCTGATCACAGACTTGTTGTTGCTACTCTGAAGATCCAGCTTAGGTCCAGCAGGCTACCACATACTAGGGAAATGAAGCTGAACCTGTCCAGTCTCCAAAATCAGGCTGTTTCTGATGAGTTTGCATGCAGTTTGTTTGAGGAACTTACAGTATAGACTTGGGTGTGACTACAGATGCTAATGTAGTGTGGGAGACCTGCCATGATAAGACCCTAATGGTTGCTGAAAGTTATGTTGGTGTTACCAGCATTGTCAGAAGGAGGTGTTTCATCTCGCAGGGCACTCGGGAATCTTGAGAGGAGTCGCAGCACACAGCTTGATGGCAACTCTGGTCTGAACCGGGAACTGAGGAGGACAGCTGGGAGGGCTCTGAGGGCAGATAAGGAGGCATTTGTTAGAGGAATCTGTGAGCAAGTGACACACCATCTATGGTCTAGTGACCCACGTCCTGCTTATAAAGGAATCGAAGCATTACACACATCCGAATCTGTTCCTTGGAGAGTTGCAGTCAGGATGGCTGATGGAACGATCCTTACGTATGACACTGCAGTTGTGACACTCTGGGCTAGCTCCTTTGAGCAGCTGTTTAAAGCTGATCCTCTGGTACCCCACTGAGATTGCACAGGGGGTGAACCAGCTGAGGGTAGGGAAGGCTGCAGGGATCTGTTGTATCTGGGGTAGACTTTTCCAGGATGGTGGTAAGGCTGTTCTCCTGGTATTGCAAGCAATCTTTGCTTCCATTTGGGAGACAGACACCATCACAACTGAGCAAAAGGGAAAGGGAAGGGTGATCACCTGGATTGTGGCAACTACAGGGGGATAACACTGCTTTCAGTGCCAGGTAAGGTCCTTGCTAGGATCATCCTCATCCAAAGTGAAGACAGAACCTCTGGATTTTTTCCAGTTGATTCTGGGGTTCGTCAGGGGTGTGTTTTTGCTTATACTCTGTTGGGCAAGGTCATGGGGTCCAGCGGTTGTGGGGTATCTGTTGGTGAAGAAAGATTCACTGATCTTGACTTTGCCAACAATGCTGTGGTCTTCGCGGAGTCAATGGAGACTCTGATCAGGGCTCTCGAGAGACTGAGTGAGGAGTCTGAGTGTCTGGGTTTGCGAGTGTCCTGGATAAAAACCAAGATCCAGGCTTTTAATGACCTCTTAGGCACTACCATCAGCAGTGTGTCTGCCTGCGGAAGGAGTGTTGACCTTGTCAAGAGGTTTACTTACCTCGGAAGTGACAGTCATGTCTCTGGTGATCCTTCCTATGAATTCAATAGATGGATTGGGAGAGCATGAGAGGTCATGAGATCGCTGGAAAGGGGTGTGTGGTGTTCCTGATATCTATGCAAAATGACGAAGGTCTAAGTCTTTAGAGTCCTGGTGCTTCCTGTCTTGCTATATGGTTGCGAGACATGGGCACTATCCAGTGATATGAGACAAAGACTGTACTCCTTCAGTACTTTGTCTCTTCAGAGAATCCTGGGACACCGTGGGTTTGACTTTGTTTTGAATGAGCAGTAGTTCACAGACTCCCAAATGAGGCACATTACCCGCATTGTTAGGGAGCATCGGTTATGACACTATGACAATGTGGCACGATTCCCTAAGGGTGATCTGGTCCACAGGATCCTCATTGTTGAGGACCCGAGTGGCTGGACCAGGCCAATTGGGATGCCCATGTAACAGCTGGGTGCGGCAGATAGATGGTAATTTCCGGAGGGTGGGACGGGGGGGGTTGTCAACCAGTATCCCAAGCTGTTTCGTTGTGTTGTGGGTACAGCAACGTGCTGAGCCAGTGCATGCTCCCCAACCTAACCTGACCTGACTTGATTCAGCAATGAGTCTCCAAGGTAGACCCTTCACCTGGGAGGAGATTATGGGTTTCAAAGTCACAAAAATATGAGAAGAAAAATTTTAAGAAACACTGATCTAGACCATTATTGAAATCACTTATGTGTCACTATAATTCTTTTTTTATGTATATTTATTGATTTTATTTGAGGGGAGTGCCAACAACAAGAGCACATCTTAAAAAACAACAAAGATGGGTGAATCTCCTTTTCCCTGATACATATGCTTATTCTAAAATTATATTAATTAGGTTTTGCCATATTTTAAAAATGTCTGCAACAGATTCTCTAAGTGAGAATTTAAAATTTTCCAGTTTCAAATAGTATAGAACATCAGTTACCCACTGACTTATAACAGGTGGGACGGGATTCTTCCAGTTGAGTAAGATAAGTCTATGTCCTAATAGAAAAGTTTGGTATAGGAAATTACAATCAATTTCTCCAATTCTTTTATTATCATCACCACACATTAGATTAAAAAAATGTAGTTGTTTGATGTGTTTATTTTCTATAATTTTCACCAATTATGTGTATCATTTTGTACTACAGTTGTTGTGACAGCAAGTGTGTTAGGGCAAGGCAGGGGTAATACAATATATAAGATTGGATCTTTAGAATCTACTTGTCTTTTTTTCAAAATTAATACTTGGTTTAATGGTTTTTCTAAAGCCTTACCTGTTTAATGACTCAAGCCTTTATTTGGCCTTTGGTTTTGATTATTGCTCTTTTAGTGGATCTGATGCGGCCTGTAGGGCTTGTCTTCTGGATCTCCTAAATAAGGAAGAAATTCTTCTCTCTCTCTTACTCTCTCTCTCTCTTTGTATCATTTTCCAAAATGCTCTGCTTCTGAGTATTCTACACACACCCCTAAAATGTTGATGCGCTCTTCCTGTTTTGTTTTTATACATTTTTTTTCCATTGTGTATTTTAATAACTGTATATTTTTCCACTGCTTCCCTGGTTACTCAGAACTATCTCAGAATCTTCATCCATACCCTGAAGTGAGGTTTTGTTATGTGTATGCTTTTCTGCCTTATTTCTCCTGCTTGTTTTTCCTTTAGACATTCTCTTTTAAGAAGCTCTTCTTCCCCAAAAGCTAGCTACTATTCTTTCAATAAATCATTAATGGTTCATTACAACAGTGGCTATCTTTAAAATATTTAACACCTTTTTACACCTTATCCCCTTTTTGGCTATGAACTCGTTTGATTTGACTCCCTGAGGAATCTGGTTTATCTCCTCTCTACCAATGAGACAACTTCTATTGACAGATATAAAAAATCCCTTTTAACTTTCTACTTAAGTGGCATATCTTATGAGTGGTATCTACATCTCCATCACATTGTTGTTTTCTTGTACGTGACAAATTAAGTAAATGGAAATTAGTGCTTTGGCTGTGTCCCAATACTGCTTGTTACAATATTAATGCAGAGTTGTATGACAGTATTTCACATGAAAATCAATAGTTCCAAGATTATTTTAACATACAAAGTATCATTTACCCTTGAATACATCTATACATCGTTCATTCATTCTATTAGTTATGGAAACAGTAGGGCTTGCTCTATCAAAGCATTTAATTTACACACATAAAGTAATTACAAAAAATATACAATATAAAATGTTATTAATAATAAGTAAACATAACATGAATATACAGCATATTGGAATAAAACATTTCTAGACTTTTTTATCATTTTAATATACAATTTAAAACACGTCACTCATCTCTAATTGCAGCCAAAAACAGTTGCATTGTAACATAACTAACCCCACAGAACATACAGATGTTCTACTTCTTCTTTTGGAAGAACTAAGAGAAATAATACTGTATTATTTAATTTCATTGGAGGAAGAAATGAAGAGAATGATCAAACAAACAAATGATTGTTATCAATTTTTTCTGAAAACAGCAATGTAGACAAGTTTGTTGCTGAGTATTCTTTCTGGTTCTTTAACTGTACCCAGATGCATTGGTTTCAAAAACATTGGATGGCATAATGGCTTCTAATAAGATAGCACTTACAGTAGATGTGAATTCATGAAGAACAATAGACAGCTAAAATATTGTGCAACAATGGGGTGGATCTTCCATTAGGGCATTCCAGTTGTGAGCCCAGGTGCCCTAAACAACAAGGGGCCTTTTCATCTTGCAAACCCCAAAGATCAATAAAATTAAATGAGTGTCCACACATCAAAATCACTAAGGGGGAGCTCAATGAAATGATGGAATGTCTGCCAGCTGAAATCAAAGAGTAGGAACAACCATGCTGCATGAAACAATCAGGCATCCTCATACTGAAATGAATTGTTAAAGTAGATCAAACTAGGGATGTTCTGATCAGGATTTTTAAGGCCGATATTGATCACTGAATTCATGTTACTTGATTGTAAGATTCTGGTTCCAATTTTTTCTTCTTTATCCATTTAAAAACATTTTACCCTAATCTCCTGCATAACCAGGTGCATGTCCTATATTTAAGTGCATTTTTGTAATTAAACTATAGACCACAGGTGTTAACTGTTTATTTTTTATTAAAAAATAAAATTCTGTAGGCTTATTGTTCAGTGACAATAAACATACTAAAATAACTTAAATTTTCTTAAAATACATACTTAACTAATAAAATATGTACAAAAATATGTATCCATAATACATATGGCATAAGAGAAATTAAAATGCTTCTCATTAATTACAGGCTGTCATATTGTTTATTTTTTTCCCATAATGTACCTATCTGAATTCCATAATGTACCTATCTGAGGCTTAATTAAAAACTAGTTTTTACCATTTCTCTAACAACAAAAATTTTTATATATATTTCTCACGCAATCAATTAATTGATATTGGAAATTAAACCCTGCTTAACTGTAAATGCGCATGCACTTTTTAATAATTTTAAATCATTAATTGCAGCTAAGATACCACACAGAAATACAATATGCCCTCTGTGATGTATCGGTGGAAGGAACAAGCACCTGCTGAGGCAGCCTAGCTTTCTTCAGCATCCTCAGGAAAACCAGTTGTGGCTATGCTTTCTTGATCAGCGCATTGGTGTAAATGGACCGTGTGAGATCCTCCAAAATCTGTATGTTCAGAAAACTGAAGCTGGACACTCTCTTCACTCTGTCCTCATTAATAAAAATTGGAGTGTAGCAGTCATCCTGTAATCTTCTACAGTAGATAATCAGCTCCTTTGTCATTGCTGTGGTAAGGGAGAGATTGTTCTCTGAGCACCAACTCACCAGGTTCTGAACTCCACTCTGTAGGTCGATTCATCGCTGTTAGAGATCAGCCCAATTATAGTTGTGTCATCTGCAAACTTAATAATGGTGGTAGTGCCGAGTGCAGCAAGGCAGTTGTGTGTGAAGAGGGAGTAAAGGGTAAGAACTCAAAACACATCCTTCAGGTGTGCCAATACTTAGAAGTATACTGGAGGACAGGTAGGGACCCAGCTTCACCGCCTGTAGATGCTGTGACATAAAATTCTCTATACAGTTACACACTGATGAGCTGAGGCCTAGTTAGTGTAGTTGGGTGGTGAGCTTGCTGGAGATGACAGTATTGAAAGCAGAGCTGTAGTCTACAAATAGCATCCTCACATATGTGCCCTGTCTTTCCAAGTGAGTCAGAATAATGTGAAGAGCCAGAGAGATGGTGCCCATTGTGAATCTGTTAGCTCTGTAAGTGAACTGATGAGAATCCTTTATTTTGAGCCTATGGAGTCTGGTCACCAAATGATTCAGCTGGGGAACTAGCCCAAGCAAATATTTAAGGACAGCAGCTTTGACATTGTGGTTCATTTTCAATTTTTGTGTTCTTATTTCACTTTTTGTTCTTTGAAAAATGATGGCTTTATCACCTCTGTGTTTCTTAGTTTTGTTTGCCCCGTTTTCCTATCCTGATTTTTGTGCTTTTTTTGCAAAATAAGTTCTTTCATTATAAAAGTACTTTGTTTAGTTTTTTATTGGATATGAGGCTTCACAGTACTTCTTGTCTCCTTTTTGTTAACTTCTGGTTATTTTAAGGATGTATATTTTATTAACTTTAACAATGTTAGCTCCATTTCTTTGCCAGTGTAGGCTAAAGCTTGCTTACCATTTAGGTAGGGGTAAGGCTGCCTGGATGTAAGGCCTATCCAATGGGCCCAAACAGGGCATGTGTGGCCATTTTGTGTGTGTGTTTTAGGCTTGCTTCCCTTTTTCTAATTGGTTGTGGCAGGAATCCTAACACACATCCAAAACTTATTTTTTTGTGCAGGGAAACATGACCCTTTGTGTAAATTCTAACCTCAATATAAGTCACATAACCTTCCCCAAAAGTAGTTCATGCTTTTAGAAAACTTCAATTTTTTTATTATTTTATGTTTCTTTATTTTACAGTATGTGTTAGTAAATAACATCACCTTTTTGTTTAATGAGTGCTGCCATTTTGTGCTTTTTTTGTCATTGACCTCTCCATACTGATTACAGCAACACCCCATTGCTACATATTACATCATAAAGCAGCCTCTATTTAATAAGGCTATCCCACTCTGAAATGCCTTAACTTTGACAGCCAATGCAATGGAAATATCCACTGTAGTGGGGCTAAAATGATTCTAAAATAATGATTTTTAGTACAGTTTTTTTTAAAGATTTCTGACTTTAAATGTTGTTTAATGTGTTAGTTCTGGTTCTCAGTCATTATTGATTAACGTGTTTCTGAGTTTCTGATTCATATCTAATTCATGACAATCCCTTTGAACAAAAGCCTCTTACGCAATTTTAAGATCCATTCTTAAAAGCAAAATTTTCTTATCCCTGGTTGTTTGAGTGTGAACACTTATTGTTCTGAATAGAAACTACTGAGTTTGTTGTGCTTACATGAATTAAACCTTTCTCCCCCACCATTGTCTGGCTCTGTTCTGTGTTTGAATTAATGTAAGAGACTGAAAGCATATGAAGAGTTACTATCTAAAGTCTTTTGAGAATACAGAACCCTCTGTTGTGACAATATGGAAACATGACCTCTATATATACACTTTAAGTTACACTAACATTTAACAGTGGTGATTTGGCTACGTGGTGATGGTGCTGGTAGTGCAATAGGTTGTGAGGATTCACATCTTGCCACATACAGTATTAGTCCTCATAATACCAATGCAGCATCATTTGAATGATACAGTGTACCTAAGCATTGTTGCTGATCTCGTGTATCACTTTATAGTCACAATCTATTGTTTATCAAATGGACACATCTAGCAGGATCATACGCCAGGTTGGTTCAATGAACATGAGAGTAGTTTCAGTTTACTCCTGTACAGTCTCCAGCTCTCAGCCCATTGCAGCACCTTTGGGATGAGATGGAACAAGTGGTTCAGAGTATGAATGTGTGGCCAAAAAATGTGCAGAAACTGAGTGATGCTGCCAAGTAAACATGAGCTAAAATTCCTTGGGAATGTTTTTCGCTTCCCGGGTCCTCCCTGCGTGGAGTTTGCATGTTCTCCCCGTGTCTGCGTGGGTTTCCTCCTGGTACTCCGGTTTCCACCCACAGTTCAAAGAAATGCACGTTAGGTGGATTGGCGATTCTAAATTGTCCCTAGTGTGTGCTTGGTGTGTGGGTGTGCGTGTGGTTGCCCTGTGGTGGGCTGGCGCCCTGCCTGGGGTTTGTTTCCTGCCTTGCGCCCTGTGTTGGCTGGGGTTGGTTCCAGCCGACCTCCGTGACCCTGTAGTTAGGATATAGCGGGTTGGATAATGGATGGATGGATGTTTTTAGCAACTTGCTGAATTCATGCTTCAAAGAATTCAAGGTTTCCGGAGGCCAAGGTACTGTATATTCTGCCTTATACTAGATGTGTGTACCCAATAAAGTGGCGATTTGATATGCATTTGAAATTTGAAATGTATTCAGTGCAGTTACTATGAAATGTGCAGCTCTGAGGTTAGTGGGTCTTGCTTCACTTAAAACATACTACAACCAATGGAAGATTTACTGAAATGTATTCACATGTGATTCTTCTTCTTCTTTCGGCTGCTCCCGTTAGGGGTTGCCACAGCAGATCATCTTTTTCCATATCTTTCTGTCCTCTGCATCTTGTTCTGTCACACCCATCACCTGCATGTCCTCTCTCACCACATCCATAAACCTTCGCTTAGGCCTTCCTCTTTTCCTCTTCCCTGGCAGCACTATCCTTATAAACAAGGAATAAAGAAAAGCTAATTCTATATTGTAATGCTTAAAATCCTGTTGTCATGGATTTAAATCACTATTATCTGAGAAAAATATAAATGACAGTTGGAACTGAAATGATAACAGTGATAATTTCAGTATCAGTTACTGTTTATGCTTTCTAATCCTATGCGAATGAGAAATTCTTATAACGGTATAATTTAAATCCTTCCCACATTTAACATATGGCATAATGGTAGAATGACAAATCTACTTCAAAAAAAATATCACAAGTAAAAATAAATTCTGTAATAATTTTTTTGCACAAAAAAATTGATAATGAAATATATAGGTTTTTTTATATCAACTGTGATCGCTTGTGTTTCTGAATATGAATAAGGACATTTTCTAAAATGTTCTTCAGACTCTTTTCAGAGCGTTATCATTATTTTGGCTCACTGTGAGATCTTCTCTATCATGCGCATTCAGTCCTCACTATGCAGCACAGTTGAGGAGCAATAGTTTGCCCTTTTAGATTAGAATATTTCAGAATGAATTAGGAATAAAATCATTTTCATTCCTTACATCACATACTATATATCTATACTGTCTCACTATGCTACTCTAGAAGAAAACCTCTTATTTTTGCACAATTCACCCATCATCTCAACTACATGGTGCCTCTGCTGATCAAAAATCCATCTACGTTTGTGCCAGCTGTTAATTCTCTGTACTGTATTTATCACTTGATTAGCAGTGCTACCTGTTGTCATGCATGCATGTTGGAGTATTTCCTCATGGGCTCTGTCAAGGTATGTATTAACCCACTTGGGACAGGGGTGTTTGAGGGGGGGCATCTCCTTTTTTACCCACAGTGCCAAGAAACCATCCAATGAGGGCAATCAACTCTGCCCCTTCTGGTTCATCTTGTATAAAATACCTCATTTCCTGGAAGGAGACGTCATTTTGGCAAGGGAGACCCTCCGGATGGAGCTTTTGAGCAAACAGACACTGACTTGTGGTTAGAAGTTTTTGACAGCCTTTTGTAGCCCAAACAAAAGAGCACAGATGCCGAAGAAGCTTACCTTTTCTTTTGTTTTTGTTGAAACAATAAACTTGAATGACTTGATTGGCGCGATACATTTTCATCTGGCACCCTGTCATTCCTGCATCTGGCCACACCGTTTAAGATAACTTAAAATCTAAATAATCAACGTAGCTCTCAGTATCAATATTTGCAGGGCACCATGTAATGCATATATCTCTGTTATATGGCTTTTTGTGCAGAATTAATAAAAGCAGTGCTAATGTTTGTGATATGCAATCTATTGGAATGACAAATGCATTTTATTGCAAAATATATTTTTGATGTGCCATCTTTCAAAATGACAGAACATAGCAACTGGACAGACACATAAGACAATTATCCCTTTATTGAGGTGGAAGACTGGATAATGGAGGTTCTGTCATAATGGACCTGACAGCCAGGAGACAATGTCAAAATGGTCTGGTTGAAAAGCTTCTTCCCTGAGTCAAAAGCATGTGGACTGATATAAGGGTGAGCCAACAAATATAACATTTAGATTTGTCTCTAGTTTTATGCCTCCCCATGTTGTGTCTCACCACCTGTTCCATCCCCACTCAACATATGAATATTGGGAAGCTTCCATAGTCTGGTCCAGTGTTTCTTAAACTGTGTTCCTTTGAACCCTAGGGTTTCATGAAAGTTTACAGGAGTTCCGTAAGCCACCAGTCTTGATGTCTTGTATCAGTTGTACTATAGCTACTGGATAAATTAGTGGTGATCAATGAAATAGTCTACATTTGAGACAATTATGATTGCATCTCTTGCTCCCTGATAATAGCATACCCAAACCAGAAAGCAGAGGACTCACTGCCTGTCATGATAATTACTAAATGTCTCTGTTGTTTGATTCATACAGTGTTGCATCTGTCACTGTAAGAGCCATTTGCTAGTTATGTTAGGTTGTGTTAAGTTGAGAGCAGTATTTTCTAAGTTGTGTTAAATGTTAGCCTATAAATTAGTGCATAGTATATGGGAGGTTCTTATAGCCCCAAAAAGCTGAACTGAATTGGTATATTCTAACTATTTCTTGTCCCTCTGACTACAGATTAGTCTCAGTTAGTGACCTGCTTTACTCTAAGTAAGGCATGGAGGCACATGGTTTCAAACCGTGCCTTAACGTGCCCAATTGTGTGTAATGTAATGTGCTCTATTGAACGTGTATCACCGTACGTTTAGGATGTACTGAAGGTGAAGTAAATAAAAAAAAAACTAATCTTTAAGTATAGAAAAACAAGTTTAACAAGAAAAAGTTAAGTTTAAAGAAGAAACATTTGTTCCTCTCTTGCCTTTTATTCTGCATGTGTAACAACCTTTCTCTATTCTTGTGTGGACTGTTTGCCTTGAAATTTTCACTAAACCTTTTTAAAACAAACTTTTTTGACTGAGAAATTTGACTCATGCTTAGCTACCAGTAGCTGCCATTCATCTAGCTGTGCACAATAACTAAACTATGTTTTAATATTACCGTGGTTATTTTTTAATTATTTTGTTACTAATACAAATAAAAAATGTAGTTAGATTGTCTTTAAAATTATTGTTGCACATAGATGTTTTGTAAGGTCAGTTTTGAAAAAAGATTTTGAGATGATATCAGAACAGAAATAACTAAACTGCAACATTGTTCAAAGATACAGACTGAAACATGAAATTGGTACCGCAGACATACTTCAGGTTTTGAAAACGTTGAACTTATCACTTCAGGAAACACATAAAATAATATTTGATGGTTCTAATAAAAATAGAAGGCCCAAAGAAGAAAATTAAACTTTGGATATAAAGAATTGAAAACAACTTCTTTGATAACTTCAAAACCTTTAGCTGACACAATGAATGATGCAGAAATGTGAAGTGAAGAATACAGTTTTAACCAGCTAAAACATAATGTGATCAGTTATTTAGAAAAAGTAATTAGTTAAATTTGAAGACTATTTTCCTGAAAGTCGGGACTCAAAAGAAGAGTTTTGTGGGTTCTGGATCCATTTAATCTCAAGGAAAAAATAAAGAATGATCTATTTATGAATGATAAAGATATGTTGGCTGGTTTTTCCTCAGACATTATGTTAAAGAATTTGAAGACTAGTTTACTTCTTGATTAATTTTAGATAAAAAAACATCACAGTGATTGTAGACTTTTACATTCGTAAGCATTTAAGATCCACTACAGTTTGTTTCTGTGTGCGTAATTGAAAGTAAATTTTCAACCATGACTAAAATGAAAACAACATATCAAAACAGGCTAAACATGACACATACATTAAGAGTATCTTTAACAAATTGTACGCCATATATTGATGATCATACAGTGGTAGCACATCCTTTACAATTTATCTTGTCTGAAACATGAAACATTTTTTTATATAAATATATACATGTATTTATGAATATTTAGTTGATTAAAATATTTTTCACGTAACTGATTATTCTGCAGTTTCCTTGTTTTTTGTCCTTTTTTTAATTTTCATAGGGTTTCCATAGATTACATTTTTTGTTTTTGCATATGGCAGTCGCAAAAAGTTTGATAAACACTGGTCTAGTCAATGGAAAGTATCCTGTTCTTGTGATACATTGAAATATACACATGTACACAGAGAGTAAAATATAGGTTAACTCTTTATTTATAAAGAGCCTTCAAAGTATAAATAGACAATAGTTAAAGATCAAATAGGACCGTTAGTTATACAAGCTAAAGTTGCCGTGTTGTAGCCTAGGTAGTTCAGCTCTATTTTCTGATTATTTTTTAAATTAAACTGAGACTAGTTAAATTTTTAATGTGCCATAATGAAAATACAACTAGCTCATTTTGCTCATGGGAAACGAACTGTCTCAGTATCTAATTCTTTTGGTTATTAGGTGATTGCAAGACATCTGTTTCAGCAGGATTGCTTTTCAGTTAATTCCAGACCTGACAAAATTCTACGTAAAAAAGTGTACTCCTGATTGGGTTTTATTATTTATCTTACAGGAGTTTGATCAGCTGCCTTTTTTGATAAATTCTAGTGTTTCAAAAGCAACTTTAGATTCCTTGAGAGAGAATGCTCTTCTCTGCACACATGCATCACTGTCTCTTTTTCAGGCCTTTTGGCATGTCAGAAAATGCACCTAAGCATCCTTCATTAGACTGGATATTTAAAACAGACTTTGTCATTTCCTCGTTTCTCAGTTTCATCTGTGACCCTTTGTCTAGTGTTTCCTATGCTTTGTCTCTGTCCTCCTACATCCTCTTCTCTCATCTCTCGTTACTTAAGTTTTCATCTTTATGGTTTCACTTCTCTACTAATTTTACCTTTATAAGTGCTGGTTTTTTAATTATTTACTCTCATCATGCATTCCTCTAGTTCTCTTGTTCCTTTTTTCCTTGCACTGATTATAGATCTCTGTCTACTTACATCACATCACTTCAATTGTCTAAATTATGTAATTGACATCTTTACCCATGTTTCCACAGTAGTTGTGTGCATCCAGAACACATCCAAGAACTGAAATGAAAGTCTAAAATGATAGTTTAACACTAAAATCCCACGCAAGGAAATTCGTATGGCGTTATCACATCACAAGATTGCCCACTGATAGCCCCCTTTGTTTTGCAAATGTCTCAACTAGCAGCACTGAACCTGCATTGACCCATCCCCCATTCAGCCAGCTGTTTGCCACTCTTGACACTTGGGGCCGGTTTATGCTTCACAGTCAGAACGCATATGTGCACGTATCATGGCTGCCAAGTGTTCCCAGCGCTCATTTGACGTGTCCTCTGAGCATGTCCTCAGAAATTAACACAACGCATGTGCAATTTGCACTAGCAGCAAAAAGTCAGGGGGTGCAGTGTGTTCAAGTTGGAACGTGACGGCAGAGTCTGTTTACTATCAACATGTGACAGCAAGCTGCTTTGCAGATCCTACAGGATTGACGTGCGTGCTTCGATGTTTGATGAATGGTTCGATGTAGTGAAGCAAACTTAAATGCTGACATACAGATGTATTCATGGTTATTTTCTTCATCTATTTCCTGCAAAGGCAGTGCAAGCATCACATATTCCCCATCGTAATGACACAATACTTTTTAAAGGTCTCACATACCATCTTCTTTACATTTTTTTACTTTTTTTTTCCACCTTTGCAACAGCTTCATAATGTATTTGAGCAACAGAAAAAAAATTAGGGACACAGTGAAGAAAAAGAAGGTCTATTTCATGATTAAAGTGGAAAATTCGACTTTTAACAGTTTATTTTTTCATTAAAGTAGAACTTCATAAACATCAGCTTAAAACTGACCAAACTTGTTAATCGCTACGTGCTTCTGAGGCCTCCTCCTGTGCTGTGAACAGCAGCAGCCAGTGATCGCCACATAGAACATATTAAATTTATGATATTCCAGCTCTCTGCACATTTAGAATCCTTCGATTTATACTTAATACCACTTTCTCCTGTTGTTTCTGCTGACCAGCTGCGGGAAAACCTGTCTGACTCAGCATTGAAGACGTCACTTTGGGTTCTGGCGCCTAGGACGACGTCTCTTCTGGTTCCAGTGTATAGAATGACGTCAGAAGGGGGTCACTTCCGGTTCCCCCATGCATCACTTCCGGTCTGATCACTTAAAACCGCCATCTTTCCAAACCTTCAGCAGTTCATGTCTGGACTCCAACAGAGACATATCTCTCTAAAAAACAAACCCATTGCAGCCAGGGATAATATACGGGTGGCTGGCCAAAACCTTTTTAAGTGTGTCGAGTCTGATCCTTTCACAGGAGTCACATCCCTTGTGTTCCCTGTATGGAGTTTGCATGTTTTCCACGTGGGTATCCATAGTGTGCTCCAGTTTCCTTCCACGGTCGTACAGGTTTGGGAATTTGGTGATGCTAAAATGAGGTTAGTGTATGTGTGTGCTTGTATTCTCCTTACGATGAGCTGATGCCCCGTCCACGGATCATTTCTGCCTCATGCCCGATGCTAGCTGGAATGGGCGCATCCCTGGATTGATGGATATAATCATTAAACATCCATCCTTTTCAGAGATATTGTGGTGAGGTGTCCTGGAAATTTAATGTATGTTTCTGGCAATTCACAACGCAGCGAAGCCAAATGTTGTTTTCTCACTGAGAAGATATCTCTGCCACTTGATAGAATCCTCCAGATTTACATAAAGTATGCATGCAAGTATAAACAGTACACCACTTGTGTACCGGTAGCGTCCGCAGATGCATGCGTCGTGTGAAGTATAAACCCGGCCTTAGACTATCTGGTTAATACCACCAGCTTGAATCCTCTGACTTACAGCTCAAGTCTGCTTTGAAGATTTTATATGGCAAAAACTTGTAGGGAGATATATTATTAATGATTTATCATTATTTGAAGTACATTTGTTTCCTGTGTGTTCTGTATCTACAATGATCTATGTAAATGTACAAAGAAACAAGAAATGTTAAGGTCTTGTAGACATAGGGCAAAAGTTTGAGTTTATTATATCAGATATAACCATGTGAATGTGAATTTTTACTTTTTTGATAATTGCAATTATGTGGCGTTAACCAGCACACAGACCTAAATTGCTGTTTAACATTAATTTTTGCAACTAACAAACCTACACAGCCTGTTACTCAATAGAAATGCATTTATTATATCCAATATCCAATATGGCTGCTTGAATTTGAAACACACACATGCATGAAAATGACTTTATTTGGAAATGCTATTTGGACTTCCAGGTCTGCACACATTCAGCAACATCTTATTTGAACAATTTTTTATTCTGATTTATTATTTTCATCATACCTTTTGTGAAAGTGTTTATTTTATATTCCATGGTTTAATCTGAAAACAATATTTGTACTTCACTTCATAGTAACAAAACAATTTGGCTTTGATCCAAGAATGAAACCAAATGAAGAAAAATTGTTCAAACGACATGTCGCTTTGAATGCGTAAAGACTATGAAGACCAAATATCAGTCAGTACAAAATAAAGATCTTTGCCTTCATGTGTGTTTCATTTTCAAGCTAACATATTTGATATAATAAAAACATGCGTTTGCTCTGAGCCTGTAGCAGTCTGTGTAAATGTATGGTACTTGTAAAAGTTAACGCAATAAAGACAAATTATTTATCAGTGCTTAACGCAATAAAGACAAATTATTTATCAATGCCGTTATAATTACTCTAAGACACCAAAATGGAAGTCAGAGAGGAGAACTGCAACTGTTGGTGTTTCCGCTGGCTGAGCAAGACTATGGTGTCGTGGGCTCAGTTAAAGGCTGAAAGAAGACCAAGGACCCAATAACTAAGTTATTTTATCTAGATTGTATCTTTGAATTATTGAATTTCTAACTCATGGATTGTTCACTGGTTTTATTGATTATTTATTTAATGGTGTTCATTTTTATGCACTGCACTTTGAACATTGTTTGCTTGCTGTTTTTTTATTAAAAGCACTTGAAGCACTTTGCACCAACCCCTTCCTGACTGTGTGTGTCCTCATTTGCCCGGCTCATCTAGGTTTCCGACTGTCGATGGTTCTGGATGTAAGTGGCTCCAGGAAGTGACCTGGGAACTTGGGGCAACCCAGACCATCACAGGCAAGAGTATCATCTGTCTGGATGAGGGTGCACAAGTTTGTCAGAAAACTCTGATAGAATTGATCTGGAATAACTTAAATTACTAGTTTATGCAGTTGGTGGCACTTTTCAAAATAGTAAAAGAAAACATTCTTAAACAGCTAGGGATCACCTGGCCCACATCATCATATGAGTCTGGCACACATCATCTGACTTCATTACAAGTGTGGTATGGCACCATATTCAAACAGGCAATCTGTCCAATATAGAACTGATCAAGTTTCACCTCCCAAAAGAAGAGTAATTAAGGAGTGGTCTAAGCAAATGCTGGCTGATTGGGTCATCAACCCCCCTGTTAATAATGGGCTATTCCTGTGCTACTTGTACAGAAGCCGGACGGAACATGTTAATTCTATGTTGGCTACAGGGTGCTGAAAAAGAGACCCATAATGATATCTGTCCATGATTATGAAATTCTTGAGACACTGCATGGGGTAGGGGGGGAGAGAGAGTGTTGATGCCTTTTGGAATCAAAAATAGTGGGTTATAATGTGGGAAAGATGTGCTTTATTTATACTGATAATATAATCAGGTTCTACAGCTCTCTCTTGTTTTGTTATACTTGTACCTTTTGTGAAAGTGTATATTTGATATTTGGTCTTCAGGCTTCACACATTATACATTTCATGTCAACATTTTGTCAGTTATTATTAAAACATGAAAAAGTTTCTGTTTTAACAATGTGTTTACATAGATTGTTGTAGACACTGAACACACATGAAGTGTATGTATTCCAAATGACGATATATTATTTACCCTCTACAACTCCAGCACTTCACTCCAAGATAAACATTGAGCACTGAAAACCTTCTTTGCGAATTGAATTGTGGTGGTGCACGGGGGGATGGGATAGCAGGCTGCTTGCTGCTTGGGCTTATCAACACATTTACAACACAAAAGACGCTGACGGAGAGGTGTGAAGGAATTTAAGGTGGGCCGGGATTACGAGTTTTTTTGTAGGCTTTGGTAATTCTAGTGTTAACAACATCTGAAGGATCAGGATAAATTCTTTCATAGTTATAACAAGGCTTATCTTACCCTTGGCATCAATTAATGGAGATGTCTGCAAGAACAAATCACTTTCCTACGCGGTGTTTGTACAGAGCATGTAAATTGACCCCAAACAAATCAAGACACTCATGGTTTACTCAATGTCGCAGAAGGTTAAAAGTCTCCAGCACTTTCCAAAGAAGGCCCAGTGATTTCACAAATGTATCTAATGGTTCACTGATGCTTCAGATCATCAATTGCAGCTGCTGACAGAGAAGTTCCCCTGGATGTGGTTACTAGCATGTCAAGGCTTTGATGAAGGCTTTAACATTGTTGCTGATCTTGGTACAGCCTACTACTGCCATCATATTTCATGTTCACAATGAAGTGATTGACCAGGGTCTCCAATCCTCTGCAATGTAGAAGATAATGAAGTAAAGGTTATACTATATGCTTGACAGTCACTACATGGAACTGAGTACAATTACCCTGCAACTGAGAAAAACAGCAGTGCTTTTTTTGCTGTTATTTATGTATACTGACTCAGAAAGAGATAGTAAGGATTTTTACATGAAAGGATCCAGAGTCACTAATGCAAGCCAAGGTCATTATAAAAAACTCAAACTGATCTTTCAAAAAAGTTCTAAATGCTAATCAAAAACCATAGTGCTTACAAGCAAAAAGAGAGTTCATAAACTGCAGAGAATAGCAATCAAAAGAATAGCATACTAACACTACATATGTCCAAAGTCTCGGAAAGAACTGTTAGCAACTTTTAAAACTAATGTCTCAAAATGGCAGCACACATCACCAAATATAGTGGTGTTTTGGCATGACAGTAAAATTATTTATTTTTTCAAGAAGCCTGAAAAAAACAACAATTATTACAGAATGAAAGCCAGTTTGTACACTATTATCAAGACAGCCCAATTGTTGCCCATCTTGGGTGGATTAAAACACTATCTAAGATCCTGGACATGACACAGTGTTTGACTGTTCATAACGATGTCTGGACCCATGTCACCTGCTGTGACATATTCCAACAATACACAGTTCTGCATTGGGCCTGCTGGTCAGCTTCAACTAGTTACATGAACAGCACCAGGAAAATATGTTGCCATGGATCTAATAAGGGTCCTTCTATCCTGCAAGGACAAGTAGACCTTCCTAAAGGTGTTATTGATTACTATACCAGATGGATAAAGCTTTCCCATTTGTAAATGCTACAGCACCAAAGATCTGCTCTACACTTAAGAATGAGATCTCTACATGATTGGAATCCTGAAGAATATAATCACAGATATCGGTCTGTATTTTACTGGTTCTGGTGGTGGTGCAACACTTCTGGAAGAGAAGTGAGGTAGTGCATGAAACCATCACCGCTTACCATCTTCAAACTAATTGCACAGAGCAAGTAAACAGAACCTTGAAGAAAATGATAGCATCCTTTATCTGAGACCACTATCAGGGTTGGACAAAGTGGAGCCTGAACTCTGGTTTGCCTTAAACGTGGCATTGCACAAGTTAACAGCAAAGTTTAACAAAATCCAAGTTTCCAGTGAATCTAAAAACATTTTTGGTATGCTGTATGAAATGGGAGATGCCAAGAGAAAACAATATGGACAAAGGGAGAATGTGCAAACTCCTGACAGACAAAATCACAAACTGGGGATAAAGCTCAGTTTCCTGAGGTTCTGTGGCACTGCACAAATCTGTTTTTGAAAAGTGTGCTATTTTTTAAATTACTACTTTTTGGTATCCATTTAACATTTATAAAAACCACAAGCCACAAAATATATGTTTATGCACAATGACTCTAGAAACTGCCTTGGATTTGAATTTTACAATGTTGTTTTTTTCTGTAAATATTAAAAAAAAAATGTCCATTTTACACATCTTTCTACTTTGTCTAGACAAGCATGCAACTTTGTTTTCATTTAATAAAAACTGATTAGTTGGACCGTAACGTTCATTATTGATTTACATGGGCAATGACTAATTTGCTTTGTTTTGTGTGCTTCTTTATTTTATTGTTTATCCATTCTCATTATAAAAGCTGAATTCAACCACCAACTCAGTTAGTGATATTTATTTTTCCTGTCAGGAACAATATATCCTAACCATGGTGTTTTGGAAACTTAAGCACTCGGATTGTCTACATTGTTCCAAAAGTATATTTGAGACATTCTTTATATGCCAACATAAAGCACATTATGATCATAAACTTTCTATGAATACTGTCATTGAATGACAGCTGTTAGCAGCTTCATATAGCATCTTTATGAGCTTTATGAGCTTTGTCGATTACATGGTAAAAAGTCATTTATCAGCAATGACCATTCCAGGCCAATCCCTGGGGTGTTCACAGTTCAGGATGTTTGTATCATTTCTGAGAAAAACACAGTGGGAAACAGATTTGGATCATTCTTTGGCTTAATTTTTCTCCATGGTGCCTGCTGGTCAGCTTCAACTAGGTACATGACACAGTGTTTGACTGTTCATAAGGATGTCTGGTCTCATGTCACCTGCTGTGACGTATTCCAACAATACACTATTCTGCATGGTGCCTGCTGGTCGGCTTCAACTAGTTACATGAACAGCACCATGAAAATACGTTGTCATGGATCTAATGAGGGTCCTTCTATCCAGTAAGGACAAGAAGACCTTCCTAAAGGTGATAGTAAATGCCACAGCTCCAAAGATCTGCTCTACACTTAAGAATGAGATCTCTACATGATGGGGTTCCTGAAGAATATAATCATAGATACTGGTCTGTATTTTACTGGTTCTGGTGGTGGTCCAATCTTACCACACCACCAGTATTAGATCATTCTTTGGCTTAATTTTTAGATTATTTTGCTAAATAGGGCTTTGCTATCATCATAATCATTACACTGTGTGGCTGTACAGTATACTCAGAAAATCAAGGAAGAACATGGCTATCTCATTCTATCATTATGGTTTTTTTTTTTTGCTTTTTTTTAATCATGCATCTTCTGTCCTGTGTTAGATGATATAAAATGTCCATATTTACTTTTTTCATGTAGGAAACTGAGGAGAGTGACATTATTTTTCTGTTTGGTATGAGGGAATACAGATAACTACTAGTTACTGTTCCTATACTGAACATTTAAATATTGTTAGGCATTTCATGGCAATTACAAAATGATTATTACTCTCGGCACAGTCCTCATAATATTGTCCCCATCTATCTTCTCAACATAACAATCAAAATTCTGTATGATGTTTAGAATAACAAATACTGTATATGAATTCAGCTTCCATATATAATAATTTCTCTTGTTACCTCTTACCGACAGTTTGTGTTACAGTTGTTCTCTGTGATTCCGTCTTCATCCTGCCCCCAAATGTCTACAGCAGAAAATATCAAGGCAACCAGGACTGCAAAGCAGCATACCAAGGCAAATACTACAATGCATTTTTGTTGAGACTACAAGAAAACAGAAAAAAGAGAAATAAAAATAATCACTTGCACTTTTAACAATATTTGTTCTTTTATAAATGCTTTTCAAAATATTCATTTTATTATTGGAGGCAGTAATAGTATTTAGATAGATAGATAGATAGATAGATAGATAGATAGATAGATAGATAGATAGATAGATAGATAGATAGATAGATAGATACTTTATTAATCCCAAGGGGAAATAATAATACGCTTATTTAAAAAATTTCAAATGTGTGACCATAGTACCTTTGTAACTTAATATGTACAGTGTAATGTAACTCATTATGCATAAACATGTCTTCTAAACAGTTAAAAAAATCACAGGCATATATGTTGTATCAGGATTAAAATTTGGAGTAAAACTAGAAGTATATACACAATCAAAGAACTTTTTTAAAGCTATAATATACAATAATGTACCATCTTTTAAAGCCCATTTTGTTCTCCTCTTTCCGGAGTAATGGCATAAGGGTCACTTTATCAGGACCCTAAACAATTCTAAAGCCATTGGTATTATACTGAGCCAAACAATGTAATGATATATTCTGTTCTTTCAAACTGGACACATTGTCATTTTCTTCACTTGGTTCAAGACATTTGCTCCTTGTTTTCAATCACTCTTGGCACTGATTTCTCTCAATGATTATACTATATACTTAGTCTTTCATCTTTGTCATCTACATCAAAATATGCATCTCATTAACAAATTATAACAATTATAATCTCTACTTTTCTCTGTTGTTTTTTCTGGATCTTCTGTGGTGGTGTTTTGCCCCACCACCACATGATCAAGGCACCTGTGATGGAGGTGGGTGCCTTAGCTGTCCACATGACCGACTTCATTGAATCCTTTCAGATGAAGCCTGGAAACACAGAGGAATGACTTCAGAACATTTAGGTTAGATAGAATGCCCAGTGGGGACTGTGCGGTCTTTTGGCCTCGGAACCCATGATTTTGTATTTTTTTCTTAAGGTTAATTGGAGGTTTTTTTCTACTAGTTATATATTTGTTTTATACAATGATATAGATTTGTTTTTTCTCTGTTACTTATTCTTTAATATTTTTGCCTAATCTTATTTGTTTTTCTCTTCTTGTTACTTTCTCTTTGGCAGCTTGTTAAGCACTTTGAGCTACACTGTTTGTATGGAAATGTGCTATAAAAATAAATGTCGTTGTTGAAAGTTTGCACACCACCAACTCAAAATTCAACTTATTTATTTAGTATTTAGAAGTGTTTCAAAGTTGTTTTCGTTGCAACAGGGATTGTGCAAAAGTATTTTTTCAGCTGTCTAGTAACATTAATGGTGTCGCTCAGGTGTCTTCAAGTTCAGTCCAGGAAGGCTGCAGTGTCTTCAGGATTTGTTTCAGTCCGTTTTTTTAATTATTAGCCAGCAATTGTTGAATTTCTGTTCTTTATTTTAGTTGATTCACTTGTTACAATTTCTAATCCTTATTTTCTTCTTTTAGTTTTAAATAACTTCATGTACTGCTTTATAATTGTGTGTTGGATTTTGAACCTGCTGCCAGATAACAAGGAGATGCAAATGGCAAGAGCCATTAGTTCACCATCAAATTGGGTCAAAACTACACCTGTGTGTACATCATGAAGTATTTATTTTAAAGAAATATTTGGAAAAAAATTGCAGAGAAAAAGTGAAGGACTGAAAATGACTAATTGGTTCTGGGCCATAACAATTTAGATGATAACCCTGAAATGGAAAAAAAATCTTCATGGACATAACAGCAATGTTGTATATCCTACTTTTTGATTAATAACAGCTCATACTTAGGGCAAGTGCAAAAGTTGTAAGCACTACTTAAATTTCCTCAAACTCCCAGCAGCAGCAGCATTAGTAGTAGTATTACACCATTTGGCAGCTTCAGAGTCGCTGTGGTTGCTGGGAATGAAGCTAAGAAAGTGACCTCTTTAAAAAAGGGCCAAGAAGATGCATCGGGGTTCACAACCATCTGTTTTGTTTTTTTCTACTTGTACGCAACACACTGTATTGGATTACAATTACAACCACTGTGGATTAGTTTCTGTCTGGATGTATGTGCTTGTCTCGTGCATGCTTGTTTTTGTGATTTTATCTTCATTGGATCCGTCTTCATTTGCGAAGTGGTCCCAATCACACCAAATCTTCATGCTGCAGCTGGAACCTGGTAGGACAAAACTTTACATTTCATTTAGACGGCTGTTCATAGGTGTTTTTCAATCCACACATCATTACCATCTGTACCTGCTGTATTGGACTGTGTTTGGACTTTATCATAAGTGTTAATTGTTTACTGTGTAGTACCTAGTGTTACATTCAGTTATATTTGTGCAATTATCGTTGTCAGAGAATTGGGGAGGGCTTTTGCGTGCATGTTGTTTACTAATTGTTTTTTTGGCCTTCTTTATTTGCTTAATATATACTTTATCATCTTTATTATCAATTCATCAAGACTCTTTATCAGTGTCTCCAAGTGTGAGTATGTGTGTGCCGGATCAAGGCTAGTTTTGTTCCTATGGACATGTAATAAAAAAACAAATCATCATCTTCAGGCAATGTGAATATTAGAATCCTTGAGACTGCTACAATGAAGCACTTTTATTGAACCTATATTTTTAATAAAATTTCCTTTTGCTAACTGTTCCCCTTAACTCATTTATAGACAGTCCCACTTTCTCTCAGATACCAAGTTTACAGCAGCCATTTAAAGACACACTTCACAAGTCGTTTTTTAATTCCTGAATATTGTCTGTTTTAAACCAGCTTTACCAAAACATATCAATGCTTGTTCTATCTACCCTGTACTTGTTGAGAATGACTCTGACATATTATACATTTGGTTAAGATAAGAGAAAAAACATCTCATAATATTCTTTATTTGTCCCAGAGGTAAAATGGGCTTTTTACAGAAGCTCTTTAAATAAATACATAAATAAACAAAAAAATAAATATGTACACACACACACAATATGGTATGAACTCACACTAGAATGACTAAAAAGGAAGAAAATTTAAAATAAAGCAGTCACAGTCACAGTGAGGAATTATAAACGAATACTGCTGTTGGTATAAAGGAACCCCAGTAGTATTTCTTGACACACTTCTGCTGAATAATTTGTTGGCTGAAAGTACACAGTGTTACTGTGTCAAACAGAGCATTGTTGAGAATGGCACAGCTTTGTTTTAATTCTCTATTTGCTACTTCCTGTCCAAAGACATGCAGGTTAGGTGGATTGGCGATTTTAGATTGGCCCTAGTGTGTGGGTGTGTTTGTGTGTGTCCTGCGGTGGGTTGGCATCCTGCCCAGGATTGGTTCCTGCCTTGTGCCCTGTGTTGGCTGGAATTGGCTCCAGCAGACCCCCGTGACCCTGTGTTTGGATTCAGCGGGTTGGAAAATGGATGGATGGATGGATTCTACAACAGAATGGGAAAAAGAAAAAAAAAAGCCCGAGATTACATCTTAACTTGCTGTATCTATAAACCTTTCGCTTAGCACCAGCTCATCAGGCAGCGAGTTTTTTGCTGTCAGAAACAGGGTAGACCTTGCAATACTTGAAAATGTGTAGCTGTTTTCATTGAGTTGGATAATTTGACATGCCTAGTGAAATCTACTTGGGTAATCTGACATGGTCTAGTGATAAGATTAGCAACACTAATCATCAAGTCTGACATCCCCTACAACTATAAGTTGTGCAATGTGGCATCAGCTTCAGAGAGAGTGTTGTCATGATTTATCAATCTATCAGTCTTTCCTAAACCCTCTTAATCCAAAGCAGGATCAAGGCCAGAGACAGACCTGGACAGGCCATTGGTCCATTGCAGAGTCACTCATCCTTGCATACTATACATACTTAGGCTAATTTGGAATTGCCAGTCATCTTAAACTGCATGTCTTTGAGGATACAAGAGAAAGCATGGGGAAAAGCCCATGCATAAACAGGGAGTACAAGCAAACTCCACATGGACATCATTTGGGAGTGGAATTCATAACTAGCATGCTAGAATCTGTAAAGCAGCAGCGCTACAATTACTGCATAACAATTCAGCACCTGAAGCATAAATGGGTTAGCAAATGAGATTTACCAAACAGAAATAGTGATACAAATGGTATTCTTGTCTAGCAGAACACTAAACATGCCTAAAAACACAGTGAAATCAAATACGTAGCTTCCTGAGAAGCTTGCAAGAGCTGATTTCACTCAGCCAGCAATTTGGAGACAAACAGACAATAATCAAGGTGTGTGCACAAAAAAGATGCAGAAGAATGCTCACAACATTTCAGTGACTAAAGGGTAGTTAAATGCAGAAATACAAATATCAGAGAAATACTAGAGTATAGGCTATCTTAATTCTATATAAAGCAGAAAGTCTTTTTTTAAATTAAAGTATTTCCAGAAATGTGCTCTGCAGTAGAAGATTTTGAATAGAGCCATCTAACATACATTGTTATAAACACAAAAGCAAAAAAAAAAAATCAGTCAACTCCCAAGTACAATCAAAGCAGAGTTTACGATTCAGCTCGTTATTAACAAAAAGTCTATCATATTGATTAAAACAACAGCAGTTAAACTGAGACATTGGCTGGAGCCCAGCAGGCATACTCCAGAATAACATTAACACATTTTTGACAGATTCTAAAGAAGCTGTGCACAGTTCTATGCAAAGAAATTTGATTTTGATTTTTTTTCCCTGGTTTTTAAGTAGTATAAAATATTTGAGTTACAGAGGGTGCATTAGAATAATTCCAGCTGAGTAAAATTTGTTGATGTGGTAACAATGTGGTGTAGGATATTACTGTGAACTTATCATTAGATAGTCTAATCCTATCCAGTATTACTCCAAACACAAGAGCATTATGAATAATTGCAAATCCATTATTGTTAGATAACTAAGTGAATATCTTTACCCAAAAAGGTCTTGCTTAGGGCAGCGCCAGAACATATGACCTAGCGAGGCCAGAGCTTGGTAGGTTTTTAGCGATAACGAGTCAAGATGAACAGAGATCCGGTGTTTAATAGATTTGCTAGATGAGAAGTCCATCTTTGCCATGTTGAGCTGCAGATAGCTTTCCTTCATCTAGGTTGAGATATCAGGGAGAAATCTCAACATTTTAGTTGATACCGTGTGGTCACTTGTAGGGAATGACAGGTACAGCTTTGTGTCATCAGCATAGCACTAACATGAGCAACCATGAGACAGAATGATAGGGCCTAGTGAGGTGGTGTGCAAAAAGAAGATGGGAGAACCCAGTACCAATCTTGGGAGTACCCCTGTGCTTGCCTGGTGCATCCTTGATATCTCTCCTCTTGGGACACACAGTAGGATCTACTTGAGAGGTAGGATTAAAACCATGTGTGAGTAGTCACAGTGATGCCAAGGTCAGAGAGGGTGGCATGGTGATCTACAGTAGATGGATGCCGGTAGCTATAACCAGACATAACGTGTTGACTTTAATAATAAAGGTAATAATACATTTTAGTTATATAGCTCCTTTCCTGCAGTGAAGTAGAGATGTCTCATCTTTTCATCCATTTGTTCCTGCCGGGAGATGGTCTTCTTATCCAGTTGTCTCTGCATACCCCCACCTGTATCAAGGTCAATGGACTTAAGCAGAGTAGTAGGTTTCATAAGCTTTACTCTTTAAGGACTTGATCATCTCTCTCTATCACATACTCGTATTCACATATTCATACTAAGAGAAACACCCCATTTGCATGTCTTATCAGGATGGCTGCACCTTTTCTGTCAATCAGTCTCTTCCAAGTCTGCATGACCCCACCAGAATTTTTGTGCCAAAACAGCACTGTTTATAAGTAAGCATTTTTTTCTGTGCTTGGCATTTAGCTCTGATATTCAGTTAAATTTCCACATTGTTGTTACTGTATAATTCAAATCATTCTAAGCATTCTCTCTTTTACTAAAATAAGCACTCATGTGCAGCCTTTTGAATTAAAATAACTTTGATCAGTTTCAGAATGATTTTGCTTAAAGACATCACTTTGTGAGTTTAGTGCACAGCTGTTCAACAGTTTTATCTAACACTCAAGTAAAACATTTGGAAAGCGCAACTCATCTCTTTCAACCTTCACTAGTCAGAATTTGAAGTGAACTGACACAGAAAGAAATAACATTACTGAACAGATGATACAGTCTCCTAATTTGATGTGATACTTTATTATTTATGTTCCATGACTTCTAAATATATTTATATTAGAAATTCTAATGATTTGTTAGCATCAAGGAGTAAGTAAGGCTTTTAATAGTAGAAATGGTTCTGGCAAGTAATACTCATGATTGGCAAGAATGAACTTCACTGTAAGTTGAGCTCTTTTGCTGGCTGCTGTTGAAGATGAAATCATCATGAATGCTGCCAGGTCACTTAACACTGATGTTGTGAATGCGCAGGTCAGAATCGCACATCATCTGGCAGTCAGTGATATGTACTGTAGTGAGCAGTAGACATACACTTTTAATACATTCATCTGGAGCAGAATTGAAGTTGTTTATAAAGAAAGTCTTCAAATCATCCCACTAGAAAAGTGCTGAAAACTTAAATATATATGTGTATATATATATATATATATATATATATATATATATATATATATATATATATATATATATATATATATATATATATATCTATACTAATAAAAGGCAAAGCCCTCACTGACTCAATCATTCACTCACTCACTCACTCACTCACTCACTCACTCACTGACTGACTCACTCATCACTAATTGTCCAACTTCCCGTGTAGGTGGAAGGCTGAAATTTGGCAGGCTCATTCCTTACAGCTTACTTACAAAAGTTAGGCAGGTTTCATTTTGAAATTCTACGCGTAATGGTCATAACTGGAACCTCTTTTTTGTCCATATACTGTAATGGAGGAGGCGGAGTCACGTATCGTGTCATCACGCCTCCTACGTAATCACGTGAACTGAAAACAAGGAAGAGATTTACAGCACGACTCAAACGTGGGAACGAAGGTAAATGACGTTAATTGTTGAGTGTCTTTTAATACTGTGTAAGCATACATATTAACACATGTGCAATTAAACATGTGCATTTACGGGGGGATTTCTCAGGCTTAAAAGCTCGCCTTTTATCAAAAGCGGGAACGAAGGTAAATGACGTTAACACATGTGCAATTAAACGTGTGCATTTATGGGGTGATTTCTCAGGCTTAAAAGCTCGCCTTTTATTAAAAAGGTAAATGCAAACTGTTTTCATTCTGAAGGGCACAAACCACGTTAGATTTCAGCCGTTAAACACGCAAAAATGTCGGTACACCAGATAAATAAGCGCAACATATTATCAGTTGTATTGTATGCTTACAATACATATAGAAATGTGTTAATCGTTAACTAATAGTATGGGATGGTGTTTTTCGACTCGCGCCTTGATTTAAACGATTGCATGTCTTGGTGGGTTTGCGTAGCTTATTGTCAATATCTTTACAGTACACCTCTTTTTAAGACTTATTGACTGAAACGGGCTTTCATGAAAAAAGTTAGGGCTTTGCTACAGGATACACCCTCCACAAGTTAAGGAAGTAAAAATAAAGGTATATATTTCTGTTTTATTTAAACCTTTTAAGTTCGTATGCATAGCCCCATTTGGCTGTTTTAGTTTTTTTTTTTTCTTTCTTCAGTAATATTTAATCTCCTTAAAGAAAAACAACATATTCATTTTACTTTTTTTGTATCTCTTTAGTAATATTTTAGTGTAAAAGGATAACCAGTATTTAAACCTTTTATGTTATAAAGTTATTTTACACAATGTTGAAAAAATAATAAGAAAGCTACATATTTTGGCAGCTGCTGCTTTAATTTTCAATGAAATGAAAAAAGCTCTCCAAGAGAAAACCTCAATGAAGAAGAATCTAAAAAGGAGAAACCCTCATTTATAAAGGTTTGCTGCAGATGACTTAACTGAAAATAAATGAATAGTTCCTATGTGTATAATACATATTTATCTATTTGACTTATGCCTTTATTCCAGCAACTTGCAACATCTGAGGTACAATTTGTTACATTACTTTTGTTTTTTGCAGCACAGGCAGGTGAAGTGACTTCCTCAGGGTCACACAGTGGTGTCAGTACCAGGATTTGAACTGACAAGCTCTGGGTTTGCTGAAATATTACTGAAGGAAGAAAAAAAAACGAAAACAGGCAAATGGGGCTATGCATACAAATGTCCATCCATCCATTATCCAACCTGCTATATCCTAAATACAGGAGCCAATCCCTGCCAACACAGGGCACAAGGCACGAAACAAACCCCGGGCAAGGTGCCAGCCCACCGCAGGGCACACACACCCACACACACCCACACACCACGGACAATTTAGAATTGCCAATGCACCTAACCTGCATGCCTTTGGACTGTGGGAGGAAACCGGAGTACCCGGAGGAAACCCAGACAGACCCGGGGAGAACATTCAAACTCCACGCAGGGAAGCGAACCCGGGTCTCCTAACTGGCACCTTTCACTGCGCCACCATACCGCCCGCATACAAACTTAAAAGGTTTAAATAAAACAGAAATATATACCTTTATTTTTACTTCCTTAACTTGTGGAGGGTGTATCCTGTAGCAAAGCCCTAACTTTTATCATGAAAGCCCCTTTCAGTCAATAAGCCTTAAAAACAGGTGTAAAGCTAAACTTGCAGCACCACTATTCAATTACACTTGCCTAACGCCTCTCCTAAGGGGAGATACTGTGGGATCCGGGCATCCGTCAAAGCACCAATCACAGGCCCGATTAGAATGCGGGAAGCTGTGATTTGTCGTCTCCTACCCATGTAACAATCACAGCCCCTGTTACAACGCACTATGTATGTATGTGTATATGTATATATGTGTATGTGTGTGTGTATGTATGTGTGTATATGTATGTGTATATATATGTTGATATGTGTATATATATATATATATATATATGTGGATGTGTATATGTATATATATATGTATATATGTATATATATGTATATGTAGATATGTGTATATGTAGATATGTATATATATGTATATATGTATATGTATATATATGTTTACATATACATATACATATACATATATACATATACATATATATACATATACATATATATACAGTGAACCCTCGTTTATCACGGTTAATCTGTTCCAGACTCTACCGTGATAAATGAATTTTCGCGAAGTAGGATTCTTTATTTATAAATCGAATATTTTCACAGTTTGAGTATAGAAAACCTGCTTACAACCATCTAAATACATTTTTTAACATTATTAGAGCCCTCTAGACATGAAATAACACCCTTGAGTCACCATTACACTCGTATTACCCAATATATTAGACAAAATAAGAGAAAATAAGACATATTTGACGTTACAAATATCATATTATTACTAGGCTCACCCGCCTTTTATCCTCAATTTGTGTGCACTCCATGCGTACATCAGGCATGTAATTGTAGGGAATGAGAACATCAAAGTGCCCATTCATAACATCTCCCGAAAACCTAAGTTTTTTTATCCCCTCGAGTGCCTGTCCAAAGATGTACAATGTCAGCCCGAATCTGTACCGCTAAAGATGGAGTTTCATGCACTAAATAAGCTATAGATGAGAATAAGCAAGCACCATCTCCCCTGATATTTACTATGCGGTGAGGCATTTGTACTCCATCAACATTAATTATTTCCAGAGACATAATTTTGTCTATTTTTCCAGCGCATCGCGCACAAAAGCAAGGGAATGATGGGAGCACCAGAACTCTGCTCACATCGCGTCGCTTCGTACCGCAAGCCGCAAGTAGTAAGTCTGTGATAAGTGGAATACCGCTACGCTTTGCACTCACAGGACGGAAGGACAATCCCGACTGCTTTTATATAGTAGATTATTGTACTGTACATTTAATTGCACACACACAGTTCTTACACACAACCACTAACCTATGAAGGCACGACCTCAGTAGGAGAGTCTTCAGGTGGTGCAGTATCTTCAGCAGGTGCATCGTTGTCTTCTTCCGCTGAAGGAGTACTAGGAGTAGGCAGTGGGTGTCTGGGTGCGCGGCTGAAGAACATCTTGATAGGCAGTTGCTGGCACTGTCTTTTCATATGCTTGAGGAGGCTTTGGTAGGGTATTGCCATCTTTGATCATATCCAAGAGTTTCACCTTCTCCTGGATAGTAAGCATCTTCCTCCGGTGCTTAGTTTTATTGTCAGAAGGCTTAGAAAAAGCAGCACATTTAGGAGCCATCGTGGGGCTTAGATAAAAGTTCTCAGAAAGTGCATGCGTAGTGACATAAGCGTGTATGACAAAAAATCGCGATAGAGTGAAGCCGCAAAAGTCGAAGCGTGATATAGCGAGGGATCACTGTATATATACATATATATACACACACACACACATATATACATACACATATACATCTATACTAATAAAAGGCAACACCCTCACTGACTCACTCATCACTAACTCTCCAACTTCCCGTGTAGGTAGAAGGCTGAAATTTGTCAGGCTCATTCCTTACAGCTTACTTACAAAAGTTAAGCAGGTTTCATTTCGAAATTCTACACGTAAAGGTCGACAACATCTGCCATGTTAAACTTTCTTATTTATGGCCCCATCTTCACAATATTTAGTAGGCAGCTTCCCTGCACTAACCGAAACCGATGTATGTACTTATTTCGGTGGTATGACACCACTGTCGGCCGCCATATTGAACTTTCCAACGGTCTTTGTTACTTAATGGGCCCATCTTCAAGAAATTTGGTACGCGGGTTCCCAACGCTAACTGAATCCTACTTACGTACATATATATGTCCATAGCCTGCAGCTCAGTCCACACTCTGAATCCTCCAGGCACTCCTGAGCATAATCTAATTTTGAAGGTTGGGGCACCAATAATGTTACTGAGAAACTTACAGCCACCGAAACTTTGTAATGGCACGAGACTTCAGGTCACATACTTGCAAAAGAACCTAATTGAGGCAACTATTTTTACTGGCGGTGGCTCAGGGGAGAGAGTTTTTATTCCTCGCTTCCCCGTTATACCCTCTGATCTCCCATTTCAATTCAAACGCCTCCAATTTCCAGTAAGGCTCTGTTTCGCAATGACAATTAATAAGTCTCAGGGACAGACCCTACAAAAGGTTGGCATTGATTTGAGGCAAGATTGCTTTTCACATGGCCAACTATACGTTGCATGCTCAAGAGTAAGCTCAGCGCACAGCTTGGTCATATTACAACCGGAGGGGCGAACTGACAACGTGGTATACAAAGAGATCCTTAACAAAAAATTATTGGTACATTTTCCCTCAGTTTATTATTTAAAATTTTAAAGCAGTACTTCGCCGCTGCGAAGCGCGGGTATTTTGCTAGTATATTTATAAACTCAGTTAAAGTGTCTCTGTTTTCTCTCCAGTGATGAGATCTTCATTTATTTCTCTGAAACAATTCCTTGTTGTTTTCATAGATTCTGCATACATCATGCAAAGTAACAGATTCTGTGCCCATCAGTGATGGAACTATATGCATATTTGTTTCTTATATGCATATTTGTTTCTATAAGCAGTCTCCAAATTAGGTTTAATGAAATCTTGTATTTTATTTACATTTGTTATCACTTTTACATGAAGCAGCTAGACAGATCAGACAGTGAAGTTAGATTTGTATGTCCGAAGGCATACACTTAGTTTGATTAGCAAATCTAAACTAGCCTACTATACAGTAAGTGTGGGTATGCATCTAAAGCTAATTGGATAGATTCTGGCTCCCATTGACTGTGTGCCAGGTAAGGAAAATGGACAGATGAAATATTTATGAACAGGTTTACCCGCTCTTAATAATTGCTTGTACATACATTGACCTTACTGCACAATTTGATGCCAAGGATGACAGAACAAATAATGACGTCAACTGAATATAATCAAATTCACCATGTACTTATTTACCCACTCACTATTTGGTATAATTTTCTTCTGAACTAAGCACACTTCACAGGCTACTGTATGTGTCAGTCTCTGGTATTGCTGGGTCACATCTGAAACCAATACATACCATTTAGCTCTATCATAAAACCAGATTATATTTACTGCAGGCGGAGAAACAAACATCGGATCTATAGTATTAGTCAAATCATGTTCTTATTGCAATATATGCGATTTATTTTTGTCATATTTTTTTAAAACATCAACACACATTGAATATTAATTTTAAAACAATAAATCCATCCTTTGATCTGCTAAGTGTTTTGATATCCATTCTGGTCTTATTATACACAGATGTATTTTAGTAATAATTTTAAACTCACCCCCAGTTTTCAGTGGTTTTATGCTTGGCTTTGCAAGAAGAAAACTGATCAAAATAATCTATGCCTTAATTTTGCAGTCTTTTGAAACTCACTGCAATGGGTACTGTAGCTGCTGAAATATATAAGGTGTCATCAAGCACGAGTAAGACGCATGTTAAAAGAATTCTCAGAGTCCAAGAGTTCGTTTTAAAGGTATTTAGTGAAAGGTAAAAGCAAATAATCCACACAAGAATAAAAGAAAAAATAGTTACACACGTAGAATAAAAGGCAAAAAAAAGGAAAAATGTATCTTCTTTAAACTTAGCTTTTCTTGAAAAGCTTTAGTAATTTCTATACTCAAAAATTCTTAATTTCTTCTTCTGTACGCCTTAGCATACGGTGCGGTACTTAAGTAAACAAGTTTTCTTTACTTGTTGTTTCTCACATTCAAAAGGCTCGTAAGCCGGTTGGCACATAGGCAAGTGCCCAGGCATGGTCACGTGCGATCACGGTTAAAAACCGTATGCCTGTACACCTTATACAAGGCAAGGCTATCACTAGCTGACTGAAGAATAATGTTTACTCCAAGCTGTTAGAAATGGTAAGAATATACCACTGCGAATCTATTTATGGGGGTTACAGGAACTTCCCGTTATTTATGCATTGTCATCTAAGAAATATTCACGAATCTTATAGAACAAGGAAAATGGCTCTTACACATCCGGCCCCTAATTGTTTATGCTAGGGCAGAAATCAATTACTTTAACATTACTTACTAGGAGCCTTCACTACTTTACTAAACCAAAACCTTACTTAAGTTAAGAAACTTAAAATTTAAACTCTACTGTAAATTCACAAACACAATGAAAACTAAGCATGCAATTAAGATTCAATCATTTAAATTACTTGATCCTTCCTGGATCAGGCACAGTTTGTTCACGAGTCTGTCCAATGTGTTGTTTTTAGTTTGCACGCAAACCCTTCTGACTGCACCTTTGGCATCTGGCATTGTCTTGATGACTCGACCCTTACCCAGGAATTGCAGGGCGTAGCTCTTTCTACAATTAAGACAATGTCCCCTGGTTCAAAATTTCTTCTTGGTGCAAGCCATTTTTGACGTTGCTGGAGTATTGACAAGTACTCTTTACTCCATCTTTTCCAAAATAATTCAGCCATGTATTGCATTTGTTTCCAGCGTCTTTTTGGATATGGTTCCTTTTCTGAAACGAGTTCAGGTGGTATTTCAGGTTGAGTGTCCATCAATAATATATGATTGGGTGTGAGTGGTTCCAGATCATTAGGGTCGTTTGATGTCTCCATGAGGGGTCTGTTGTTAAGTGTTGATTCCACTTCGCACATCAACGTAGGAAGATTTTGATCATCGAGGGTTTGTTGGTTTAATGTCGAATTTAAAATCTTCCTTATATTTCTGATTTGTCTCTCCCAAACTCCTCCTTGATGGGAGGCTGATGGTGGGTTAAAAATCCATTTGATTTCTCTTTGCATCATTTCGTAGCCGATTTTTTCATGTTCCAAATGTTTTATAGCCTCCCTTAGCTCTCTTTCTGCTCCAATAAAATTCGTTCCATTGTCTGAGCGTATGATTTTAACTCGGCCTCTTCTACTCTTGAACCTGAGTATGGCTTGTATGCAAGAATCTGTGTCCAGATTATGCGCGATCTCTATGTGCACGGCTCTTGTTGTTAAACAGGTGAAGATTACTCCATACCTTTTAACGAAACTTCGTCCTCTTTTGACAAAAAAGGGACCAAAATAATCAACTCCGTTAGTGAAAGGTGGTTTGTTGGGCACTAGGCGATCTTCTGGCAAATCTGCCATTTTTTGCTCACCTACTTTCGCATTGTATCTTCTACATGTAGTGCACTTTGAAATTATTTTTCTGATAGCTGCGTTTGCTTGAGGTATCCAGTATTTTTGGCGTAGTTCTGCTAATTAATAATTACGTCCACAGTGTTTGTGCATTTGATGAAGGTGTCTGATTAGGAGTGTAGCGATATGCAAGCTTTTATGAATAATCGCAGGGTGCTTGGCTTCTTTTGGCACAGCAGATTTGCTAAGTCTACCTCCGACTCTTAATATTCCTTCTTGTAAAACTGGATCCACTTTGATGATTTTACTACTTTTTTTTATAAGCTGATTTTTGTATAGGGCTTTAAGTTCTTCTGGGTAAGCTTTTAATTGACTAAAGCGAATAAGTTTGTCTTCTACTTTAGATAAGTCGTCTATGGACAGTGGATTTAGCCTCATTGATGATTTGTATTCTTTCATATGTTTTGCGATCAGTGTTTTTTGTTTCTCTGGGCTGTGTCCAGATTTGCTGTATGTACATCTGGTAAGTCGTAAAATGTGTTGTCTTCTAGCCCACAGACTTGTACACCGGGTATGAGTTTACATTTTAATGGTCTTTCTAAGTTGTTTAGGGTGTCGAGATGTAGGTTCAAGCTTTAGTAATTTCTATACTTAAAAGTTCTTAATTTCTTCTTCTCTAAGCCTTAGCATACGGTGCGGTACTTAAGTAAACAAGTTTTCTTTACTTGTTGTTTCTCACATTCAAAAGGCTCGTAAGCCAGTTGGCACATAGGCAAGTGCCCAGGCACGGTCACGTGCGATCACGGTTAAAAACTGTATGCATCTACACCTTATACAAGGCAAGGCTATCTCTAGCTGAGTGAAGAATAATGTTTACTCCAAGCTGTTAGAAATGGTAAGAATATACCACTGCGAATCTGTTTACGGGGGTTATAGGAACTTCCCGTTATTTATGCATTGTCATCTAAGAAATATTCATGAATCTTATAGAAAAAGGAAAATGGCTCTTACAGGTACAATACTGAAATGAGGATTATTATCTAGAAAAACTTTTAAAAAAACTATTTCGTCAAAGACAACAACAAAGCCAAATTACCAACATTCTGAAAAGGTTGCTTTGTGACCCAAAAAGCAAAATATTTGATAAGCTACGCATTTGAACTAGTAAGTATATAAAAACATAATATGTGCACACAGTTGGCCAGTTATTCCTAGATATTCAGTACCTGATTTCCTGTAATAGACAGTAGAGATGCCTTTTTGTACTTGTTCTTTAACAGTGATGACCATGAGCATCTTCAGCGATGTACAGCAGTACCCAAAATACTTCATGCTATAAAGAAACTGGCCTGTGTATTCACTTTATGTATTTCATCCATTTTAATGCTTTTTTATTTTGCTGGAATTGCACTTCATTGTAGTTTTGATCAGTTTGAAGTGTTACGAATTTGTGCTGTTTGTACTTTGAAGACTGCAAGACATCTCCAGAGAATATAGTCATTTTGTAGTGTTCTCCCCAGTGTTACATATTTTTGGTTAATATTATTAGTTTTTGTGTTATAGCAGTATATGAATGAGTCTGAAAAAAGGATGCTAATATTCAGTATGTATTTCAATTGTTTGCTACACAAAAAACTCAAACATGGAATATTCAAATTTAAAAAAAAAAGTCTTTTAAAGTGTTTAGAAGGCTCAAATGTTTGTATACTTTAGATAGATAGATAGATAGATAGATAGATAGATAGATAGATAGATAGATAGATAGATAGATAGATAGATAGATAGATAGATAGATAGATAGATAGATAGATACTTTATTAATCCCAAGGGGAAATTCACATGCTCCAGCAGCAGCATACTGATACAAAAAAAAAACCAATATTAAATTAAAGAGTAATAAAAATGTAGGTAAAAACAGACAATAACTTTGTATAATGTTAACGTTTACCCCCCCGGGTGGAACTGAAGAGTCGCATAGTTTGCAGGAGGACGAACTCCTCAGTCTGTCAGTGGAGCAGGACAGTGACAGCAGTCTGTCGCTGAAGCTGCTCCTCTGTCTGGAGATGACACTGTTTAGTGGATGCAGTGATTGACAGGAGTCTGCTGAGCGCCTGTCGCTCTGCCACGGATGTCGAACTGTCCAGCTCCATGCCTACAATAGAGCCTGCCTTCCTCACCAGTTTGTCCAGGCGTGAGGCGTCCTTCTTCTTTATGCTGCCTCCCCAGCACACCACTGCGTAGAAGAGGGCACTCGCCACAACCGTCTGATAGAACATCTGCAGCATCTTATTGCAGATGTTGAAGGACGCCAGTCTTCTAAGGAAGTATAGCCTGGCTCTGTCCTCTCTTGCACAGACAATCAGTATTGGCAGTCCAGTCCAATTTATCATCCAGCTGCACTTCCAGGTATTTACAGATCTGCACCCACTGCACACAGTCACCTGTGAGTGTGAAGCGGCTGGGATGAGAATCAGCACCTCCAAATCCGAGACCATGGTCCTCAGCCGGAAAAGGGTGGAGTGCCCTCTCAGGGTTGGTAGCGAGATCCTGCCCCAAGTGGAGGAGTTCAAGTATCTCGGGGTCTTGTTCACGAGTGAGGGAAGAATGGAGTGTGAGATCGACAGGCGGATTGGTGCGGCATCCGCAGTAACGCGGGCTCTGTCGTGGTGAAAAAGGTGCTGAGCCGTAAGGCGAAGCTCTCAATTTACCAGTCGATCTATGTTCCTACCCTCACCTATGGTCATGAACTATGGGTAGTGACCGAAAGAACGAGATTGCGAATACAAGCGGCTGAAATGAGTTTCCTCCGCAGGGTGTCTGGGCTTTCCCTTAAAGATAGGGTGAGAAGCTCAGTCATCTGGGAGGGGCTCAGAGTAGAGCCGCTGCTCCTCCGCATCGAGAGGAGTCAGATGAGGTGGCTCGGGCATCTGATCAGGATGCCTCCTGGACGCCTCCCTGGTGAGGTGTTCCGGGCACGTCTAACCGGGAGGAGGCCCCGGGGAAGACCCAGGACACATTGGAGGGACTATGTCTCTTGACTGGCCTGGGAACGCCTTGGGATTCTCCCGGAAGAGCTAGAAGAAGTGGCCGGGGAGAGGGAAGTCTGGGCATCTCTGCTCAAGCTGCTGCCCCCGTGACCCAACCTCGGATAAGCGGGAGACAATGGATGGATGGATGGAATAAACATCCTTACCATAACCATAAAGTTAGTATTCTGACTCTAGAGGCATGTCTTGCCATCATCAAAAGCATTTCTGGAACCATTTGGGGGAAAATGTTGATTTCTTAGTATTTTAAAAAGTTAAAAAAGACAATAAAGTTCTGTTGAGCCTCAGTCCACATAAAGAATCTTTGGGTTGTTTACCCATTCCAAATTTTAGTTACCTTATTAATACCACTGTAACTTTAAGACATAGGCCTACACATTTTCATGAAGACTTAAAAAACTCTACAATAGAGAGTAATGTGATCTTCAGACCTCTCTCACCTCGGCTAAAATCAGTTTTCATAAATGACCAATTATAAAGACACTAGGATAAAATATGGCACATGATAAATTAGAGTGATATAAGCAATGCACCATTAACAAGAACGTGTACCTAGATGAGCTTCAAGAATTGTGGAACGGTGTCCTATATTCAGATCAGTCAAATGATGAATTGATTCTTTAACACGGATCCTGATACAATTACAGAAAACCTAACACTATACAGTATTCCACAGGGCTATGCTCACACGGTCAGTCACTCGGTGAGGATAGGGTCATAGTCTGATGTGTGTTGCTTCATCAGGACCAAGATAACTTACCATTATTAATGGAACAGTGAATTCTGATCTGCAAGTGTTTTTGGAAAAAGATTAATTCTGCTGGGGAGTCAGAGACTCTTTCAGAATAATGTAAGGCTAGCTGTCTATGACCTGATAATAAAATTCAGTTGGATTTTAGAAACACATAAAGAACTCTTCCTCTGAATCACTGAAGAAAAAAGAAAATTCAAACTCTGTAAGGGGTTAGCCAAAGCCCAGGCCAAGATCCCATTGAAACATTGTGGCTGGACCTGAAATTAGGTGATCATGCTTGAAAATCTACTATTATACTGCAACATTTTTTGCTAGGAAGAGATGGTGAAAAATTCCTCAATACAGAATAACTGATTATTAACTTAAGGAGTCATCAGACTACAATTATTGCTTCTAAAGGAAGTAAAACCATTTATTGCACCAAAGTTTGGGGAGAGAGAATTCTTTTTTCCCCAAAGAGGAATAGGTGATGTAGAGCATTCATTAATAAATAGGAAATATAGAATTTAAAACATTGGGTGCTCAGCCTGGGCCTCATTTATTCAAAATTAGGTTTTGACTGAATATCTAATAACATTCACCATGTGAATTGTGCAATAAAACAGGAAATTAAACATTAGGGCAAAAACACCTTCATGCAGTATATGTCATTATTAATTGGACCCAAACTGTGAACGTATAGATACTATTTTTATCCTGTTTAGAGGCTGGGTGTTTGAAGTAATATTTTGACTAGTTTTGGTAGGTATCCATTTTTAGGTAACACTTGTGTCTTCAATAATATAATGTGAAGTTACTAATAGAAATGTAACTGGATACTGTTTGCTAGCTATTTATTTATTTATATATTAATAACCAGTATTACAACACCTTTATATAGTGGTGTAGTATTGTTTTACTGTTCTTATTTCTCGAGGACTGTGTAACTCATATAGACAATTTCACCACCCTGGCACAGTAACATTTAATTGTAATTTTACAGATATTTGTTCATCTCAGCTGTCACCTTTGCTCCTTAAATATCCCTGATATTTTTTACCATGTTCTAGGACTGTCCCACTGTATCTGACTTTTTTGTCTACTATCTCTGACTCTTTATCTTCTATACTATTCACAATCTTTTTTTGCTTCATGTGTTCCTTCTTCTGGACTTCTTTTCTCTTTCTCTCACTTCTGGCCAATAGAGGTTAACTTTCCTGGGGCACAGATGCTGCCAAATGAACACTGACGTCTTCATGTAGATCCTGATTCTCTCTCTTTCCTTTAACTACTGGAAATACACCTTGTAAACCAAGTCTTGCATGAACTTTCAGATCAATATGCTGCAATATGGAGAGGTGCCAATATGTCATGTAACTGGGATGGAGCTGGATGACCGATGGTGATCCCAGTGCTAATTTTTAATCTCTCCTTGTCTACGTGTATTTCTTTGTTCAAGCCAGCCATTTCTGCCATAATTTCCTTCTGCAATATGCAAGTATTATTTGATCTTTTATCCTGGATCCTTTGAGGACCTTCTTTTACTGGACAGTTTGAAGGACGCTGGTGTGGGAAGGAATGTGTTCAATGTATAGTGTATAATTTCAGAAACATTTGTTTGCATTGATGTTGTCTCTATTTCTTTGAGCGGTTGTTTAATAGAATGATAAAGTGTTTGTTCACATAAACATTATAATTCATGTTTCTCATGAAAAATGTGCAAGGTCATTGTGCCATGTACAGAGTACTGTGAAATTCTTATTTGCAAGTGCTAATCAACAAGCAACACGTTCCTACTCTCCAGGACCAGATTAGGACCTTGCCTTTAAACATTTGACTTCCTTACTTGAAAAATCTCAGATCACAGACAGATTACAACAATAAGAAAATAAAATCAAAAGCAAATAATGAATGTGTCCACCTAAAGAAGGCATAATTTGGTCTAGCGTGAAGAAGGTCTGTTTATAAAATAAACAAATTTGGCATTGCTTTATTTTCATATATCTTGATTAGCCTCCAAATTTCATTCTTCCTCAATTCCTTTTTGACCCACACTCACCCTTTCAGTCTTTCTTGCTCACTCCTTTGCCTGACCATTTATAAACTTTAAATAAACCATCTCAGCAAGAGGGCCAAGTAAAACCTTGCCTTATGTGATCTTTAGTGACAAAGAACTGTTACTTGAGTGGAATCCAATATCTCAAGCTGAAACTCTAATCCAGTGCTGACAACGCAACTCCTCGTCCTCAAAGATGTAATACATAAAACACCAAGTACCTCCAGTCATTGAGATTACTGAGTGTTTTTGATTTATTTTTTCAGACCTGAGTTTTCATAGTGCAAAGAAAAATATATTTTGCTCTTTCTTGTAACACACATTAGAACTAAAATTAAAAATCTAATGTAAGTCAGGTAGTGACAGTTGTAAAATGACAGAATTATAAATAATATAATATTGTACCTGATAGAATGCTATTTACATGTGAGTGAGATTAACAAATAAGTAGGAATCATACCTTTGTGAGTGATAGCTTAGTAATAATATGTAATATATAAATTTGTTGTATTTGTACCTACAGAATACACAAAAGAATATAAAACTATCGATATACAGTTGTTGGTATTTCCGTAACATGTTGTGAGTAGCTGGGAGAAGTGATTCCTTGAGTTATATGAAATAAAATTAGTCTGTAAAATGTAAACAGCTTTGCCAATTATAAGATTATATTTAACATTTTTCATAATTAAAATAACATGTTTTACAGTGGTGTGAAAAACTATTTGCCCCCTTCCTGATTTCTTATTCTTTTGCATGTTTGTCACACAAAATGTTTCTGATCATCAAACACATTTAACCATTAGTCAAATATAACACAAGTAAACACAAAATGCAGTTTGTAAATGGTGGTTTTTTATTATTTAGGGAGAAAAAAAAATCCAAAACCTACATGGCCCTGTGTGAAAAAGTAATTGCCCCCTGAACCTAATAACTGGTTGGGCCACCCTTAGCAGCAATAACTGCAATCAAGCGTTTGCGATAACTTGCAATGAGTCTATTACAGCGCTCTGGAGGAATTTTGGCCCACTCATCTTTGCAAAATTGTTGTAATTCAGCTTTATTTGAGGGTTTTCTAGCATGAACCGCCTTTTTAAGGTCATGCCATAGCATCTCAATTGGATTCAGGTCAGGACTTTGACTAGGCCACTCCAAAGTCTTCATTTTGTTTTTCTTCAGCCATTCAGAGGTGGATTTGCTGGTGTGTTTTGGGTCATTGTCCTGTTGCAGCACCCAAGATCGCTTCAGCTTGAGTTGACGAACAGATGGCCAGACATTCTCCTTCAGGATTTTTTGGTAGACAGTAGAATTCATGGTTCCATCTATCATAGCAAGCCTTCCAGGTCCTGAAGCAGCAAAACAACCCAGACCATCACACTACCACCACCATATTTTACTGTTGGTATGATGTTCTTTTTCTGAAATGCTGTGTTCCTTTTACGCCAGATGTAACGGGACGTTTGCCTTCCAAAAAGTTCAACTTTTGTCTCATCAGTCCACAAGGTATTTTCCCAAAAGTCTTGGCAATCATTGAGATGTTTCTTAGCAAAATTGAGACGAGCCCTAATGTTCTTTTTGCTTAACAGTGGTTTGCGTCTTGGAAATCTGCCATGCAAGCCGTTTTTGCCCAGTCTCTTTCTTATGGTGGAGTCGTGAACACTGACCTTAATTGAGGCAAGTGAGGCCTGCAGTTCTTTAGATGTTGTCCTGGGGTCTTTTGTGACCTCTCAGATGAGTCGTCTCTGCGCTCTTGGGGTAATTTTGGTCGGCCGGCCACTCCTGGGAAGGTTCATCACTGTTCCATGTTTTTGCCATTTGTGGATAATGGCTCTCACTGTGGTTCGCTGGAGTCCCAAAGCTTTAGAAATGGCTTTATAACCTTTACCAGACTGATAGATCTCAATTACTTCTGTTCTCATTTGTTCATGAATTTCTTTGGATCTTGGCATGATGTCTAGCTTTTGAGGTGTTTTTGGTCTACTTCTCTGTGTCAGGCAGCTCCTATTTAAGTGATTTCTTGATTGAAACAGGTGTGGAAGTAATCAGGCTTGGGGGTGGCTACGGAAATTGAACTCAGGTGTGATACACCACAGTTAGGTTATTTTTTAACAAGGGGGCAATTACTTTTTCACACAGGGCCATGTAGGTTTGGATTTTTTTTCTCCCTAAATAATAAACACCATCATTTAAAAACTGCATTTTGTGTTTACTTGTGTTATATTTGACTAATGGTTAAATGTGTTTGATGATCAGAAACATTTTGTGTGACAAACATGCAAAAGAATAAGAAATCAGGAAGGGGGCAAATAGTTTTTCACACCACTGTATATAGGAAGAGCAGAAAAACACTTTATATATACTGCATAAGCCACAATAAAAGTATTCTTTTGTGTTTTCAGTCATTACTTTATGACACTAGAAATAACCAACAAATTGCAGTAGAATGGATTATTTTTTGTCTCTACATTATTGCATTGCTTCTCTTTTGAATTGGTCTATTTCAAAGTGCCCTGTTGGATATTTCTAGCATGACAAAATAATAAATGAGGACATGAATAAATAATCTCATTAAGTGAGCCATTCAGGTAAAGTACTGATGTGTTCTCTAATTAACCCTGGTAGAATGAAAAAAAACAGTTCCCATTGTCTATGTTCCCTTTAATTTAAGTGGACACATGCTTGTTTTTCATGAATCCACAGTACAGGCACCATAACATGATGTGAATTTGCCCAATAATTTTGTTGCTAAAATTTTTTTGGCAGGCAGAATGAAAATGCTGGTGCCCTTGAGAGTTAATTTGTGAAAAAATATCTCTTTATGTGTATATTAGGGGCAACTGTAGCAGGATTACCCAAAAAATTCATCAAATCATTTATCAAAATTTTTGAATAATAAACAGTGTGCTGTGTCTTATTAGGTACATAAGAAGTTATTAATAATTTGATCATTTATAACTTCTTTTTAATTATTATCAATAATATGATGGTTCACACATGTCTGGCAAAACTGAACAACATGGAGTAACAGTAGGGAGTTGTTGGAAATGCCTGGAGACTTATTTTTCTGTTTTACCTGCTACATTGCCCCAGCGGAATATTTGTGATTCCTGGTTTACTCCATATACCTTTCCATCCTGTGCCACTCTAACTCCCAGAAGATTTTAAGGACACCACCAAATCCCATCAAAGTCCCAGATGACCAGAAACCTCCTGTGAAAGCTGTGTAGTACACATATTGACACAAGCGTCTTAATACACTAGAAACTGGAATTGATCATTAAAGGGCTTACACTCAAACTGGTATCCCAAAATTAATAAGAACATATATATATATATATATATTAGTTTAATCTAGAGATGCTTGTGTTTGGTGCAGCTGGTATATATAATAATAATAAGATCCTGGAGGAAACCCACATTGAGAACATGGAAACTTAACACACAATGACCAAGCCAAAATACAAAATTGCGGGGCAGCTGTACATGGGACACCATACCACTCTGATTACATGCCATTTATATTGTTTTAAGGCAAAATACTGACGTTGCTTTATAAACTTCTGTGCAAAAGAAATGTATTAAAAATTAGCTGCGGTACCCATATGAGGCAGGTTAAAATCTTAGTAATCAATGTACACCACAGCGTTAACGTCTGCAGAGTACCATCCAATGCATAATGTCTCTGTTATAAGCCATTTAACATGAGAGTTGAAAAAGGCAGTGTTAATGTATGTGATGTGACATCTGTTGGAACAACAAATGCATTTTATTACTAAAACATTTGTGATGCATCATCTTTTGGAATGACAGAGACATAGCAACCAGACAGACACACAGACACCTTTGTATTAAGGTGGATATGTGGCATCTACTGTAACAGTAAGTAAAACACATTATCAAGTAACTGTACTGTATGTAATAAAATTCATCCAATGATTGACTGTGATCGAGGAGGTGTTCAGTCCAGCCCACTGATTGTATTATTTCTCTATTCTGTGTGAGTAGTTAAAATTCATCGATGTTTGGATCTCTTTGTGGAGATGTTAAACCAACATTCACTCTTTTACAACGAATAACATTTTGGGTAATTCTGAATGGGACTAGTATTGAAAATATACAAATGTAATAGTATAAATGATATGTAATCTTAAAAAGTAACAAATATCATTTGGAAAAAGGAATGTGTAAAATCCCATGAGTGACAGACACAGAATCTAGTATCCTGCATGACACAAACAGAATTAATGTGAACATCAAGGAGTTATTCCAGAGAAAGGTATCAAAATGATATTATTAGTGTGAAATCAACCAAGCCATGCTAAGATGAGATGATGTGCAAAGTACAGAAAGTGTGATGTTATGATTAATGTAATGATCAGTGGATTTCTTCAGGGGAGGGGTGAATACTTTTACTTCTACCAATCCCCATTCTTTTTGAACCAGATAATGAGAAAGTGTAAAGCCACACCTTTCATTTATGACTTATGATTGGTCATACTGTAACAGAGCCACACTTCTCAGCACTGTTTATAAGTTCAAAGTAACAAGGGACCTAAGACAGCAGAAAGCTGGTGACGTACAGTAAAAAGAACAAAACACGTGGTGAGAGAAAGACGTAATTTACTTATAACTGTCCAGACCTGAGTTTGGGCACCTGGTCATCTAATTTCTGGTTTTATGCAACAAGTGAGTATCAGAGAGATTCCGGACTTTTATTTTTGTCTTATCTTCTAGTTCTTGAATTGTATAGTTTATGCCAGCTTCAGTACTAATGTATTCAACATGACATTAAAAATTTCTAAGTAAGATGTGTGACAGATGGTTTATGGCTCAATAAAATGTAAAATGTAATTAAATCAGCCGGTGAATACTGAACAAAAGACAGCTGCTTTTATCCATTTACTAATTTGTTTGTTGGCTCTAAAACTGTAAGTGTTTAACTTCATCTCAGTTTCCAGGGTTTCTCTTTAATTCTCACTCTGTGTCATCTTATATTTGCAATGTGCTACTTAAAATTGTTTTGGAGCTAGGATGTAAGCTTCAACATTTTCCTCCAAGAACTGATGGAAATTATAAAGTTTTATTTATTGGCTACACACAAATATCATGAGTTTCATGGTGACACAGAGTCCCAGCAATAAAAGTATTTAAATTTAATTTATTGTTACTATACTTTAGTGCAGAATTAAGTCATTCCAGAGTGATGATGCAATAGTGACACAGAAGATATAAACTACTAAACAAAGCAGCCAATAAAATAACTACATCTCAATAAATATGTAACTATAACAATTTAAAAGTAAACAAACAAATAGATATCATACATACATATCAGATAGAACAAGTAATAATCTGGCATTAAAGTAATACAAATCAGTCTTTGTGAAGTTTGCCTGTTTTTTTCTATATTCACACAGGTTTTCAATTTGCTTTTCAGTTGACTGAAAACTCTAAATTAATGCTGTATAAATATAGTTATGTGTGTGTGCTAAGCCAGTGTTGGTTCATACCATGTGAAGGTGCTCCCAGGATGGGTTCCTGCAATTTGTGAATCTGGAATAGATAGATAGATAGATAGATAGATAGATAGATAGATAGATAGATAGATAGATAGATAGATAGATAGATAGATAGATAGATAGATAGATAGATAGATAGATAGATAGATAGATAGATAGATACTTTATTAATCCCAAGGGGAAATTCACTTACTCCAGCAGCACCTTACTGATACAAAAAAAACAATATTAAATTAAAGATTGATAATAATGCAGGTAAAAACAGACAATAACTTTGTCTAATGTTAAATGTTAACGTTTACCCCATCCCCCCCCCCAAACCCCCCCGGGTGGAATTGAAGAGTCGCATAGTTTGGGGGAGGAACGATCTCCTCAGTCTGTCAGTGGAGCAGGACAGTGACAGCAGTCTGTCGCTGAAGCTGCTCCTCTGTCTAGAGATGACACTGTTTAGTGGATGCAGTGGATTTTCCATAATTGATAGGAGCCTGCTGAGCGCCCGTCGCTCTGCCACAGATGTTAAACTGGAATGTATTATTTCTTAAAAATGTACCTCCCAAACAGCACTGTTATGTATATCTAGATAGACTCTGACCCCCCAGTAGGTGTAAACAGGTCTGTAGAATGAATGAATGAGTGTGGGATTTACAGTTGGTTGAGCTCTGCATACTGCTGTCATATACAAAGAACACCATTATCATCACCTAAATTCTCAAACACATGTAATCCAGTTTAGTATCATTGGAGATGGGGGGACCAGTGCCTGTCCTTGGCAGCATCAGGCACACAGCAATGACCAATACTACACATGGCCCTACTTCATTGCAGGGTTCACTCACACACACAAGGCCTACTAGGTATCATTAATTAATTTAATATGTCTGTAAGAGCCATTTCCTAGTTACATAAGATTCATAAATATTTTACCAAATGATAGTGCTTAATCTATGGGAGGTTCCTATAACCCCCATCAGTTGAATTGAATTGGTATATTCTAGGCATTTCTAGCATCTTTGACTAAACATTATTCTCGGTTAGTGACCAGCCTTGCCATGTGTAAGGTGTAGAGAGCAGATGGTTTTAAACCGTGCCTTTCGTGCCTACGGGCCTTTTGAGTGTGTGAAGTAACATGTAAGACAAAGTGCTTATTTAAGTGGGGCGCCATATGCCTAAACTGTACAGAAGAAGAAGTAAAGAACTTTTAAGTACAGAAATAACTAAAGTTTCTCAAGAAAAGCTGTTTAGAAAAGATTCATTTTTCCTTTTTTTTTGCATTTTATTCTACATGTGTAACAACTTTTTTCTTTATTCTTGTGTGGATTATTTGCCTTTAATTTTCACTAAATATTTTTAAAACGAACTTTTGGACTGAGACATTTCTTTTGGCACGTGTTTTACCCGTGCTTGAACTCGCCTTATAGTTCGGTGTCTACAATGTCTTTGGAGCAATTGGAGAAAACTCCAGTGAGAAAATGAGTGTACTTAGAATTCCATTGGAATGGCATTGCTAGCCACAGCACCAACTTGCTGCTCACATTTGTTTACTATAAAACACACAACATTTCACTTAAAACGTTAAAGGAGCAGCAACAGGAGTAATTGAATGGACATGTTTAAAACAGAGAAACTGAAGGCAGGCATTCTCAGCTTGTTAACCTTTAGAATGCCCTGCCAGGACACACATCTAAAGCAAACACACTGAACCTTTTTAAAAAGAAATTGAACTTGCAGTTTATTTTCAACCCATTAGAGGTGGATGTTATTTGTTGGTGTTTTTTCCTGTAACAAATAAAACTTTATTCTTTCTTCTTTATGCTTGTGTTCACAGCACTGTAACTAGCGCATCAAAAAGCTTCTCCTCACTTAAATTTCTTACATCTTCATGAAGCTGCTCTGTTCTAGCAGAGCACCTGCTCCCTTAAGCTGTGTGTTTGTGTTCTGTTCAATTATCTTAGCTGATGGAGCAAGAGAAATGCACCATTGTACTGTATAGTAAGTACCATCTCAGTTTAGTCAGATTGCTTGAAATGATCAAATATTGTTGGAGAGGCATTATGCCAGTCTTCAACACCCACTGTCAGGCAGTGGCATTTGTTGTAGAAGCTGCATCCATGGTTGTTTTGATACTGCACCTGGGAGAGTCATTGTGTTATTGTGACAATGCTAGAGAATAAAGCTGCTTGCTGGCACAATGTCATTTTAGTTCTTTGTTATGTTAAAGTTACAAACTGTGTTTTACTTTTGTCACAGCGTGTCTGGAAGGATGAACAAGCTGTGTTTCACATTTTGCTGAACATACTACTATATACACAGAGCAGAGGCTTCAGAAACAGCAGAAGGCATTCTTCAATAATTTACAATGCAGTTCTTCTTTGAATGTTAACCTTCTGAAAAGTCTACTAACAGTTTAAAAACCTTAGCTGCTTTTTATTGGAGTATAATGTCAGGCTCTCCAAAGCATGTGTATCGTCACCCCTGATTGCCTTTCAAAATTTTCCTAGCCATTTTCCGATTCTCAGGAGCCATCTTTACATACCAACTTGTAATATGCAGTTTCATATTGATTATGGAGGGTCAAAGAATAATGGTCAACATGCACCACCACAAGGGTCATCAGTGGTTCATATTCTTTTTCATGTTGTTTCAAGTATTGTGCCATCCTTAAGCCATATTAAACCAAAGCACTATCATAGTAGACAAACCAAAAAATAATGAATTCTAGTCCAGTCATAGTGGAGTGGAGTGGAGTGGAGTGGAGTGGAGGGGTCATAGTGGAGTTTGCCTCTGCTGTTCTTTGTGTGAGTTTTTTTTTTCACATAATTTGGATTTCCTCTCATGTTTTAAAAACACATAGTAGGTTTATTGTGTGATGCCAGGCCTGACACAGACAGGCAGGAGACAGGTTTTGCACCCAGCACATGATTTATTTACAGTTCAATGTACAGATCACAAAGACATAGCACGACACAACACAGTCCCTTCTCTTCCGCCAGTCTGTTCACCTCCAAACCTGCTCAGGCTTTGTCCTCTTCCTCCTGACTCTGGTCTAGGAATGGTGGGGACTGGTCCCTTTTCATAGGGCACCCGAAAGGACTCCAGGTGCCCAACGAGCTTCTTCCGGCCACACTTTCAAGTGTGGAGGTAGTGCAGCCAAATAGGGCCCTGAAAGCATCCATGCGCCCCCTGATGGTGGCCACGGGCCCCAGTAGGGTTGAGCTACTATGCTCATGACCCATGGCCCTGCTGGAAGCCAAGGGTTGTCCTGGGGCAGAAACTGTCCTGAAAATACTCTCTCCCCTGGTCCTTCCATACTCTAGCCGGGTAAGGGCTCGCTCTGGTTGTCCGCCACAAGTGGCAACTGAAAATTTGCTTTTCATGAGAGTATGTGGTTGTGTGCATGGGTGTGTCTTGCAGAGGTGGGTGACTTGAGTCTAATGAATTGATTTGAGTCAGACTCAAATCTTTATTATAGTGACTTGCTTAACAATATTAAAATAAAAAAAAACTGACTTGACTTAGACTTGCTTTTTGAAGTCTATTCGTGCTGCATACCTGCAGAAGTCATCAGGACATGTTGGACAGCAAAAGCAAAAGGGGGATCATCACTTAAGATTACCAATTTTTCTCAAAAATTACAGCAGACTACAATGCAAAGAATAGAATGGTTGTCTGCAAGATCGGCTGGTCAAAACCAACCAATGCCACAACATCTTTAAACTTTGTCATTTCAAAATTCAGTTACACTTACTAGAGAGCAGCATTGCTCTCTCATCTCTCAATTCATCAAGCCAGAGACAGAGGAGGGGATGCTGGCGCATGCTGCTGCCGCTCCTCCCTGTTAACAACACTTTTCGTAAAATTCACCTTAATCTTGCACTTTTTTATGCATGTTTTATTTTCTTTACTGTACATATAGTTCGTGGATGCAGCTGACTCGAATTGTATGGATTTGGATAAATTTTTACAGACTTTATGGACTTTACCTTGACTGAGAACAACTGAATCTGTGGATCACGCAACGAGACCTACGGACATTTCTTTGTACCTTGGCGATCTAGGAGCCTGGAATGATCTGTCTCCTTGATTATTGTTTGCTATGCTGGTCTGCTCTCGATTCATTTTATTGTGCTTTATGACTAAGAACTGATCTGATGTTCACACCCTCCTGGCTTGTGGCTCTGGGGTGATCATGCCTGTAATACCCAGCGTTACTTGTTTGTGGCTGTATGTTGGAACCTCCAAATCCTGCTACCTCCTCCTGCTATGCTTTCTGCTGCTTTGCTGTCGTACCTCGCCCATTTCACCAGCTCCGCTGTGCTCTGCTGCTTTTCCACTGCTATCAGATAAGTATTGCTCAGTATCCTGCTAAAATACTCTTGTGACAAACACCTTCATATTAAACAGACAGCAAATGGTCTGACTGGAATATCCTAAAAGACACCTATATTTTGTGGTACCCGAAATAGTACATCGCGGGTCAGGTCACCGCCACTGGCAGGCTGCGAATGAAAAGATCACCAGCAGCATTTGCTCAGGAATATGCCGTTCTACTCATGGCCCTGGAAATATAAGTGTCAGTGTGCCAAATTTACAGTATGTGAAAATAAACTCCGGTCACGGTTCTGTGCAAAAAGAAGTCTCATCAACTAATATTGCATTGTTTAATTCGAGATCTCTTAATGGCAAAGCATCGGTGCTGTCATAATTCATTATTGATTCCAAACTTGATATGTTGTGCTTAACAGAGACCTGGCAAAAACCAAATCAATTTACGTCTCTCACGGAGGCAACACCACCTGGTTACACTTTTCTCACAGAGCCTTGTACCTAAAGACAAGGTGGAAGACTTGCAGTAATTGTCAGAGTGAAGTTAAACATCAAAAGAATCCCAATTGACTGTCCATTGTCTTTCTAGTGTCTGGCTCTTAAACTAATTACGGAATCAGGTCCTGTCCTACTCATTGTCCTTCAAAATACAATGCATCCTTCTTATCTGATCTGACTGAACTATTAACCCACTTAAGTTCCTTTTCCCAGAGAGTCATTCTTCTTGGTGATTTCAACATCCATATTGACATCCCCACATCTAAACTGAGAAATGAATTCCTATCCTTACTGGACTGTTTTGACTTGACACAACATGTTGATTTTCCCACCCACTCTGGTGGTCATATATTGGATCTGATATGTACATTTGGATTATCTGTTGCCAACACTTACAGCACTGATTTGGGACTCTCTGAACATAAAGCAGTGTTTTTCACTGTCTCATTACCTCTCCCTCCTCTTACCTGTAAACAACAAATTTCTTACAGAAACCTTAAAAATATCTGTCCCTCTATCTTCTACTGTCTTCACCTATTCCATCAACACTAGATAGTCTTGTTGACCACTATAACACAGCCCTTCATTCAGCATTATATAAAACAGCTCCTTTAAAACATAAGGAGGTTTCCTTTAAGTGTTCAGCTCCTTGGTATAATTCAGAATTGCAATCTATGAAAGCAGCTGACCGACACCTTGAGAGAATGTCACTTAAGTCTGGCTTCACCATGCAGATCCAGGCTTTCTCTGACCACCAAAGAGTTTACAGAGAAGCACTAACTGCTGCCAAGAACTCCCATTATGGCAGAATAATAGAAAGTGGCCACGATAACCCAAGGGTTTTGTTCTCTGTAGTTAAGAAACTACTCCAACCCGCATCTGGCCCAACTACCTCTTCTACTGAAGTCTGTGAGAAATTCCTCCACTTTTTCCGTAACAAAATTAAACATCTAAATAATTCAACTAACATAAATACATCATCTGTTTATATCGTCCTCTGTTTTCCCACTCCATCCAGCTCCTTCTCTAGGTTCTCACCAGTCACATCTGTTTTTGTTAATAACCTGCTTTTTAAGATGAGGCCGACTACTTGTGTACTGGACCCCGTCCCCACCACACTACTTAAATCCTGCCTTCATGCCATAATCCCAACTTTTACAACAATAATAAACTCATCCCTTGACACTGGCTTTGTGCCGCTCACTTTTAAAATCGCTTCTGTAACCCCAATGTTAAAAAGGTCTGGTCCTGATGCTGACATTCTTAACAATTTTCTATCAAAAGTTCTTGAGCCTGTTGTAGCTTCCCAACTCACCAACTACTTAACTTCTAATAATTTGACGGAACCCTTTCTGTCTGGTTTCAGAGCACAGCACAGCTGTGAAACTGCTCTGCTACGGGTAACCAATGATTTGCTTATGGCAGCAGACTCTGGACAAACCAGCATATTAATTCTGTTAGACCTCAGTGCAGCATTTGACACTGTCAGACATGACATTCTACTGTCTAGAATGGAAAACATGCTGGGTATCTCTGGCACTGCCCTCCAGTGGTTCAAGTCCTATCTGACTGATAGGCAAGAGTTTGTTAGTCTTGGCAACAGCAGGTCCGGTACAGTGCCAGTCATACAAGGAGTTCCTCAGGGCTCTGTCCTCGGCCCTCTGCTTTTCTGTATTTATATGCTTCCCTTTGGCCATATTATTTGTAGCTTTGGACTGGGTTATCATTTTTATGCAGACAATACTCAACTCTATTTTAATGTTAAAAGTGGAACTTCTTCAGAGCTTTCTCAGCTCACAACTTGCCTCAGTGAAATTAAAACCTGGATGGAGCAGAACTCTTAAAATTAAATTGCAACAAAACTGAACTCCTGCAAATTGGGACTAAAGTGCAACTTAATAAAATGAGCTCCTTCCCAGTCAATCTTGGTGGTGATTTCATCAGACCTGCCTCTACTGCAAAGAATCTTGGTGTCATTTTTGTTTCCTCCCTTTCGTATTCCGCCCACATAAATCACATTAAGAAGCACTCTTACTTTCACCTCCATAACATATCACGTGTTTGCTCCTTCCTCTCCTTTTCTAACGCTGAGAAACTTGTCCACACTTTAATCACGCTTTAATCACATCCCGCATCGATTATTGTAATTCCCTACTGGCAGGTGTGGTATAGCAGGTCCACAGCTCTCAGCAAAGGCCAGTTTTAGATAAATAATCACCGCGCTTGCGGCTTAGCGAGGGGGCGTGGTGGTTGTGGTTGCAGCAGTTCTCAGGGTGATCTGCGATGTAGGCGTTTCTCACCTAAGTGCACAGGTGAGAGACTGCCCGCATCTGTGATTGTTCTTGGGGCTGCTAATTTGCCGCAGCTGCTATGCCCTCTTGGCATATATAGAAGCGCGAGTCGGCTAGAAAGGGAAATGAATGGAAAAGGGAGATGAACAGAAAGAGAAAGAGACGGAGGTTGCTGGAAGGAAGTAAGGAGAAAGCCGGTGTGAGAGAGAGAGAGCGCGAATGTGAACGAGCGAGAGCATGCTCAAGTGCAGCTGGACTATGGGCCCTAGCGAGGTGTTTATCTAACACATAGAGCAGTTGATTGTAATTACTCCCACTGAGCATTTTGAGAAGAGCGGGAGTGACTAGCTAGGGAGGTGACTTGCCGTGGAAGACAGCGGGAGTCGGGAAACTTAGGCATATAATCTCCAGCGTGGGAGTCCTGGCCGTTGGAGAGAAGCTAAGACCCGGTCTGGGATGAGAGTGTGACCGAAGCTAGGATCGGGAGGCCTCCAGACCTGTGTGATTGAGAAAAAGAGGGTCAGCTGCAGAGAGAGCGTCTCGCCTGCTGCAGGGCCCAAACGGGAGAAGCAGGTGAGACGCTAGTGTAAAAGAAGCACCGGGCTTGAAATTGTTTTAAAGGACTGCTTCCAGCTGTGTTTTAACCTCGGCTTTTGAAGGATTTTTTTCGTTCTATTTATTGATTTTTAAACCTCCACGTTTGTTTTAATGGATTATTTATTTAATGAAGACTTTTGGGAAGCACTGCACTTATTTATTTATTTGGACTTTGTTTTGTTATTGTTTTTTAAATAAAAGCACTTGGCACTTTTATACATCATCCCCTTGCTCCATTGTTATTCCCTCACTGTCTAGCTCATCGGTAACATTACCGACGGTGTCGGGTTAAGGGCTCCCGGACAGAAGATGGGAGCATGCAGCAAACCCGCATCGTCACAGCAGGTGCCCCTTCTAATCTTATATCACAGCTCCAGCTTATTCAAAACTCGGCTGCAAGAGTCCTTATACGGGCCAGCAGCATCAAGCACATAACACCCATCCTGCTTCGCCTTCAGTGGCTCCCTATGTCCTACAAAATTGTATATAAAATTCTACATATAACCTACAAAGCCTTAAATGACCTTGCGCCAAAGTACATCAGTGACCTTCTCCATCACTATGTGCCTGTCCGCCCACTAAGGTCCTCTGATTCTGGCAATCTTGTTGTGCCCCACACTAATCTACACTCCATGGGTGACAAGGCCTTCAGCTGTATAGCGTGAAATGAATTAGATCAGCTGACTCCATGAATTCTTTTAAAAAACAACTCAAAACTCATCTGTTCAGGAAGGCTTTTAGCCCTACCTGACTTTATTACCATTCTTTCAGTTTACCTCTATGTCAAGATGCTCATGTAACCTGTGTGTGTGTGTGTGCTAGACCATCAATTATGTTGTCTGTTAGGCTTTTCTCTGAATTTACTATCTTACTTTCCTTTATTTATTTATTTTGTTTAGTACAATGCTATATACTGTATACCCTGCCATTCTTTCTTAAACTCTGTGAAGTGCCTTGAGCATGGGAAAGGCACTATATAAATAAAATGTATTATTATTATTGCAGAAATTGTTCTAACTATTTTAGCACTTCAGCCTATCTACTCAACTGCGTGTTACCACCACAGTCCACTGGCCCCATTTTGGGCTGCTTCTCTCTATCCCCAATCCCTGCTCTTCTGCACTGATTCAAGTCAGCAACTCTCCACATGGATGGTGCGTGCAATACACAGTTCACTTGCTTTTCCCATATCTGTGAACTGCCGATCTAAGTTAGGATCTGTACTGCCACCGAGCCGCATAAAAGGATGCTACAGAGAGCGTTGTAAGTGCTTTACTATACAGTGAGTGTAGTCACATAAGTGTTGTTAAGCATTGTTTCCTGGGGACTTTAAAATATTTAGTTAATCTATAAATATGCAAAATTATGTAAAGAAGTTATTTTAAAATGCGAGTAGATTATGTAGCTGTATTACTCTGAAGTGACATAGCCACAATATTTTTGTTAAACCCCTGGAAACAAAGTTGAAAGTCTCCACTTCAAACACATCTTGATTGTTTTGTTTCATATCCATTGGGGTGGTGTACATAGTCAAAATTATGAAAATTGTGTCACTGTCCAAATACTTATGGACCTGACCGTACAGGCAATGGTGAAAGCGTAAGCAATATTTTCACTCGAGTCTTCTAAACTTTGACTTGACTTCCTTGAATGTAATCTTTATAACTTAACACTTGATTTGAAACTTGAAGATTAGAACTTGAAGCTTTAACTGTGACTTACTGTATATATGTAGGACTTAGTCCCATCTCTGGTGCCTTGTAAAGGACTGATGTCCCATCAGGAGTTGATGCCTGTCTTGCCCCCCACACTGCATAGGTTTCAGAAACTTGGATGCCTACATATTTAACCACATTTTAAATTTTTTGCTTGAAAATTATTTAGCCAGTGAATGGAAAAGAGCATGTACTGTTTTGCTATCCATATTTTATCCAAAACAAGCATTGTAAAATTTGACCGTTCCAAATTGGTCCTGTGTAGATTTGAGTGTGTATGCAAGGACAAAGTCAGCAATGGACTGGTGCTCCATCTGGAGCTTCTGCCTACCTTGTCCCAAGTTCTGCCCCACATCCTTACGCCTAATGTGATGATGATATTTTATTAAACAAATTATTAAATTCTAACATTTACAATACTTTAATTTTTACACATACTTTATCCAATATGTATTCTATTATTAGCTACAACAATAATTATAAGCTCAAAGGACAGCAACAGCATTTTAGGTATATGGCATCCAATTCAACAAGCTTTATAAACAACTTGTGAAAAGCTGCTAATTGCCTGTATTGTGTCTGATAAAAAAGTGATATAAAGTATGGGTAGCATTTATGCTTTTTGACCAAAGAAACAAATGAATGTTGCACAGTTATAAATAAAATATTAATCTTAAAAAGCTACTGCATTTTCTTGAAACAGCTGAAGCCGTTAAATAAATTCATGAATTGTAGCACATATACACAATTTTTAGAATTAATTATAACAAGTTTATACTGTAATATCAGCAATGCTCATTATCGAGATTCTGATGTATCACCTTTTGAAAGTGTTCCATTGCCTTCAGCAAGCTGTCAAATTAAATCTTTTATTTTTCTGTGCCTTGCGTGGAGCGAGGAGTACTGAAATTATTCAAAGGTGAAAATGTTGGAATTCAGTTTCTCTAAAAAGATGGATAAAAGAATGCTACAAGAATACATTTCCTTGTTATTACATTCCTTCTACAGGCTGTTGCTTGGTTAAATAACTGCCACATAATTATAAAATAGTGAAAAACAGCAAACTGAAACAAGAAAGAAAGAAAGAAAGAAAGAAAGAAAGAAAGAAAGAAAGAAAGAAAGAAAGAAAGAAAGAAAGAAAGAAAGAAAGAAAGAAAGCTTTTTTCAAGAGGTTTATGGTATGTATTAAAAATAAATAAGTATTTTTATTGCTATGAATTAACAGTATAACATGGACACTTTAAAGCACAGGTTAAAAGGATAAACATGCAGCCTTAAAGAATTACATGCATACCCTGAGATGCTGTCTTTTTACTTATTCATTTTATAATTAAAACCTACAGTACATCTTACACATCTAAGCCAGCTTGACAGGTAATGAATCCTATTTTTCATATACTATATATTTTCCCTTTTTAATTCTAATATCATTATAATGATTATGCTTCCATTTTCTGTACATTAGGGCAGATTACAACCATGGCCAGGAAGGGAAGCAGCCCTGGTGTAATATCCTCACAGCACACTCACATCCACATCTACACTTACCAGGTGAGGTTTGTCAGGTCAATTTCTTAATTTCCTGTCCTTGACATTTGTAGAAAACTGGGAGTGCCTCAAGATAACTTGTGCCAACACAGGAAGAATCACACTTTTCAACAAAGGGGCTCCAACTTGGAACTGAGTCAGATATAAGTGAAGAGCCAGCAAAACTATACCAGAACATGACTCAGTTATCATCACAATATCACTGTGAATGAGAGGATCCACAGAGAAAATAAAGTTGTGGACCTTACGCTGTCTTCTGCATGCTGTTTCCGTGCCTAATTATTGGAGAAGGGATTGCTGCAGACCGGAGACCCATAATGGGTGGGTCTAGAGGTGGGATAACTGTCAATCATATTCCACTTCATTAAATCATATTGTGCTAATTCAGAACTTCAACGAATGAGATTGTTGTTACTGTATGACAATCAAAAGCTCACTTGTTCAGTTATCTATGTTTGAAGTTGTCTTTCAAGTGTAACTTCAGTCAATCGTTTCATAGTTTGTGGTCCCTACCACTTTGAGATTCCACCTTATAGAGTTTCCTCTTAAAAAACCTGCCATTGTAACAAGCAACAAAACTCCATTAAACCTAAGAAGAACACAAAGAAGAAGTAGCAGTGACAAAACACCATTAGACAAAAGAAGACGAAGCGATAAAACTAATTGCTCATTGTTTTTGACAATGGAAGTAGGTATGCTTCGAAATGAAAACGTTTGAAATTTGCATTTGAACAGTTTTGTTAATATCTTTGTGTTGCATGGTTATGTTTGTACCATGAACCTTTACGTTTGTATTAATAATCATTTTCACTGTAGTAATTGATGCATATTCAGTGCATAAAGTGGGCTGGCACTCAGCGGTACTGGCAACTCTTCAAATTCCACAAGGCAAGTTTCACGAGAACTGCTTGACTGTGCAAGGAAGACAAAAAAAAAACTTTTACAAGCAACTTGGAATCACTTGATTAGTCATTTTGTTTTGAACTAGGCTTTTGACAAAGTTCTGATTGACTACAGTGGTGCACAATATTAGCTTTTTTTTCTTTTCAGTTTAGTCCCTTATGTTAGAGTTATTGGAGCAATGCGTCTAAATTGTAATACCAAGTAATCTGCCATGCTTTGGTACCATCAATTTTAACAAAATTTCATGGTAGTTTTGTGCAGATGATGCCCGCCAGTTCTAAACTGTTAAAAGACTTTCATGCAATGGGCAATGCACCACTAAATTGTATGTGACTCAGACTGACAGTCGTGATGTACACAGAGCCTTTTCAATTTAATTACAAGTGACATTTATATTTTTTCCTTTCAGCCAGCTTGCTACAAGAATATCTTCTGGAAATTGGATGTTAATGACAAAGGTAAATTGCAAACAACCATTTGTTAAATTCACTTGTAGTATCTGACTTTCATGTGGATCTTTTTTCTTTCTTTCATTCTTTTCCTAGGACATCCCTACTGGTTCAGTAGACTGTGGAATAGACATGTTGATGGTATTTGAATATTAATTATAGGCTTTATGTAACCTTAGATTTGTGTTTAGATTGTATATGATTTAAGTACTTTTTCTCTTATCCTCTGTCAGTATGCACTTTATCTGACCATGGAGGAACCCTTTGATTTTACTGCTTTCAGTCTTTTAAAGATGCTGATAATATAAATTTTTTTCTTCATGCATGGCATACTTATAACTGTGCAATTCATTTACATATATATCATTTTTATCTTAGGAAGACATGCCAGCCATTAGAAAGTGGTGATGCCTGCTTCTTCTGGAAAACTGCTCAAACGGGTGGTAAACATTTAGTATTTCCTTTTTTATGTAAACAATTTTTCCCATAAGTTTTTGTGGCCAGATCCTATGGTCTGGTCTGGTTTAGTGGATGCCAAATGACCAGTGCCTTTTCAGAAAACCTTACAGTTTGTTGGTACTTGTTCTGAGTGTACCATTGCTGACTGCTGGTGCAGGTACCCTTCCTTTGGAGCTGGTCCTTTTGGGATACTTGGACAATCTAGGGTGACACCTCGCATCCAACTAGGGAAGACAGTCAGCTTAAATAAAATTGAAATTTTAAATACTCTAGTGTTTAAATGAGGTGAAATAGTGTAACTTTAAATACACCAATGTGTGTTTTGGTATGTACAGGTAAACATTTACTGGTGCTCTTTTTATCTGTCAAATGAATAACATCAATATTTTAATGTCTAAAAGTCAGGATCAAGAAGAACATGGCAGCAGTGAACTCCTTGAGGAATATACAGATACAGCCACACCAAGGTATTAATGTAAAACTTAGTCTACCACCATAGTTTCATAGTCGGTTTGACTTCAGCAAAACCTTAAAATTGAACATGGTATGAGGGATTGTTATAAGCTTTGTCAAGGACTAGTTGTCACCTGGGGAAGTGTTAGATTGGTTATTTTATGATTAGAATAAAAGTATCTACAGAACTTTTCTGTGACTTATAAATTACTTTAGGTAGTGTCCAGATTGCTGTATTCATAATACTCTGAAATAATGGATGCATTCTAAAAAAAACTATTGAGATAACCTCCAACAGGAGTTTTTGTAATGAACCACAGAGGAATTCTCACACTTTGAACTGTATTACAATGTGTCCACTTTTCTGAGGAAACAGAATACAGTAGTTCAGACCAAAACCAGATAGCTTGCACAAGATAAATACTACATATGACAATTGTATGTATTATTTGTGTGTGTCCACAGTGTAGGAGAGCATGCTGCCTGTGTGTCTACAGTAGGGCAGCTGACTCAAGAACAAGTGGCTCAGGTTTCTGTGGCTGCAGAAATCATCACGGCTTCTGGGAGGGGGGCTCAAAATGAAAAACTGTTGGGAGTTCATAATAAAGGACCATTTGAGCAGATGATCACTTGCTGGTAACTTAGTTCAGATAACAAGTAAAACTTTGTTAATGTAATCCATCTAGTAGCAAAGAGCTATGATGACTTTATAGCACCAAACTCTTGTATTTGCTTGTCCAACAGGCTGTTGTATCTCGAAAGGTGTCATCCAAAAGGTTTAAAAATTATGAAGATCCTAAAGGTGACCAGGTAATGAAATGAGGAGTGGATAGATGGCCTCTACAACTACCTAAATTAAGTGCTTTCAAGAGCTGTAGGCACCTTTGAATAGATTGTCAGAGAATTTGCATCATTCTGGATGTGCTTATGCCAGAGATTAATTTGGCTACAGTAAATCTAAAATGACTACAGAATAGCGTCTTCTCTTTTTCTGTAATTGTGATAGACTCTTATTAAAGCTCTAGAAACAGTTGAGAGGTTTTCTCTACCAGAGACAGAAGATCTGTTCATTGATGGACTAGTAGTATATAGTGAGTGGTATGTCATGTGGTGTTGGGGTGGAGACCGTCCTGTCTTTTTCTTTTCAGCACCATTATTCTGTTAAACAAAATACCATTTTACTTGTAGTGAATTTAGACAAGAATATGAACTAAATATATATAAATGTAAATATCTATGTTTAAAGTGAAATTTAAAATATGCATTATTTCACTTTTAGTATTGGTAAAAGTAAATCTAGAAGTATGCCATAAGTAGGATTCATTCTAAAGTTTACAAGGTCAAGAGTTGTGCTTTCAAATGACAAATGCACAAGTCTTTTTGGCTGATAAGATAAGAATGTGTTCATTTGTGTGGTGTGCGTTTTTTCTTTTAGTGATAGAGAAGTTTGACATACTTGTATTGCAACAGTCGGAAGCACAAGGACAGCATCACTAAGCCATTTAAACTTGGGATTCCATTTCATCCCCTACTCTAATAAACATGTCACTTTCTTTATTTGTCTTTTGCCCTTTTTACTTCTGAATGTTAAACTGATATAATAGAGTTGTGAATATTTAATTTAACTATTGATGTAAATAATAAAGGACACTTTCTGTTATTGTTAAAGATCTTTGATTAAGTTCTGTATATTTGAAATTGTCTGCATATCTGTTTATAGCCAATTGATGTCATCTGCATTTTTTCTTTAATTTTTATAACTGCACTGTACAGTTTTATTCCTTTTTTGTATGTTACAAGCAAACATGTCTATCCCCATCACGTTGTTCTTTTATTTATATATAATATATAGAAGTGGGCATGCTGCAGTTTTAATGCTTCAGCTTCAGTATATTCCCTGATCAGTCTGTTTGTTAAATTAGTCTTCTTCGTGCATTCTTTCTTTAAGTTCAACTGATCCATTATTATTGTTAATTGTAAATATTTCTTGAAATGGTTGTACAATTTATACTGAATATTTATTAATAAAATTTTGTTTTTAGTAATGACAATACTGAGTGTTTTAATTTGTGCTGGCCCAATCAACTGGCGTATTAACACTACTAGAATTGATAGATTTGACCAGAGCCTCCACTTGTATCAACATGGTCTACAAATGGCATGGACTTTGCTGGACTCACAGGTAATCCCACAAGATAAAAACAGCTTGGAAACTGAGCATCCTGATCAAGGTTTTGTTGTTCACCTGCAAAGATAGTCTAGGACAATAAGGTTATTACTTATCTTTTTTTAGGAGTCACATTTTCAATAAAACTTGCATTTTTTAACTGAAAATACAGCTTTTACGTATGGGAACAAAATTAAAGGAAAAGGATTGTAATCGCCTGAAAAATGGAGAGTCAAAACTGAAGCTCAGTATCCTAAAACCATGACTCACAGCTAGAACCTTGCTATTCTAAGGTCTTGACATTAACTGTGTGTCTTTGATTATATATATATAATATATATATATATATATATATATATATATATATATATATATATATATATATATATATATATATATATATATATATATATATATATATATATATATATATATATATATATATATATATATACCAGCGGCGGCACGGTGGCGCAGTGGGTAGCGCTGCTGCCTCGCAGTTGGGAGATCTGGGGACCTGGGTTCGATTCCCGGGTCCTCCCTGCGTGGAGTTTGCATGTTCTCCCCGTGTCTGCGTGGGTTTCCTCCGGGCGCTCCGGTTTCCTCCCACAGTCCAAAGACATGCAGGTTAGGTGGATTGGCGATTCTAAATTGGCCCTAGTATGTGCTTGGTGTGTGGGTGTGTTTGTGTGTGTCCTGCGGTGGGTTGGCACCCTGCCCGGGATTGTTTCCTGCCTTGTGCCCTGTGTTGGCTGGGATTGGCTCCAGCAGACCCCCGTGACCCTGTGTTCGGATTCAGCGGGTTGGAAAATGGATGGATGGATATATACCAGCTGTCACCCATGGTTCCGCCTGCATAGTACTGAAACAGGACAGTGAGGAGGGCCCTGCCTTGCTCCCTACTCCTGACGTCACGCTTCCCCCTCCCCTTAGCCTCTGTCTCGGATTAGCGTGAATATATTGCTCCTGTAAGTGAACTATGACTCTTACTACAATGACAGGAGACACAAAATCAACTGGAATGTTCAAGCAAATTATAGAAAAAAACCTGTTCTAAATCCGTTAAGTTGTTCTCTTGTTTGCTAGCTAAGCGGAGGTAAGGTACACCCCTGCTATACGATCAGACTCCTGGCAATAAGTCCTCATACAATCTTAGAGACACTAAAGATAGGCTTATATTTTTATCATACCACTAGGACCTGATGGATTCAAATGGAGACTAAATGAGATATGAACTACAAACATCTGTTAAGTTTCAATCTCTAAATGTAACTTTTTCATAAGTAATATGTACTATAATAAACATGTATTTGATGGTCTTAAAGTGATATTAAAAATCCCAAAAGTAACAAAGGTCCAATTAAGTCAAATAATTGACTAGCTTGATTAACAGGTACATAATCACAAAAACTGCAAAATTATTACTCTTTTTAAGGCATAATATGTGCTTTTCACAGATTGTTTAACATAGTAACTTTCGTTATAAAAAAAATGATTGAAAGGTGACTATTAGCACTATGATAACTGTGTTTGCCTTACATTTAACATTGATAACATGTGGAGACAGCCAAAGGATGCTTTCAAGTCATAATATTATTGCCAGCTTTCTTAACGTTGTCTATTCCTTGGTACATGAACTTGAGAATATGAAGTTGTAATATTCTGTAATCATAATACAGCTAAAAAACAACTTGAATACGAGATCCACAGGCAACAAACTCACTAGAGCTGTTGGTATGTTGAGAACAGACATGAATACCGTAGAATATTTGACACACATTAGCAAACAAAGAACAGAGGCTGTTCTGCAGGCAGAAGGGGGTACAATGGAATATTAGGAAACCATAAATAAATAAAAGTAGATAAATAGTAATGAAAGTAATAAAACACATTTTTAGAGTGGTGTATTATAGCAATGATGATTTAACTTTGATAATTTATTCAAAGTTTAAAATTGCAATACGTTTATAGCCTGTCTTTAGTGTGACTTGTTAAATGTAGGTGACTATTTCATTTGGACATTCAAGTAAACAACAATAGTCAAATATTAGTTTTAATTTGACTGACTTAATCAAGTATAGCCCACAGTTAAGTCTACATCAATCCATTAAAGTTAGGCAAACACAAATTTGTATTCATATGTTCATTGAAATTTTCTTCAGCTGTTGTTCAGTAAAATTAAACATCTCATATCTAACCTTTTATGATCATTATTTTTCAAAACCATTAATCATAAATGACGGTGGTAAAAATACAATGCAGTCTTAATAATGCACTCGACAGGATGCTTATAATGTAAGATATTGCCAGTAGTAGGCTACTGTCTCAGATGTATTTTCCAAATATACACTCCGTCTCTTACAGTCACTTTATCTTGACCATCCACCTTTAGAAATTATCTTACACGTCTACCTTTAGAAATTACTCCTGCCTTTATTTTTAAATATTCATAAGGCAATTTGGCTGAAGTTGAACATGAATGACAAATTACACCGAGTGGCAATTTGCTGAATAAAAAGGTGATTGAACGCAACGTTTAAATTTGTGATTGGGTGGTTAATGCCCAATGTACACAAATTTAATATATGATTGACTGAAGTCAAAAATGATATGTCGTGCCCATTTTACTCCGGTCTGCAGCAATATCATCGTACTTTAATCTCCTCCTACCATTACTGTTGCAGTTTACATCCACTTCATATTCACCTCATTTGAATCTCCACATTCAGTGTCCATGTACGAAATATCATTCAGAATCTCATGTTTTAAATATGGTGTAATACTCCTCAGTTGAAACCCACAGAAAATATACTTTCTCTCTTATTCAATGACAAATAGAAGTAACTACTAGCTTTGCTTATTCAGTTCATAAATTCTTTCAGTGCTAGCATTCTCAGCTCTTATGTTACGTGTTGATTATCTCCTTCAATTTAGAACACATTTTACATTTATAATCACCTTGCCGTTTCCATACTTTATTATTATTTTTAATTTAGTGTGTTCCATTATGATGTCCTTGTCCTCATACTGACCCTGAAATGTATTATGTTCAACTCTTTTATTATCTATCCATCTAAACCAGTTCCAAGCTGTAAAAGAACTATGTAACTTTTGATCTTGATATGCCCTTTTTCTTTCCAGGATTGTATAATTCTGTTGAGAAAATCTTTTTGTGTGTGTGTGTGTGTGATCAACTTTTTATTAAATAAAGACAAATTGACAGGATATGAACAGAAGCAAATGTACATTTTCATCACTTTTAAAAGAAGTGTAAAAGTGAGGGTCTAACGGTACACACATTAAATGGTTCACTGTTTTAGCACATGGGCTTTTTAATATTTTATTTGACAACGTGAAACAATTTAACATTTAAATGTCTTTAATGGGCACATTCCAATTGTTTATACCTGACATTTAGGACTAACAAAAAAAAAGCACTGAAAAATTGTAATTAAAGTTTTCTTAAAATTTAAGAGAAAAGCCAAGCAAAATGACACCTTTTATTGGCTAACTAGAAAGATTACAATATGCAAGCTTTCGAGGCAACTCAGGCCCCTTCTTCAGGCAAGATGTAAAGAAGGGGCCTGAGTTGCCTCGAAAGCTTGCATATTGTAATCTTTCTAGTTAGCCAATAAAAGGTGTCATTTTGCTTGGCTTTTCTCTACATTCATAATGGCTAACACGGTACAGCACCCTAGTACTTAAAATTTAAGGCAACTGTTCTTTAACTGGGTTAGTTTTGTCAGAAAATATGTCAAGGGATGTAATAAAGACACAGCAGAAACAAATTATAACAAGAAAGTGACTTTGACCACAGCCACTCTTTGTGAGAAGTATGAATAATTTATCATTCATACAGTATGGCTCTTAGGATTACAAGATGTAGAATAAAAACAAAGGAAATGAAGCTAAAAAGTTGCAAAGTTCTAAGTTTGTTCAGGGGCCATGCAGTATATATATAAAATCCAACATCTGTTTGTCCACTTTTCACGAGAGAACTACTTAACAGATTTAGATCAGGATTTTTCTATAATTTGCTTGAACATTCCGGTTGATTTTGCGACTTCTCTCATCACACTTTGTATTATAGTTTGCTTGTGGTACCGATTTATTTGCGCGCACCTGAGAGAGTACCTTACCTCCGCTTAGCTATTGAGCGAGAGAACTACTTAACAGATTTAAATCGGGTTTTTTTTCTATAACTTGCTTGAACATTATGGTTGATTTTGCATGGGCATGGACTCCACAGGACCTCTGAAGGTGTCCTTTGGTATCCGACAACAAGATGCAGCAGCAGATCCTTTAATTCCTGTAAGGTGTGAAGTGGGGTCTCCATGGTTTGGACTTGCACAGATGCTCGATCAGATTCAGATATGGGGAATTTTGAGGCCAAATCAACATCTTGAACTATTTGTTATATTCCTCAAGCCATTCCTGAACCAATTTTTGCAGTGTGGTAGGGTACATTATCCTGCTGAAAGAGGTCACTGCCATCAGGGAATTCTATTTCCACGAATTGGTGTACATAGGTGGTATGTATAATAGTAACATTCACATGAATGCCAGGAATAAGGTTTATGAGCAAAACTTACCCAGAGCCTCACACTGCCTCTGCCAGCTTGTGTTCTTCCAACAGTACATCCTACTGCCATTTCTTCCCCAGATAAATGATACACATGCACTCAACCATTCACATGTTCTAAAAACATGATTCATCATACCAGGCCATGTTCTTCCATTCTCCAGTTTTGACACTTAAGTGCCCAATGTAGCCACTTTAGGTAGAGGACAGTGGTCAGCATTGGCACTCTGACCAGTGTGTGGCTACATAGCCCCATATATATAAAGCTGTGATGCACTGTCTGTTTTGATGCCTACCTTTCATGGTCAACAAAGTTTTTTCAGCAATATGTGCTACAGTAGCTAAACTGACAGATCGGACCAGATGGGCTAGGCTTTGCTCCTTGAGCACCAAAGGCTAATATTCATATGACCCTGTTTCCATCTCTGGTTTTCCTTCCTTAGACCACTTTTGGCAGGCACTAACCACTGCATACCGGGAACACCCCACAAGACCTGCCATTTAGGAGAGGTTCTGACCCAGTTGTCTAGCCATCACAATTTGACCCTTTCAAAGTATTCAGATCCTTAAACTTGCCCATTTTTCCTGCTTGCAACACATCACCTTCAACAACTCACTGTTCACTTGCTGCCTAATACATCCCACCCCTTGACAGGTGCCATTGTAACAGGATATTATTAATATTATTATTATTAATGTTATTCACTTCACCTGTCAGTAGTTTTAATGTTGGGGCTTATCGGTGTAAACTTTATAAAACAACATTAAAAAACACATCTTGTGGTTATACTGTGTAAATTGCTCAAATTAATAACACTCAGTCCTCGAAGAAGCACCTATCAAGCAACACATCACCCCAGATCACTCTACTGAGTTTACAGCAAAGTCCTACCTAAACTGTTAATTGATGTTTCCTGACAACTATGTTCTTGCACATCTGTCAAATTCTTGTCAGCCATATTGCATGGCCATGCCATTGCTCTGCAAAAAGGACCCAAAGCCCAATAATGTGTTGGAGGAAGCCCACACCTCCAATTCTTTGGTTGTGTATGATTTACTGTTGTGTTCAGTGTGAATGACTTGCATTTGCAATGAAAACGATCAGTAGGCCTGAACTATGTGCCTCACTGTGAACAGAGGTCACTGTGGTTTGTCTCTTGTCAGCTAGGACACATGGCCACATCATGACTTGCTGTGAGAAGGACCCAAAGCCTAATTACGTGGGCCAGAACCTATCATTCTTGGGTTGTTTTATGCCTATCACTTTATAAGCTTTCAATCAAGACCAACATCAAGCTACAAGGCCCAGTAGCTAGCCCGTTTTTGCATGATTGACAGACAACCTTTAACATTTTATATTGTATATACAGATTGCTTAATTAAGATTCGATTTATGAAAGTGCATTTTTAAGCTAAAAATGTAAAAACTAAGCAATGCTGCTAAATGGATATCCTGATTCTTTTTGTGTGGGGTCTGCACGTTTTCTAGTTGGCTTTCTCCAGGTACTCTTTTGTTTCTCTCCAAAGATGTGCTGTTAGGTTAATGTATCACTGTAAATTTCTCCCTGCATTTCTGCCATTGGATTAAGTGAGTTCAAGAAATGGGTGGGTTGAAGGATTATTTGTTTCCAAAATGTATTATTTTCACCCTGCGGTGGGCTGGTGTCCTGCCCGGGGTTTGTTTCCTGCCTTGAGCCCTGTGTTGGCTGGGATTGGCTCCAGCAGACCCCCGTGACCCTGTAGTTAGGAGAAAGCGGGTTGGATAATGGATGGATGGATGTATTATTTTCACCTAAATATTTAATTCATTTCATGCAGAAGTTAAATAACCTTAATTAGTTCTCATAAGGGATATTCTGATAAGTAAAACATTTAACTGATTCATATATTCTATTTGTATTTGTTGCAGGTGTTTAGTATAAAGTGAATTTTACATTAATTTGTGTATGAACTTAATATTTTTGTAAGGTTTATACTGTATGTTTCTAAATGAGATTCATATTTTTTATTTGATATAAATTATACAGAGATTAAAGTGTTACCAATTGTGCTGGTGATTATGTTAAAATCCTGAGCACCATTCGCCTGACCATCCTGCCCACAATCATATGCACAGGGCCATCTTAACATATGGGCACTGTTCGGGAGCCCAAGGAGCATAGGGGCCCATGAGGTTTCTGATGCCTATGTATGTTTCTGTTTTGTTATAAAAACAGGGCCCCAGGGCATTATTTTGCCCCTGGGCCTATGATGCTGTTAAGACATCCCTGTGACTTGCATCCATGTAGAGAGATTTACTTCATGTGTGTTGGATATCAATTGACTAACACGTCAAAAAAAAGAAAGAAAGTTGAACAAAGCAAGTGAATCTTTTTTCATATTTACTTTATATAACTGTGTTTCCTCTGACTTTGAAACTACCAAGTTTCAAGCGCATAGCCTTTAACGGCTTGTGTAATGTTAAAAGAAAACAGAAGAAAAAAATGCTTCCAGATTTACTCACCGTAGTGTACAGAATGTGAATTGCTCCTTAGTGAGTTGAACCTCTGGCCCTGGGTTATTTTGAGCAAACCCCAAAGTCACTTCTGGGACCAGAACCAGCATTTCTTTAGCTAAAGGGACACTTCTATGATAGGACCTGGTAATCCTGCATCCCAAGTCCCAAGAAGACCTTGATGTGCCAGGTCTCTAAAGCAGCTAGGTTGCTAGGTTGGGGATTGTGTGGTGAACCCAAGCAGTTGTTCTCCTGCCAGTCCTCTCAGACCTCACTCTTATATATACAACCTGGCTCCAACTTCCACTGCTACCATGAGCTACACATGTTGTCTTATTACTTCTTGTCAGATTGCCATACCCCCAACTCTACAGAGTACAAAGCATTTGTGACATCTGCTTCGTAAGCTGTACATTCTGGGGGAGCATCGCACGCTCCTTCTCATTACTGTAGTTTGTCTCTGTGGTACAGCGGGTTCCCAACTCAGAAAAACTGGCTGTTATAATAAATAAATAATTAGTTGCTCTTGTGCTGGGGAGTGGAGCAGGTGCGACTGATCTGCTATGAAGACGCCTCATCTCCAGATTGGTGCGGGGAGGTCGGCCGGCCGTGTGTTGCCTTGCTGGCACATGTGGGTGGTCTGATTGTCTCAGTATCAACCCAGGTTGGAACCTGCAACTGCTCCCCAGCATATAAAAGGAGAGCGCAGGAACAAAGAAAACAGAAAAGTAAAAAGAAAAGAACACGAGAGAAGGAAGGTCAAAAAAAGGAAAATGAAAAGAAAGGAAAGAGGCACGGAGGTTAATATGAGGGAAACCAGGCAAGAGTTAGCAGGTGTAAGGAGAGGAAGCAGGTGGACAGAAGTGGAGCCCCAGGAAGTAGTGCATGGCCGGCGCTCAGGTGAGGGCTGAGGAGTTGCTCCTGTTGAACATCCAAATAGCAGGAATGACTACTGAGATCAGGAGTGTGCTGTAGGCGGGAGGAGCCAACGGTTTGGTGACAGTGAATGGACAGAGCGCGCTTTGGCCGGTAGGAGCCTGGAAAGGTAGCTATGGGCTTGAAGCAGGGCTCAGTTGCTCCCCGTAGACGCCATAGGATTGGCAACAGGGACACAGGCCAGGAAAAGAAGGTATTCTGTGCTTGCTGGGGAACTTCTCCATGGGCTACAAGGTCCGGAGAGGGCAAGTCAAAGAGGAGTCAGATTTATAAAGGGGCACCGATGCTCATTAAACAAAAAGAAAGTTTCCGCCTATGTTTTAGTCTTGTTTTTAATGGATTTCCTATTAATTGAACTTTAACCTCCACTTGCACTTTGTTTTTATGGATTATTTATTATAGAAGGAGCACTCAAGCATTTTTCACTATCCCCTTGCTTGGTGTGTTTGTTCTCACCTGGTCAGTTTATCCCGGTCATGACTATTGGCTGTGGCGGGTTAAAGAGGCTCCCGGTGGGACCCGGTAGTGTGGGGCTGACCCCCACCGTCACAGTCTCTCCCCTCTGCCAGAAACTGTAGTGGACCCTGGCTTCTTAAAAAGGCATGTATTAGACCCATTTTTCACCTAATTGCTTCTTTCTCCTCTACATACAACAACAACTTTTATTTATATACAGTAGCACATTTTCATACAATTAATGCAGCTCAAAGTGCTTTACATGATGAAGAAAGAGAAAAAAAGACAAACATAAGAATTAAAATAAGGGAACACTAATTAACATAGAATAAAAGTAAGGTCCAATGGTCAGGAGGACAGAAAAAACAAAAAAAATTCCAGACGGCTGGAGAAAAAAATAAAATCTGCAGGGGTTCCAGGCTATGAGACCGCCCAGCCCCCTCTAGGCATTCTACCTAATATAGATGAATCTCTTGATATACAGGTCCAAGCTTTTTCCTCTTTCTTTCTTGGTCATTGTGTCCTTTCTAACTCTCTTTCTGCTCTTAATGATGTTCTGATCTGGTTATTTTGACTTAGCTGCTGGCTGCACTGCTCAAAACTCAAAGGTATTTTCCTGTATTTCATCTCAATGAGATGAGCAAAGTAACCTCACTTTATACAAGATAAAGGGGTATATTTTGAAAGAAGATTTAATGTGCTAATCCCAATTCTTGATTTTGAAATACAGTAATATATGCTGTCAGTTTTGGTCTGCTTTTATCATTAACATCACCAGAATCACGGTGGCAACAATATGCATGAGCTGGATTATTCTGTTTAACTTCTGCTTGCAGATCTGGTGGTTATGTTGGCTAAGCATACACCTGTGTTTTAAAAGGATATCACTAGTATTCATCTTTCATATCTTGTGTTCCTGTTTTTGACTTCCTGCTGCCAATTTTAATTGTTCTGTGGAAGATTTTTCTCAGGTATATATAGCTTTAAATTCAAGTAATTTTTTTATAATTGCTCAGATCTCTGTAGTTGTAAACCTTGATTTTATCCTTTCAAGCACAGACTCTGCCAGCTTCCCCACATTCATTAATGCATGAAAAGATATGGTAACCCAGACTGAAACAGATGGTATGCATTTCTTTTCTTATTTCGACATTGTTCAATTCTGCAAAGCAAAGCAGTATCAGTATGTAACTTATCTATGTTGCTTTTTGTCCAATTTGTAACTTCAGGAGCAGGTCTTAAAGGACTAAAATATACAGAATTTAAAGTGAAAGTTTGCACCTTTGTTCAGCATTCCACATTTTGAGGGAGAATTAAAAGCCCTAGTTTTAAAACTACAGATTATGTGACACCGTGATTAAAGTCATAGGATTAGGGTCTACACAACCCAAGGAAGCATTAATATGCAAATTATGAGCCAATACCAATAATCCTTTTGTATGTCATAATTGTTAAATCCAGTATTGATATCAATATTTAATATTTACATTTTGTGCATTTTATTTGTGCTCAAATTGCAACCAAGATTCGGGATAAAATTGTGACTGAAACACATATTGCTTGGATGGCAATTATTTCCTTTTAAAAACATTTTTGGCCTTAGTTTAGCTTCAAGGAAAAAATAAATAAATAATACACACATATTTTATGCTTTTAACTACTTGGTTTAAATGCCATGAATAGAAGAGTAATGGATTTTTCTTTCAAGCTGTGTTGATCAAATGCATTAACTTTCTCAAATCATAGCTCAGCTAGCTAAGGGGCAGATAACATAGGTTAGTCCCCTATAGATTTAAGTTTGTCTGGGTACATGTTCAGTTAGTGCCCTTTAAAAACACTAATTAAGCTCATATTTACCTTGCTCCTTTCAAACTGAAGAAGTGTTCCATAATGCTACTTTGTTGTTGCTGGTGTTCACATTGAACAATGGCCATACAACTGTCCTTCATACTTCATATCACTGTAATATATAGTATTGGAAATAGTTTTGACCGTTATATCTCAGCCAGGTTTCCTCCCTCGGCTGGGGTTCAAATACATGTTTTATGTCATCTTTGTACATGTTTTATTTTATTGTATGCATTAAATTTAGTATTATTATTATTATTTTCTGTTACTTAATATTTCTGGATATTTTGAACCAGCACTCTGTTTTTTAAAAACACTTTTGCTGGCAACTCCCTTTTTTTTTTTTAACCTCATTATCAGTCTATACCAATATGATATTCAATATATTATAATTCCAAAAAGATTCTGATTATTTTGTAGAGAGCTTGTGGAATAACGAAGTAATCTCACAATCTTGTGGCATTAAAGTATACATTTAGTATTTTTCAAATTAAAGTTTTTGCTTTACAATTGAGGTATATGTTAGTTTGCATGAGAAATTGTGTTCTAATTTTACAAATTAAAAAAAAATCATGCCTATTCCTGGGGTTTACAATGGTGTCCAATGGTTACCACTGGGAGAGGAGAGAAAGAGAGCAATGATATTTCCTTTTTTTATCCCTTCTAACCCAATAACTGTACGTGCCAATGTAGCAATAAGCTCCATAGCTATAACACTTGGCAATAATATGAAATCTATGTCAAAGCTATCGACATGTTTCAATGTACTAACTTAACCTAAGACTACAAAATGTCAACAATAGTTAAGAAGCAATGTTTCTATGTCCAAATAGTGAACTTTGTAAGCTGGAATGTCAAGGGTCTCAATCATGAGTTAAAGAGAAGGAAAGTACCCTTTCACTTAACAGGTCTAAATGCCAAGATAGTATTTTTACAGAAGAGTGGACGGGCCAAATTTTTCACACCACCTATACAAAGAAAATCAGGTGTGTGGGAATGTTAATACACAGTACTTTTCCATTTGTAAGGTCAGACATAATATATGATTCTGCTGAGTGATATATCACAGTGACGGGCAATTTACCTAATACTTAAGTGATTTTGATTAATATCTATGCACCTAAAGTGGATGGCAGAATTTTCTTCCAAAATGTATTTGCATCTCTCTGTAATGTGAACAATCACAAAATTCTAATGGTTGGAGATTTTAATTAAGTTTCAAATCCAGACCCGGACAGATCCTCAGCTACAGCAGGGTGAACATCTTTTACTGCAAAGATAATTACCCGGTTTGTAACGGATCATAACTTATCACACCCATGGAGGTTTTTAAATCCTATCCTAAGAGCATACTCCTTGTTTTCACCCATACATCATTGCTACTTGAGAACTGATTATTTCCTCAGTGACAATAATTTTTTCTCGACTATCAAATCTTGTAAGTATGATGCTGTTGTTATCTCTGACCATGCAACTCTGATCATGGAGCTTACATTACTGTGTTCTACATATTCGTCTCATAGCTGGCATTTATGTTAGGTAGAATGCCCAGAAGGGGCTGGGCGGTCTCATGGTCTGTTACCCCTGCAGATTTTTTTTTTTTTGTTTGTTTTTTCTGTCCTCCCTAGCCATCGGACATTACTCTTATTCTATGTTAATTAGTGTTGTCTTATTTTAATTCTTACTTTGTCTTTTTTCATCATGTAAAGCACTTTGAGCTACATTATTTGTATGAAAATGTGCTATATAAATAAATGTTGTTGTTGTTGTTAACCACCTGTCATTAGCTGATAAGAACTGTACAGAATTCATATCCAAGCAAAATGACTATTTTGTTAAGACAAATATATTCTCAGAGGTCTCAGCATGTATACTCTGTGATTCTCTGAAGGCATTTTTAACAGATTACTTCATATCTTTCTAACAAAAATAAATTGTAAACCAAGAAGTCATCTGAGGTAATCAGTGAAATTACCAGAATAGATATAGAATATGCCAGGTCTCCAAATGAGGCTTTTACAATAAGAAGTTAACCTCTTCACTGCTAAGGAAACAGAACAGCTCATCTTTAAATCATGACATCATTTTTATGAACACGGAGAGAAGGCCTGCAAGATCTTAGACCAACAAATCCATAAGCAGGAAGTCTGCAATGCAATAAATTTATTGACCATAAAAATATAACTTAAAATAAAACAAACACACACGAATATTATATATACAGTATATATATATATATATATATATATATATATATATATATATATATATATATATAGTAGCAGTAGAGGCCCCTATCGACCTCTTGAACCCTCAGGTACCACTCCAAACACCAGGTAAAAGTCCAAGACTTATTTATTTTATAATAATTACGTGCACAAAGCACCCTCCACTCCAAATCAATAATCAATAAACAATCACTGATCCTCCTCTCCCAGACACGTTGCCACCCTTCCACCCAGCTTAGCTCCCTCGTCTGGGGTTTCCCAGGGTCCTTTATAGTCCCTGACCCGGAAGTGGTTCCAGCCCTGCAATCCATAAGTCCTCATCACTTCCGGGTCAGATTAAAAGTCCTTTTCTTCAACCCAGAAGCACGTCGTTTCTTCCGGTCATGTGATCAGGACGCACTTCTTAATATCTATACATATTAATAAAAGGCAAAGCCCTCACTGACTCACTGACTCACTCACTGACTGACTGACTGACTGACTGACTGACTGACTCATCACTAATTCTCGAACTTCCCGTGTAGGTGGAAGGCTGAAATTTGGCAGGCTCATTCCTTACAGCTTACTTACAAAAGTTAGGCAGGTTTCATTTCGAAATTCTATGCGTAATGGTCATAACTGGAACATGTTTTTTGTCCATATACTCTAATGGAGGAGGCGGAGTCACGTATTGCGTCATCACGCCTCCTACCTAATCACGTGAACTAAAAACAAGGAAGAGATTTACAGCACGAGTCAAACACGGGAATGAAGGTAAATGACGTTAATTTTTGACTGTCTTTTAATACTGTGTAAGCATACATATTAACACATGTGCAATGAAACGTGTGCATTTACGGGGTGATTTCTCAGGCTTAAAAGCTCGCCTTTTATCAAACGCGGGAACAAAGATAAATCACGTTGTTCACTGTCTTTTAATACTGTGTAACCATACATATTAACACATGTGCAATTAAACGTGTGCATTTACGGGGTGATTTCTCAGGCTTAAAAGCTCGCCTTTTACTAAAAAGGTAAATGCAAAACTATTTTCAATCATTCTATGATCTGCTTCTCACAACTGAAGGCACCGTGGCTGATGGTAAATGACGTTCATTTTTGAGTGTCTTTTAATACTGTGTAAGCATACATATTAACACATGTGCAATTAAACATGTGCATTTACGGTGTGATTTCTCAGGCTTAAAAGCTCGCCTTTTATCAAACGCGGGAACAAAGGTAAATCACGTTGTTCACTGTCTTTTAATACTGTGTAACCATACATATTAACACATGTGCAATTAAACGTGTGCATTTACGGGGTGATTTCTCAGGCTTAAAAGCTCGCCTTTTACTAAAAAGGTAAATGCAAAACTATTTTCAATCATTCTATGATCTGCTTCTCACAACTGAAGGCACCGTGGCTGATGTTATGTCACTTGCTGTCCAACCATAAGCGTTACCTGGTAGGTAACCGGCCACTCACTTCACTCCCTTACGGGAATCGAACCTCTGAGGTTTTCTTTTGTTCTTAATTAAAATTTAAAAGCAATACTTCACCGCTGCTAAGCCCCTCTAGCGCTGACGTCCGAGGTTCGATTACCATAAGCAAGTGCAGTGAGTGTGTAATTACATTCACGGCATTCGTAGTCTGATTCACAATCTGATTGTATGGGTGGTTACCTACCAGGTAACACTTATAGTTGGTCACCAAGTCAGGTCGAAGTGATCACTCGAGTAAAGGCAGCTTCACAAAAAAACAGATCCTTAACAAACTGTTATTAGTATATTTTCCCTCAATTTAAAAAGGTTTTATTTTCTTTTTAATAAAAATTTAAAAGCGGTACTTCGCCGGTGCGAAGCGCGTGGATTTGACCGACTGACACATACAGACATATTCATGAGTGCAGGTACTTCGGAAAGAAAGCACCGTGTAAACCTAAAGTTTAAATTAAGTTCATAGACCTACAAAAGGTGGCCATTCATTTGAGGCAAGATTGCTTTTCTTCTGTACAACTATACGTTGCATTCTCTAGAGTGTGCTTGCACGGCTTCGGATATAGATATATATATATATATGTATGTATGTCTATATATAAATATGTAAGCTTATAAGTACTGCCTTACTTCTCTTTAAGAAAGGAAGATGTAATGATACTTGATTTAAACGATTCCATGTCTTGGTGGGTTTGCGTAGCTTATTGTCAATATCTTTACACCTTTTTTTAAGACTTATTGACTGAAACGGGCTTTCACGAAAAAAGTTAGGGCTTTGCTACAGGATACACCCTCTACAAGTTAAGGAAGTAAAAATAAAAGTATATATTTCTGTTTTATTTAAACCTTTTAAGTTCGTATGCATAGCCCCATTTGGCTGTTTTAGTTTTTTTTTTCTTTCTTCAGTAATATTTAATCTCCTTAAAGAAAAACAACATATGCATTTTACTTTTTTTGTATCTCTTTAGTAATATTTTAGTGTAAAAGGATAACCAGTATTTAAACCTTTTATGTTACTTTATAAATTTATTTTGCACAATGCTGAAAAATGAATAAGAAAGCTACATATTTTGGTAGCTGCTGCTTTAATTTTCAATGAAATGAAAAAGCTCTCCAACAGAAAACGTCAATGAAGAAGAAACAGTTTGCACTATCTAAAAAGGAGAAACCCTCATTTATAAAGGTTTGCTGCAGATGACTTAACTGAAAATAAATTAATAGTTCCTATGTGTATAATACATATTTATCTATTTTACTTATGCCTTTATTCCAGCAACTTGCTACATCTGAGGTACAATTTGTTACATTACTTTTGTTTTTTGCAGCACAGGCAGGTGAAGTGACTTCCTCAGGGTCACACAGTGGTGTCAGTACCAGGATTTGAACTGACAAGCTCCGGGTTTGCTGAAATATTACTGAAGAAAGAAAAAAAACGAAAACGGGCAAATAGGGCTATGCATACAGATATCCATCCATCCATTATCCAACCCGCTATTTCCTAAATACAGGAGCCAATCCATGCCAACACAGGGCACAAGGCAGGAAACAAACCCCGGGCAATGTGCCAGCCCACCGCAGGGCGCACACACCCACACACACCCACACACCACGGACAATTTAGAATCGCCAATGCACCTAACCTGCATGTCTTTGGACTGTGGGAGGAAACGGGAGTACCCGGAGGAAACCCAGACAGACACGGGGAGAACATTCAAACTCCACGCAGGGAAGCGAACCCGGGTCTCCTAACTGGCACCTTTCACTGCACCACCATGCCGCCCGCATACAAACTTAAAATGTTTAAATAAAATAGAAATATATACCTTTGTTTTTACTTCCTTAACTTGTGGAGGGTGTATCCTGTAGCAAAGCCCTAAGTTTTTTCATGAAAGCCCCTTTCAGTCAATAAGCCTTAAAAACAGGTGTAAAGATAAACTTGCAGCACCGCTATTCAATTACACTTGCCTAACGCCTCTCCTAAGGGGACATACTGTGGGATCTGGGCATCAGTCAAAACACCAATCACAGGCCCGATTAGAAAGCGGGAAGCTGTGATTTGTCGTCTCCCTCCCATGTAACAATCACAGCCCGTGTTATTACACACTATGTATGTATGTATGTATATATGTATATATGAAGAGGATGGATGGATGGATGGATGGATGTATATGTGTGTGTTTATGTATATGTGTATATGTATGTGTATATATATATGTTGATATGTGTATATATATATATATATATGTATATATATGTTGATATGTGTATATATATATATATATATGTATATGTAGATATGTGTATATATGTATATGTATATATATGTTTACATAACCTCTTTAACACACTACTTCTCCGCTGCGAAGCGCGGGTATTTTGCTAGTATATATATATATATATATATACACACACACACATATTTATTTATTTATATATACTGCTCAAAAAAATACAAGAACAGTTTTTAATCAGAGTATAGCATCAAGTCAATGAATCTTCTGGGATATCGATCTGGTCAGTTTCAGAGTATCGGAGGGTGTTGTTAATCAGTTTCAGCTGCTTTGGTGTTTTTGAAATTACCAACAAGTGCACTAGAGGGGCAACAATGAGACGACCTCAAAAACAGGAATGGTTTAACAGGTGGAGGACACTAACATTTTTCCCTCCTCATCTTTTCTGAGTGTTTTTTCACTAGTTTTACATTTGGCTACAGTCAGTATCACTACTGGTAGCATGAGGTGATACCTGGACCCTACAGAGGTTGCACAGGTAGTCCAACTTCTCCAGGATGGCACATCAATATGTACCATTGCCAGAAGGTTTGCTGTGTCTCCCAGCACAGTCTCAAGTGCATGGAGGAGATTCCAGGAGACAGGCAGTTACTCTAGGAGAGAGGACAGCGCCGTAAAAAAGGTCCTTAACCCATCAGCAGGACTGGTATTTGCTACTTTGGGCAAGGAGGAACAGTTGAGGAATGCCAGAGCACTACAAAATGACCTCCAGCAGACCACTGGTGTGAATGTCTCTGACCAAACAATCAGAAACAGACTTCATGAGGGTGGTCTGAGTGCCCAATGTCCTCTATTGGGCCCTGTGCTCACTGCCTGGCACTGTGGAGCTTGATTGGCATTTACCATAGAATACCAGAATTGGCAGGTCCACTGATTGGCTACCTGTGCTTTTCAGAGATGAGAGCAGGTTTACCCTGACCACATGTGTCAGACATGAAAGGGTCTGGAGAAAGTTATGCTGTCTGTAACATTGTTCAGCATGACCGATTTGGTCGTGGGTCAGTGATGATCTGGCGAGGCATATCCATGGAGGTACACACAGACCTCTTCAGGCTAGACAAAAGCACCTTGTCTGCCATTAGGTTTTGGGATGAAATCCTTCGACACATTGTCAGACCCTGTGCTAGTGCAGTGGGTCCTGGGTTCCTCCTGGTGCAAGACAATGCCCAGCCTCAAGTGGCAAGAGTAAGCATGTAGTTCCTGGAGGATGAAGGAATTGATACCATTGACTGGCCCCCACACTCATCTGACCTAAATCCAATAGAACACCTCAGGGACATTATGTTTCAGTCCATCCGACACAGCCAGGTTGCACCTCAGACTGTCCAGGAGGTCAGTGATGCCCTGTTCCAGATCTGAGAGGAGATCCCCCAGGACACCATCCTTTGTCTCATTAGAAGCATGCCCCAATGTTGTCAGGCATACATACAAGCATGTGGGGGCCATACAATCTACTGAGTATGATTTTGAGTTGCTGCAATGAAATTTTGGCAAAATGGACTAGCCTGTCGCTTCATTTTTTCACTTTGATTTTCAGGGTGTCTTTGAATTCAGCCCTCTGTAGGTTGAGAATTTTCATTTGCATCAAACAATGTGGCATCCTTTCATTCCTAACACATTACCCAATATATATATATATATATATATATATATATATATATATATATATATATATATACAGTAATCCCTCCTCCATCGCGGGGGTTGCGTTCCAGAGCCACCCGTGAAATAAGAAAATCCGCGAAGTAGAAACCATATGTTTATATGGTTATTTTTATATTGTCATGCTTGGGTCACAGATTTGCGCAGAAACACAGGAGGTTGTAGAGAGACAGGAACGTTATTCAAACACTGCAAACAAACATTTGTCTCTTTTTCAAAAGTTTAAACTGTGCTCCATGACAAGACAGAGATGACAGTTCTGTCTCACAATTAAAAGAATGCAAACATATCTTCCTCTTCAAAGGAGTGCGTGTCAGGAGCACAGGCTGTCAGAAACAGAGAGCAAAGCAAACAAATCAATAGGGCTGTTTGGCTTAAGTATGTGAAGCACCGTGGCACAAAGCTGTTGAAGGCGGCAGCTCACACCCCCTCCGTCAGGAGCAGGAAGAGAGAGAGAGAGAGAGAGAGAGAGAGAGAGAGAGAGAGAGAGAGAGACAGATAAAAACAAAGAGTGAAAAATCAATACGTGCCCTTTGAGCTTTTAAGTATGTGAAGCACCGTGCAGCATGTCGCTTCACTAAGCAGCTGCACACAGAAGGTAGCAACGTGAAGATAATCTTTCAGCATTTTTAGACAAGCGACCGTATTGTCTAGGTGTGCGAACAGCCCCCCTGCTCACACCCCCTACGTCAGGATCAGAGAAAGTTAGCGCAAGAGACACAGAGAAAAGTAAGTTGGGTAGGTTCTCAGCCATCTGCCAATAGCGTCCCTTGTATGAAATCAACTGGGCAAACCAACTGAGGAAGCATGTACCAGAAATTAAAAGACCCATTGTCCTCAGAAATCCGCGAACCAGCAAAAAATCCGCGATATATATTTAAATATGCTTACATATAAAATCCGCGATAGAGTGAAGCCGCGAAAGGCGAAGCGCGATATAGTGAGGGATCACTGTATATATATATATTCTACTCAGTTTAAAGAAGATAAGACACAGTCTAATCAGTTTTTATTCATTATGGATACCACAGCTAGACACTCTTAGTGCTGTGGAACTGGATAAACCTCTGACACTTTCAGAATTACTAGATGCTGTAAACTCATTTCAAAGTGGGAGGGCAGCCAGCCCTCATGGCTACCCAGTGGAATTTTATTAAAAAAATTCCAATAAGTTAACTCCACTATTATCAGCAATGTTTATAGAAGTTAGTGACAGCAAAATTCAACCTCAAACTTTTCACCAAGCAATAATTACCGTCTTTCTTAAGAAAAATAATGACTTACTACAATGTGCATCAAACAGACTAATCTCACTTGAATAATAACACTAAGATAATCTCCAAAGTTGTAACCAAAAGAATTAATAAAGTGCTTCCTTCTGTAAAACAAGAACAAACCGGATTTATTAAAGGCAGACACTTAACTTTTAACCTTTGACGTTTGTTTAATATTATATATTCACCCATTAAATCTAACACCCCAGAAATCTTATTGTCTTTATATCCAGAAAAAGCATTTGATATGGTTGAATGTGACTACCTACTCACCACATTGCACTAATTTGGATTTGGCCCAAACATACAGAATGGATCAAATTACTTTGTACCTGTCGAGAAGCCTCAGTTTGTATTAACAACATAACTTTACACTACTTCAAACTAGAACGTGGTACTCGACAAGGATGCCCCTTATCATCTTTGCTCTTTGCAATCACCATTGAACCATTGGCTGTATACTTTCGGAAGGCATCAGAGATAAAAAGGATTTTCAGAGAAGGACTTGAACAGAAAATATCACTGTATGCAGATGATATGGTACTGCATATATCTGACCCACAAGTCAGTGCTTGCAGTCCTAAAAGCAGTAGCAGATTTTCAAAAGATATCTGGAATCAAAATTAATTTGAATAAAAGTGTGCTTTTCCCAGTGAATTCTCTAGCATACAATATTGGACTGGACACCTTCCCATTTATCTTAGCAGATCAGTTTAAATGTCTAGGGGTGAATGTTACAAGTAAATATAAAGTCCTTTTTAACAAAATTTTGCTGTCTGCATGGAAAAAATTAAGCAAGACATGAATGGATGGTCTACTCTCTATCTTACATTAGCAGGGAGAATCAATATTGTTAAGATCCTTCCCAAGCTTTTCTTCCTATTTCAAAGAATCCCCATATACATTTACAAATCATATTTTAAGAAATTAGATTCAATCATAACATCCTTTATTTGGAATTCGAAACATCCACACATCCAGATTATGACTCTACAATGACCTAAAGCACAAGTGGACATGGCACTATCTAACTTTCAATTTTATTATTCGGCAGCAAATATACAAGCTATAAAGACCTGGGGCCGCATGTATAACTCGTGTGCGTAGAATTCACACTACGAAGTAAAAATGTGCATACGCAGAAAAAAATTCATATGCACAAAATTGTGCGTAAGCCAACTTCTATGCACTTCTGTTCCATAAATCCGGGTCAGCCGCCCCACCCCAAATCCTCCCAGAATTACAGCCCTTTGAATATGCAAATCAATATAAATTGCCACTTAAGTTCAGCGTTTTGTGAAAAGACAATGACAAAAGCACAGGGAAGAAAGAAGAATTTAAGCGAATGCAAAGTGGAGGCAAGGAAAAATGTACTATTTGTTGGATTAAGCAGTGGTATAAACAACAAAAGGAAGTTGATCAAGAAATGCAGAGTGGGGGAGACACTCAAAAGTTCAAGTTCAGAAAGTCTCACAGTACCCAAAAATAAGTCGTCAGATATCAAAGTCCCATTATCTGAGTGTCATACAGAAGCAGATTAAGGTACAGAGAAAAGAAAAAAAAAGTGAAGAAAAAAAGGGCAAAATGTTGACATTAATCTCAAAATTTCCACTTTAATCTCATGGTTTATCATTAATGTAGAACGTCGTAAGCATCAAAACTTTTAATCTTTGTAATACGTGTTTAATTATTCCATCCATCTATTCATCCTGGATACACTAATAACTCAATTGCCCTTCATTCTCTCAGAACATGGAACTAATATAGGAAGTACTTTAAGATTAAGAAGCTTTTATCTGTTGCACCTCTACATGACAAACACCTTTTTCTACCCTCTAAAACATATACAGTATTTAATGTTTGGAAAATGTCTGGGATTAAAACACTTAGAATCTTGTACATAGATAATGTCTTTGCATCCTACGAACAATTATGCTTCAAATTTAACTTCTCATCAGTACAATTCTTCCACTACTTTCAAACTAGAAACTTTGGTAAACAGAACTTGCCCAATTTTCCTCACCTCCCACTTAGTTCTATTCCAGAAGAAATATTTATCAGTCTTGAATACTCAGATAGTATCTTCTTTTCAAAGACCCCAAAGTACATTGGGGAAAGGATCTGTCACTTAATATTTCAGAAAAGCAGTGGAAGGTGCAGAATACACTCTAACTCCATATGTGCAAAGCATTCAATTCTTCAACTTAAAATCTTTAATTGAGCACATTTGTTGTTTACAATTATCCAAAATGTTTCCAGGGCAATCTGGCTCCAGCCTCACTGGACCACATGTTCCGGGCATGCACCAGATTAACAACATTTTGGACAAAAATCTTTGAATGCCTATCAGACAGCCTTGGGGTCAAAATCTTTCTTAATCCATTAACAGCTGTGTTTGGTATACTCCCAGAAGGACAAACAAACTCTAATTCAGGGATTCTCAATGTCAGTCCTGGGGGCCAATGTGGCTTCAGGTTTTTGTTCCAACCAGATTCCTAATCAGTGACAATATCTGATAACACTGAGCTTAATTAATTAGCAGACATTTTTTTTTCTCTTCACTTATTCTTCATTAAGAAAGCACCACAGCATGTTTTACATTTATAAGACATTTAGGAATATTTCTGCTTTTGCTAGAGATTTTAATGCTTAACAACCTTTTGTTGATTTCATTCTACTGTATTTTGCCCTTTCTCTGTGCAGTTTGCTCCCTTCATTGTATCCTAATAATGACAACCAGCGAAGCAGACAGTCAGGCAAACAACAAGGCTGCAACTACTTCAGCGTTAGACCCACTAATTAGAAAATAATGAATTAATTAAACAATCAGAACACTCTGCAAAAAACAGAATGAAAATCAAGATGAAAATATTGTTAAAAAGAAAACAAAATACATTATTCCAATATAACTGCTTGGTACATTTTAATATACCAAACTTATTTTTCTAATTTCTACATTTTTCCCAAAACACAGAATTTGACAAATAACAGTTCACTTAATTAGCCCAGAGGTCCAATTAAAAATAGAAGCTGGTTGGAACAAGAACCTGCAGCCACAGTTGGCCCCCAGGACCAACACTGAGAACCTCTGCTCTGATTGCCTTTACCCCACTACTACCACATAGACTTATCTTACTCAATTGGAAGAATCCCACCCCACCACTTTTAAGTCAGTGGGTAACTGATGCTCTGTACTATTTGAAATTGGAAAAAATGAAATTGTTACTTTGTGTATTTTTTCAAAACGTTTTAAAAATATGGCAGGATCTAATCAATAACATTTTAGAATAAGCTTTCATTTCAGGGAAAATGATACTCTTTCTTACTTCCTTTTATAGAGTAGCTTTGGTTGCTGGCTCTCCTCTTTATCTCTTAGCATTTTCATGGTGATTATTGTCTAGTTGTCTACAGCACAGGGACAGCAATTCACACCTTCACAAAAACAGCATCAGCAGAGGATTGTTCAAGGTGAAAACATTAATAAATGAAACAACACTCCTTGAGGAGAAATGTTGCCATGGAGATGAGACAAGCAGAGAGGTGAACTACACAGTTAGTCCTTCTTTAAAAATCTCTGAATCTGACAAAAATGTATTTATTACAATTTTTTTTGGTAAACGACATGGGTATTCTGTTTTATAATATGTGTGCATGGATCAATACTTAATAACATTCTTGAGTTGACAAATGGCCACATTTGATAAGGTTTAAAGGTTTTTGTTTTCATATTTGGACTCCTGCTCCTTGGGCACCATTTTAAAAAGCAAGAATTGGCATGGTATGTTTTCAATTTATAAAAAATGCTTCACATTAGAACCCAATTTAATGATGCAAATTAATATATACCATGATTGTGAAAAAAATAACTGAATTACTAAACTAACAGTAGTAGTAATAATTCTTGAAAGGCAGCATAGAAGTTTGTGTGTTTGAATGACAGCTCAGTGCTCTGTCGGTTTGGAGTTTACACATTCATTGATTTTTCAATGAATCAACCCCTAAAACTGTGCCTGGAATTGACACTGAGGTGGACTACTGCTTCATGCAAAATTGGTTCTTCCCTTGTTCCCAAAGCTGCCGGGATAGGCTCTGGGCCCAATGATGGTTGATGGATATATAGATATACAGTAAATTTTTTCAGGTATTTTAAACCTCACTTCTTCATTTTCCCAACTGGAAGACATCTGATATTTTCTATATTTTAGACAGCAAGACCGAGTAAATAAGACAAGGACGGACAGCAGGTATAGACATTTTATTCAGTCATTATCATGGCCAGGTCTACTCTCAGGGTAACTTGGATGCACAACCTTGCATCCAGCTTACAAAGGGGTCTTAGCATCTATGAGAAAAAAAGAAGCATAATAAAAGGAAAAATTCATGTTTTTGTCTGCAGTACAGACACTCACAACAATCAGTTATTCAATGAACACTCATACCTCACTGCATCCTTACACTTTTACAGCTATCTAACCAGACCTAAATTAAAAAGCACTTAAAAGTCCTGGTTGGTTGATATGCATGGGACACGACCAGAGAAGGTGTCTATAGGTCAGTTTTGTAAGATTGTACATGTAATATGTTATCGATATGCAAAAGAGACAAAACTCAAATGTATGCTAATTCAAAACAAAAGCCCAGTGGAGCATCAAAAAGAAAAAAAAAAGTTATAAGTGAAAGAAAACTTTACCTGTCCTAATGCAGAATAATGATTTAAACAAGTAATTTAAACATACAGCCAATTTTGTATTTGACAGTAATGAAACCAGACTTACAGATAATCAAATCAGAAAAATGCCAAAATCACCACTACTACCAGCAATTTACAGTCTGATTCTGTGGTGTCCCATAACATAGGGGTGAGCATCAAAGTAGGAGGGTAATGATGCCACTGCAAGAAATAAGATGTACCAATTAACACAAAACCCAGGAAGAATTGCCAAAGCACTCAGATACATTCCACCCTTTCACACAAAGTGGCAAAGGCCTTTACAAATGTTTAATTGATGTTTCTTAGCTGCACTATCAGAAGAAAGTTGTTCACTGCATATGTGACGTTGCACTCATCAACTAGATTTTTTACATTCATTGAAATATACTACTAAACAAACAAGAAAGGTGAATTTGACCTGATATAAAGTTTTAATTTCTTTTCCAATTTTAATCCCTGTACCTGAATTACTTTTGACATATGTGTTGTTAATAATGTCCGAGTACATGCATGTGAGGTTTAAACTTCAACACACATGGGCAGGTACAGGATTTTAATCTGTGCTTGGTCATTATAAATGCAGCCCAGTAAGATTTCAGGACTACCAATACTAATTGAACTTCTTCTTTCGGCTGCTCCCGTTAGGGGTTGCCACAGCGGATCATCTTCTTCCATATCTTTCTGTCCTCTGCATCTTGTTCTGTTACAACCAAAACTAATTGAACACTGTCCCTTTAATCATTCTTTACTCCGTATTAACGGAGAGACCTGCAGCTAGCCAGGGTGTAGGTGTGTGTCATGCCACAGTCGGTACATAGAAATGTTTTTAGATGTTTATTTCTCTGTATTGATGCATGTTTGGAATTCTGTTAAGCATTTAAAGTTATTTAATGAAGTATTTTAAAGGTAAAAGGTTCTAGCAACTTACCGCTGTTATCGGAGTTTTCACTGCATTATAAAAGTACTCGTGAGCGTACCTTTTTTTAGACTTTCTTAACAGCTTTGCCAGTGTGTTCAGATAATGTTTGCCATTCAAGTGAATGTTATTTATTTATTTTTTATATGTTTGTAAGAAATAAGAAATTCTGCCATTAAGTTTATTGTCTGAGTTTGTACATAAGAATTTCTGACATTATTATATTTACAATTTATTTATAGTTTTACCCTATTCCAACTGGCTTCTGTAAAGAAAGCAAACTGGAAACTCTTGTCTGTGTGGTCATTGGAAGGGAGTTTATCTGACTGTCAACTCAGGCAGGGCGCTTGAGGTAGAGAGCAGGACAAACAGATAAGTTATTAAATAAATAATTTGTAGACATTTGCTGAGAGTACAAAGTTAAAAGTATTAAGCAGCTCCTGTGCCACACGGATGGTTAATTGAATATATTTTAAGTTGTTAAAGGGACTGGTACATGTGGAAGATGCCGCCGTGTTTGTTGTGGGAGCAACTATTCTCAGTTGGGCAGAAGATCGTTCATGGGAGAGGAGTGCCTTCTTCAATCAACATGATAGAGACAGTTTCCAGGTCAGAAAATATTCACTGGAGTGGATTACAAAATTCGTCTGTCCACGTGGGAGAGACGTGGTTTGCTAAACAATGGTTCGCAGTTTCATTTAAGATGGAATTCCTCAGCAGAGGTGGTAATTGTACACTTGGACAGAGGTACACTTTTCTTTTGGCTTATTTGATATGAGGTCAGTTGAGTGGAGAAGGTTTTTGAAAGTTTCCGGACCCACATTCACTACCTTCAGTACTGGCCTGCAACAGGTGTGGGTGAATACTGGCGCGTGTGTGTGGGCCCATATACTGGTTAAGTTTTAACTGCATTTAGGGTGTGACTTAAGGTTGAAATCAATTTTACAGAATTATCAGAATTTTGGTTTAACATTAGAATTAACAGAGCCTACAAAAAAACTCGTAGATCTGTCCCACCTTAAATTGCTTCTTAAATCCATTCGCAATTCTCCGCCAGTGTCTTTTGTCCTCTAAATGTGCCGATAAAGACAAGCTGCAAGCATCCGGCTATTCCATCCCCCCACCGACGTGCACAAACTTCTCCCAGCTCATGCCTTGATTATCTGGGATTGAAGTGGAGTTTTAGAGTGGAAATAATAGATCGTTATTTGGAACACACGCATTTCATGTGTGTTCCGTTTCTACAGTAATCTGTGTAAACACATTTTTAAAACAGAAACATTTTTCATATTCTAGTAGTAAATGACAAAATGTAGGCATAAACTATATAATGTATGAAGCCTGAAGTACAAATATCAAAGAAACACTTTCACAAAAGGTACAAATATAACAGAACAAGTGTGCTTTTATTCAAAAATATAACTGCAGAAAAAAAAGTCTGGTTAGCATGCGATATTGACACGCATTTACTACAACTGCCTCTGTGGCGCAACGGTATCAACTCCTGATTGGTAATCAAAAGGTCACGAGTTCGATCCCGCACGACTCCGTTTTGAGAAGTGAACTGCTCTTATTCTTACTATTTTAGAATAAAAACATACATTTGATTTCAGTCTGTAACAGCCGGTGTCATTTATGATACTTGTAAAGGTTAGCTTTGTTTTTTTTTTTTTTTATTCAGTTTTATTATTTCAGTCGCGTTCATGAGCCCAAACACCCCCCCACCCCTTGTGCATTTGACACTACTGTTTTCACATAGATGCACTATAACAGAGGTAAACTCAGATCATGACGACCCTTCTACATCAGAGCAAGAATGCACATCGTACTTTTGCCATTGCTGTACTTTGTATATGTATATGGGAAGCTCTGCACTTTACTTGTGACTTTAGGCTGTAACAAGTATGTAAATAAATAAAGGTAAATAATATTCGAAAGCAATGTTATTTACCTATTTACTTTATTTATTTCCTTACTTCCTACAGCCTAAAGTCACAAGTAGTGTGCAGAGGGCATGCTCAAAAAATACGTGTAATGCCACGAAAAGTGCCTGCTGACACTTTAGTACGCAAGGAATGGTATGAGAATGCAGTTAGACTTTTTTTGGGGGCACATACACCGTCCAGATCTAAACACTAGCGCGTATAATCGCTTGCGTTCTACATATGAGCATTGCTTTCGAATGAGACATTCCAGTTGGTACTGCACCCCTTTTGCGACATGGGCAAGAAAAAAAGTAAAAATTGGTGGATAAAACAACATGATAAATAAAAAAAACTGAAATAGTTTTGCATTCTGTCACAAAAGTACTTCCAGTCTAATATCAGGGGCTTGAAGTTTGAAGATATTACGAGTAAATGACAGTCTCAGTCATTCTCATAGCACAATCTCATAACAAGTGGATTGAAACATAACATTTAAACAAAGCACTTGCAAAAACTAGATACTATCTTGTGTACACCAGATATTATCACATGCAAGCGATTCATGTGCCGCATTTTTTCTGTCCTGGAACTAACTTTTTATGGAGTGGCCAGTTCTGTCGAGAATAGTGCGACTCTTTGGCATGGCTGTCCCATTCACAGAAGAAACAACAGTATTTTGTATAGCCGAGCTGCAGTCCTGGTAACAGAACAACGACTTTAAGATCTCCACAGATATTTCAGTTGTACCTGCTATACTGGACGTTCTTCAGCAACAGTTCCATATTCTCATACATTTCTTTCATGTGTACTGCCAACAGGTACTGAAGGATAAACGTTGTCATTGTGTAGCAGAACAGCTTTCAGGCTTAACATTGATGAATCAATGAAGAGGCGCCACTCTTCCAGGTCACAACCCAAGGCCGAGAACAATCCTTCAATGTCACAACAGAAACAGAGACTGTCAACTTGTGCAAAAAATTTGGTTATATCATGATGTCGGCCTCGAAACACAGAAATTTTCGTACCTGGTGACAGCAAACATCATTCCTGCAGTCTCAAACCCAGCAGCTCGGCTTTTGCTTTTGACAGACCCAAATCTCTGACCAAATCGTTCAATTTGGACTGTGTTATCAGATGTGGATTGCCTGATGAGCACGGTTCAAAATCCGGGTCAATGTCACTGTCAGTACCCTGCATTGCAGTTTCTTCATCTGGTTCATCTAAGGTCCAATCCTCTGGTGGTTTCAGAATTGGATGACTATCGTGATGTGGCATGGGTCTCATTGCTGAAGGCAGATTAGGATATTCAATTGACTTGTTGTTTTTAGCAGAGAAACCAGACACATTAGTCAAACAGAAGTAACATATCATCATCGCCATATCATCGGAACAGCAAATGGCATTGTCTTTCAAGTGCCTGTGACCCAGACTCTCAGACTGACAACACATGTCACACAGCAAATATGAGGAGCCCATTCCTTGTCTTGATCACCAGTTTTGCAGCCGAAATACAGATGATAAGGTTTCTTCACACGAGCAGTCATCCAACGTCTCTGAGGCGCAAGTGTATATTCGCCACAGATATAGCAGAATGTATCGCGGCTGTTACGACATTGACGAGACATATCGCCCAACATCAAAGCGTCTATAGCATCAAGCTTACTTACTGTTATATTGCTATGGATACTATACTTTACTATACTGATACTATACATACACACTGACTATCTGTATTAACCAAATGAGCAGGACTGGTGTATGCAAGCCACCTTTATAACATGCTGAGACAGCGTCAAGCTCATTCAGACCTGCCCAGGCATGCCCAGGATGTCAACTTCCACAGAACAGCTTCCAATCTGGCCTGATTCCATGCCTGGACATGCCCAGACTGCACAAACCGTTGTTGATAAGTCACTTACGGGAGTGAAAATGTTTGGATATAAATATAAGAAAAAATCATGACAAAACTGAAGATTTCTCTGAAACAGTACGTGTTGGGTAAATGTTGATGATACATTTGTGATCAGCACCCAAAAATCTATAAGAAACACCCAACAGTGTTCAAGAAGCAAAAATTTTGTTGTGCAGTGTTATTGTTAATTGGCTGCTGGCTAAAAAATGCAAATAATTAAAGTCAGAATCTTAATCAACAAAGAAAAAAATGAAGACTGAATGAGCAGTACAAATTTCACAGAGAAACAAAACTCAAATCATTAGCAATCTCTAAAGCTGCCTACAGAGATCTGGAGCAAGTTAAGAAATGCTTTTGGTATGAAAACTGCAGCCACTGTGGAATTTCAAGGACCACAGTTGCCTACGTACTGATACTTTGAGTGTTACATGCTTTATTCACTATTTATTTATCTTAGCCTTTTCATGCCTATTTTGAAAAGCTTGATCAAAAGTACTGAAATTTGGCAGGATTTGAAATGATTGATGACATTTTTCAGTTGCCATGACACATTATGTTGTGAATTTTGAATACATTTCCATACAAGATGTTTATCCTTGACTGCTTCTGCTTAGGGCAACATGATGGCATTGTGGTTGTGCTGCTGCCTAGCAGGAAGGAGAATGGCATTCATATCCTGAGTGCTTCCCTGTGTGGAGTTTGAATGATCTACCTGCGTTGTTTTTGGGTGTGTGTTTCCTTCCACAGGTCAAAGACATGCAGGTTAGTTGAATTTGTGTTACTAAAATGACCCTTGCATGTGAGTGAGTGTGTTCACTCTGTGATTGACTGGTGCCCTGTGATTCTGCGATTGTGCCCTACGACTGCAGGGGTTGGCTCAGGCTGCTATGATAACCTGGATAAGCAGGTTAAGAAGATGGATGCTTAGGTTTATACTGTGAAATGTGTTCTGGGTGTGTTCAGTTTATTCACATGATATAATGGCCACTAAGAAAAATTACCAGTCAAGTCAATTTAGTAATGTTTTCTTCATTTTTTATGGGCCCTTTAATTTCATTTCAATTTTGATATGAAGTTAGAGATTGTTCTAGCAGGACCCATTCCCAGATCTGGTAATCACTCAGCATGTTCATGCACAATCCATTTAACATCATGTCCTGGGGATGTTGAAGGAAACCCAAGTGAACATGGGGAAGCAAATACACACACAGAGCACCTCATTTGGAAATCAAACCCAGGTACACGTACTGTCATAAAGTTGTCTTCCTGATGAACTGTTTAAAAATTGGACCATATAAACTGCAGTTTGCACTATTTCATGTGATTTAGTCAATCTCTATATATATAAAATCCAACATCTGTCTGTCTTGTATGTATGTCCGCTTTTCACAAGAGAACTACTTAACGGATTTAGATCAAGTTTTTTTTCTATGATTTGCTTGAACATTCCGGTTGATTTTGCAACTTCTCTCATTGCGCTAAGTATCATCGTTCACTTGCAGGAGCAGTTTACTTGCACTAATCCGAGACAGAGGCTGCGGGCCAAGGGGAGGGGGAAGCATGACGTCAAGAGTAGCAAGCTGGACGAGGCCCTCCTCACTCACGTGCCAGCCTCCATTCGAGTCGGTCTACCTCACACCACAAGTTGGAGCATACCTTGCCTCTGCTTAGCTAGCGATACCTGTTTGTTTACTGATTTTTAAAGTTTGTCCTGTTTCACTACTACACGGGTAGAGCCGCTGGGGTCAGCTAGTTACTTATAAAGAGATATATTCTTAATCTACACTTTACAAAAACATGTGTGTTAGGTTGACTTGTAATTCTAAACTGCCTATTTTTGAGTGTGGATTTGTGTGTCATTGGCCCCTGTGAGGGACTGGCGCCCTGTCCAGGGTTGATGATGCTGGAAGAGGCTTGGACTCTGAACTGGACTAAGTAGGTTTTAGAATGACACATTAATATTTTAAAAATGCATTAATACAATATAAAATCCATGCAAAGTATAAGCAAACTCCAGAAAAACTAAAACTAGAAAATAATGCAGCTTAATTATAACTGGTAAGGACCATCTGCCATCCTAATGTAAACACAGAAAACTCTAACTGATTAAAAACTACCATGGTTACAAAAAATATGCATTTTTTTAGCAACTGAAATCAGTGTGCTTCCATATGATGGGGGATTTAGACATTTTTGTAGAATATTACATTTAGCTTTCCATGACACTTTGTAAATAAGATGAACATTTTTTTTTTAAATCCGATCTTTAGATGATCGGCCAAAACCACAGATGGTGTCTGTGAGATGAAATACGCTGGATGCCTTCTGTACAGGAACTTTTATTGTGATTTACAAATGGATTGCCAAGATTCAGCAAAATAAAACATCTTAATTAAAATGCATGATTTTAAAACATGAGGCATTTTTAGTCCTTAATTTGAGATATTTTTAAGATGCCAGAAAAGTCACTCATACTGTACAAAAGAAAAAAAGCTTTATCCTGTTTTATGAAATTGGGACACATATTGGCACAGTAGTTAGAGTTGTTGTCTTTCAGCTTTTGGGTTCCAGATTAAACCAAAGATGAGACTTTCTGGTGAGAAGTTTGCCAGCTGTTGCTATCCCCATACTGGTTTTCTTAGGTTGGATGGCCCAGTGTTTGTGAACGTATTGTCACACATGTGTGCATAAGAGGCAATCAAAGGGCTTAACTGAGGGTTACATGTCAGCTCGAGGGTTGATAAAGTGCACTAGCCTCTCTTCTCCCTTTTCCACAAATAAACAGAAGGGAAACCCAGTTAAACCAGCACCACCTTCCACCCTCTTATCCAGACCACGCCCTCCTACTGACCTCACCCCTGCCATCCCTGACACAGACCCACCTCTCCTTGTACAGCCACTATAAAAGCCCACACCATTTGTTCCTCAGTTAGTTGATTGGGACTCAGTCTTTGGTGATTACTCGTTGCATTATTTTACTGTTTTCTGTCAATGCATAGGTTGGATCCCCCAAAACTTTTTCCTTCTCTTGTCTTTTTCTTACAGTATCCAAGTTGTGTCCTGTTTTCTGGTTCTGATCATGTAGAGCCAAAATTTTTGCTGTCTTGTGCTGTTTTCAAACAGAACAGGTTTTCGTTCCCATTTCATTATTTTATGCAAGAAATATACTGTATGTTAATTTAAACAAGATGCCAAAAGTTTGACATTGAAAAGAATATCTGCAGTTTTCACCATATTAATTTGTCTCAAGAACATTCTCTTACAATTATGACATCCAAAAATGCTGATACTTCAAAATAAGTTTGAATTAAATGTATGGAAGAACTCTGATGAGAAGTATCTAATGAGCTAATGACATTGGAAATGGTGATACTATGTGAACACAATTCTGTCATTTTAAGAAATAACAACAGTGGCCTGTCTGCATATGAATTATGTTATACTTGTTTATGAACTCATTAACTTCTGCCAGTAATAATAATATGAAATACTTTTATTAAAATGCCAAATGTAAGAGGACACTGGATCCTTGAGGCAGCAGCACTAATATGTACAGTGGATTCTGAAAGTATTCAGATTCCTTTAGTTTTTTCACATTTTGATATGTTGCAGCCTTGTGATAAAATCATTTAAATTATTTTCCCTACATCAAGTATCACTCAATAGCCCAGAATGACAAAGGAAAAATTCTTCTCTGCAGATCCTCTCAAACTCCGTCAGGTTGCATGAACACCATTGATGGATAGATATTTTCAGGTCTCTTCAGGGATGTACTGTTAGGTTCAAGTCCTGGCCTTTGGTTGGGAAGCTCTATGACATTCATAGAATTGTGTCCAAGCCACTTCTGTGTTTTCTTTGTTTTGTGCTTTGTCCTGTTGTAAGGTGAACCTTTAGCTCAGTCTGAGGACCAGAGCAGATATCTCTGTATTTTGCTACATTCGGCTTTTCCTCATTCCTGACTAGTCTCACAGTCCCTGCTACTGAAACATAATCCTAACGCATGATGCTGCCACCACTGGTTTTCTCCAGACATGATGCTAATCTTGGTTTCATCTGTTCAGAGAATTTTTGTTTCGCACAGTCTAAGGATCCTTTACGGTGCCATTGTTCAAACTCCAAATGGGCTTTCATGTGTCTTTTAATAAGGAGAGACTTCCGTCTGGACTCTTTGACATAAACCCCAGATTGGTGGAGTATTGCAGTTTCTGGAAGTTTTTCCTATATCCATAGAGGTTTGCTGGAACTCAGCAAGAGTGACCATCAGCCTCTCGGTCACCACTATTACCAAGGCCTTTTTCTCACAATTACTCAATTTGGCTTTGGAGATCTAGGAGGAGTTGAGCTTGTTTCAAATTTATTCCATTTAAGAATTATGCAGGTAACTGTGCTCCTGGGTACCTCCAATGCTGCAGAATTTTTGTGGCCTTCCTTGGATCTATGAATAGACAAAATCCTATCTCTATGGCCTGCAGGAATTTCCTTCCACTTCATGGCTTGACTTTTTCTCTGATATACATTGTCAGCTGTGGGACCTTCAATACACAGGTGTTTGCCTTTACTAATTATGCCAAATCAATTAAATTGACCAGGGGTGGATTCTAAATAATTCCAATGATGATCAACAGAATGGGATGAGCCTGAGTCATATTTCAAGTGTAATAGGAGAGTGTCCGAATACATGTGTCAATGTGATATTTCATTTTTTTATTTTTAATAAATTAGCAAAAATTTCTAAAGTTCAGTTTTCACTTGATTCTTGGATATTAAATGTTGCTTGAAAATATGAATTTAAATGAATTTAGCACAAGGCTGCAACATAGCAAAGTGTGAAAAACTGAAGGGGCCAGGTTTCTGCATGAAATAAAGGAAAGAACACTGGCTAAGGGGTCTGTTGCACAATGATATAAATGGTCAGATGGGAAATGGAGGGACTATCTATATATATGATTCACTAAGTCCATGGCAAGCAAGACGCACACAAGACAGAGCCACGCCTGCCAACTCACACAGCCCCGCTCACCAACAATTCACTAAGCAGCCGACCATGGCATGCAAGACAGAGACCATGGGATACGGACGACAGAGCCATGCCCGCCAACTCACAGAGCCCTGCCCATCAACTCTAAGACCATGGGATACGCACTACAGAGCCCCGCCTGCCAACTCTAACCCTCCTCCCACGTCATGGGAAACGCACGACAGAGCCCCGCCCACCAACTCTAACCCTCCTCCCTAGTCCACTCTTGCTCTCGAGGCACGCAACACCTCACCAAACACTGCCTCAGTTGCTTTCGTCTCTGCTACAGTCCACATGCACCTCTGAGCCACGTTGACTTTTCATTGTTCTTTTCGGTTTCGGCTGCTTTTCTATATATAATCCACCAAGTCGCCCGACCATGGAATATGCACGCACACAAGACAGAGCCCCGCCTGCCAACTCTAACCCTCCACCCGCATCATGGGATACTCATGACAGAGCCCCGCCCGCCAACTCTAACACTCCTCCCACGTTCATTACCTTCACATTGTTTTCCTTTTATTACTGATCCCGTTCAACAACTATATGGCGACATCGACTTCTCAACTGTGACTCCGCAACAACTCAATACGCGAGCTATATTAAGCGTCACCAACGAAGACTCGCTACACCTTAATGAACAAGTACTGAAACTTATCCCTACCGACGAAGTAACTTTCACCAGCGTTGACTCCATCATCACAGACGATCCCGCAGACCAAGTTTCATTCCCCGAAGAATTTCTTAACAGTCTTACTCCCACTGGCATGCCTCCACATAAACTCAAAATTAAAATAGGTTCAGTCGTCATGCTTCTGAGAATTCTCATGCCAGCAAGAAGTCTCTGTGATGGCACCAGACTGACTGTTACCAGCATTCACCGCAATGTACTGAAGTGTAAAACTATCGCAGCTCCTACCTCACAAACTGTCCTTATTCCCCGGATATCCCTGACCCCATCAGATTCAAATTTGCCTTTTACTTTTACATGCAGACAATTTCCTGTTAGATTGGCTTTTGCAATGACAATTAATAAGGCACAGGGAAAAACTTTGAAAATGATATGCCTGTATCTGCCAAAACCAGTGTTCAGTCACAGACAATTGTATGTTGCTCTCTCCAGAGTTCCATCCTTTCATTCACTCACAGTCGTATCCTCAAACCCACCCCATTTGGACAACTGTGTCGTTCAGGAAGTGTTCACCCATCAATAAATAATTATGTGGCGTATGCTACGCCGCGGGTTGGCCAGTTGTTTATAAAACACATCTTCAAATATCTGAAAGCATATTTACATGACCACAATACAATCGCTGCAAATTAGGAAGTTAAACACACTTTTTAAAATACTGTTCATTCCACACAATAAGCTCTCTTTTTTCATAATCAATAATTGGGAAATATTTGCTTTAACAAGGAAACCACAAAATAATTTGAGCATATGAGGCAGGTAATACAAAAAAGGATATCTCTTCATAATGGAGACTGCCAACTATTAAAGTAGTGGGTGATGTAATAGGTTTAATTATGCTTTTCCTAATTGGTTCAGTATCAGTACTGCAAATACAAAGTTGAAATTTCAGTTACTTTGCAAAATAGAGACTAATTAAGTTCTCTGTAGTCCCAAAAAAGTAAATAGTTTTTGTTATTCATTAATAATGCTGGCAAAAATTTGCATTCAATTGGGTTTGACTATAAGCACCTGTCCCAACATACTGCCGCATGCTGATATGGGAGCTACAGCTGAAACGATTCTTGAAACTGCTCATAAACTAGAAATCAAATCACCTGGTTCTTTCAAACTTGTGATGGGTGATTTTAATTTATGCAGTCTGGAGTCAGTGTTACCAAATTACCAACAGTATGTGAATATAAACACTAGAAGGGGACAAAACTCTGGACAAGTGCTATGGAAATGTCCCTGGTGCCTACATATCGCATCACAGAGCAGCCCTGGGTGCGTCTGACCACGTCGTTATTCATCTACTTCTGAAGTGCAAACAGAAACTGAAACAAGAAAAACCAGACATACGAATAACACAAAACTGGTGCAAGGACAGTGTAGAGGAACTGCAGGAATGCTTCTCTGTAAAAATTGGGATGTGCTGATATCCTCACAGTCACTGAATGAGGCCACTTACACTGTCAGTGAATATATGAAATTCTGTGAGTCTACGATCATTAAGGAAAAAACTGTCAAGGTGTACCCAAACAGTAAGCCATGGATCACTAAAGAGGTTAAAGCATTACTATTGGAAAAGTAACATGCACATCAAGAAAATATAGAAGATAAGAAAATTTTACAGCAAAGGATTAACAGGTTAATTAAACAAAATAAAAGGATGAATGGGGAAAAAATCAAGAGGTGGTTTAATGATAACAATCCAAAGCAGGTCTGGAAGGGACTAAAAACAATTACAGGACTGGGCTGTAAAAAGAGTGTGAATTTTCCAGCTGACAAAGACCACAAGCTTTTAGCAGATAAACTGAATAACTTTTTTTGAAACAAGTGATTTCAGCACCCAAAATACAGAAATAAAGGAGATGCTTTATAAAAACACCAGAAACTCTGCTGTGATGGGGTTCAGGTTAACTGAATTGGAGAAAGGCTTGTGGCAGGTTAAAACAAACAGCGCAGTGGGACCAGACGGCATATCAGGTCGGCTCTTAAAGTCTTGCTTTAAGCCAGCTCTCTCCAGTTTTTCACTTGCTTTTTAACTGGTCTCTGACCTGTGGTATTGTACCTAATCTGTGGAAACAGTTGATCATTACCCCTGTATCTAAGGTTTCTAGGCCAAGCTGTTTAAATGACTACAGACCAGTGGCATTTACATCTATTCCAATGAAATGCTTTGAACATTTGGTGAAAAACATTTTAATGACAGAGACAAAGTCTTTTTAAGACAACAATCAATTTGCTTACTGTGCAAACAAGAGTGTGGAAGATGCACTTCTTGTTATCTTACATCAAATCTATACCTTTCTTGATCAGCCTGGTTCATAAGTCAGAGCACTATTTTTGGATTTTTCTTCAGCGTTCAATACCATACAGACTCATATACTGATTGGGAAATTGAACAGTATGGATGTAAACCCATTTATTACACTATGGATTCTGGACTTTCTTTTAAATCGTTCACAGACAGTTAAAGTACAGGACACTTTTTCAATAGTCATTCATTCAAACACAGGAAGTCCGCGGGGGGAAGGGAAGGGGGGGCGTTTGGGGGAGGGGGGGGGTGTGTCTTACCATCCATCCATCCATTGTCTCCCGCTTATCCGAGGTCGGGTCGCGGGGGCAGCAGCTTGAGCAGAGATGCCCAGACTTCCCTCTCCCCGGCCACTTCTTCTAGCTCTTCCGGGAGAATCCCAAGGCGTTCCCAGGCCAGTCGAGAGACATAGTCCCTCCAGCGTGTCCTGGGTCTTCCCCGGGGCCTCCTCCCGGTTGGACGTGCCCGGAACACCTCACCAGGGAGGCGTCCAGGAGGCATCCTGATCAGATGCCCGAGCCACCTCATCTGACTCCTCTCGATGCGGAGGAGCAGCGGCTCTACTCTGAGCCCCTCCCGGATGACTGAGCTTCTCACCCTATCTTTAAGGGAAAGCCCAGACACGCGATCTCATTCTTTCGGTCACTACCCATAGCTCATGACCATAGGTGAGGGTAGGAACACAGATCGACTGGTAAATTGAGAGCTTCGCCTTGCGGCTCAGCTCCTTTTTCACCACGACAGACCGATGCAGAGCCCGCATTACTGCGGATGCTGCACCGATCCACCTGTCGATCTCGCGCTCCATTCTTCCCTCACTCATGAACAAGACCCCGAGATACTTGAACTCCTCCACTTGGGGCAGGATCTCGCTACCAACCCTGAGAGGGCACTCCATCCTTTTCCGGCTGAGGACCATGGTCTCGGATTTGGAGGTGCTGATTCTCATCCCAGCCGCTTCACACTCGGCTGCGAACCGATCTAGAGAGAGCTGAAGATCACGGCCTGATGAAGCAAACAGGGCAACATCATCTGCAAAAAGCAGTGACCCAATCCTGAGCCCACCAAACCGGACCCCCTCAACGCCCTGGCTGCACCTAGAAATTCTGTCCATAAAAGTTATGAACAGAATCGGTGACAAAGGGCAGCCCTGGCGGAGTCCAACTCTCACTGGAAACGGGTTCGACTTACTGCCGGCAATGCGGACCAGGCTCTGGCAACGATCGTACAGGGACCGAACAGCCCTTATCAGGGGGGCCGGTACCCCATACTCTCGGAGTACCCCCCACAGGATTCCCCGAGGGACACGGTCGAATGCCTTTTCCAAGTCCACAAAACACATGTAGACTGGTTGGGCAAAATCCCATGCACCCTCCAGGACCCTGCTAAGGGTATAGAGCTGGTCCACTGTTCCGCGACCAGGACGAAAACCACACTGTTCCTCCTGAATCCGAGGCTCGACTATCCGAAGGACCCTCCTCTCCAGAACCCCCGAATAGACTTTTCCAGGGAGGCTGAGGAGTATGATCCCTCTGTAGTTGGAACACACCCTCCGGTCCCCCTTCTTAAAGAGGGGGACCACCACCCCGGTCTGCCAATCCAGAGGCACTGTCCCTGATGTCCATGCGATGTTGCAGAGGCGTGTCAGCCAAGACAGTCCTACAACATCCAGAGCCTTGAGGAACTCCGGGCGCATCTCATCCACCCCCGGGGCCCTGCCACCAAGGAGTTTTTTGACCACCTCGGTGACCTCAGTCCCAGAGATGGGGGAGCCCACCTCTGAGTCCCCAGGCTCTGCTTCCTCATTGGAAGGCATGTTAATGGGATTGAGGAGGTCTTCGAAGTACTCCCCCCACTGACCCACAACGTCCCGAGTCGAGGTCAGCAGCGCACCATCCCCACCATATACAGTGTTGACACTGCACTGCTTCCCCTTCCTGAGACGCCGGATGGTGGACCAGAATCTCCTCGAAGCCGTCCGAAAGTCGTTCTCCATGGCCTCCCCAAACTCCTCCCACGCCCGAGTTTTTGCCTCAGCAACCACCAAAGCCGCATTCCGCTTGGCCTGCCGGTACCTATCAGCTGCCTCCAGGGTCCCACAGGACAAAAGGGTCCTGTAGGACTCCTTCTTCAGCTTGATGGCATCCTTCACCGCCGGTGTCCACCAACGGGTTCGGGGATTGCCGCCACGACAGGCACCGACCACCTTACGGCCACAGCTCCGGTCAGCTGCCTCATCAATAGAGGCACGGAACATGGCCCATTCGGACTCAATGTCCCCCACCTCCCTCGGGATGTTGTTGAAGTTCTGCCGGAGGTGGGAGTTGAAGCTACTTCTGACAGGGGGCTCTGCCAGACGTTCCCAGCAGACCCTCACAACACGTTTGGGCCTACCACGCCTGACCGGCATCCTCCCCCGCCATCGAAGCCAACTAACCACCAGGTGGTGATCAGTTGACAGCTCCGCCCCTCTCTTCACCCGAGTGTCCAAGACATGTGGCCGCAGGTCCGACGACACGACCACAAAGTCGATCATCGAACTGAGGCCTAGGGTGTCCTGGTGCCATGTGTACATATGAACACCCCTATGCTTGAACATGGTGTTCGTTATGGACAATCCGTGACGAGCACAGAAGTCCAATAACAAAACACCGCTCGGGTTCAGATCGGGGGGGCCATTCCTCCCAATCACGCCCTTCCAGGTCTCACTGTCATTGCCCACGTGAGCATTGAAGTCTCCCAGCAGAACGAGGGAGTCCCCAGAAGGTATGCCCTCTAGCACACCCTCTAGGGACTCCAAAAAGGGTGGGTACTCCGAACTGCTGTTCGGTGCATATGCACAAACAACAGTTAGGACCCGTCCCCCCACCCGAAGGCGAAGGGAGGCTACCCTCTCGTCCACCGGGGTAAACCCCAATGTACAGGCTCCAAGTCGGGGGGCAATAAGTATACCCACACCTGCTCGGCACCTCTCACCGGGGGCAACTCCAGAGTGGTACAGAGTCCAGCCCCTCTCAAGGAGATTGGTTCCAGAGTCCAAGCTGTGCGTCGAGGTGAGTCCGACTATATCTAGCCGGAACCTCTCAACTTCGCGCACTAGCTCAGGCTCCTTCCCCTTCAGAGAGGTGACATTCCACGTCCCAAGAGCCAGCTTCTGTAGCCGAGGATCGGACCGCCAAGGTCCCCGCCTTCGGCCACCACCCAACTCACACTGCACCCGACCTCCTTGGCCCCTCCCATAGGTGGTGAGCCCATGGGAAGGGGGACCCACGTTGCCTCTTCGGGCTGTGCCCGGCCGAGCCCCATGGGTGCAGGCCCGGCCACCAGGCGCTCGCCATCGAGCCCCACCTCCAGGCCTGGCTCCAGAGTGGGGTCCCGGTGACCCGCGTCCGGGCGAGGGAAAACGCTGTCCAAAATTGTTTTTCTTCATAGGAGGTTTGTTTTACTGTTTACTCTGTACACAAGTGACCTGAGACAGAACAATGACCACTGCTCCATTATCAAGTATGCTGATGACACCATGCTTATAGGACGCATATCTGGGGAGGATGAAAGCCACTATCTAAATCAAGTGGACTGTATGGCAAACTGGTGCAATAAAAACTCTCTCACTCTGAATGTAAAAAAGACCAAAGAAATGATATTTAATTTTAAGAGACAGAAATCTGTATGTTCACCCATTGTAGTTCTGGGGGAGGAGGTAGAAATAGTGACTGAATATAAATACTTAGGAACTAACCTAGATAACAATCTTAACTGGAATACTAATACAAAAAAATATTCTCTAAATGCAACCAGCGCTTATTTCTCTTCCATAAACTCAAACTATTTAAAGTAGACAAGGTCCTCATGTTGTCCTTTTATTGCAGTCTGATCCAGTCTGTGATCACTTTCAGTTTCATTGCCTTGTTTAGTAGTCTAACAAACCAAAACTCAAAAAAGCTCCAGCAGATTACGAAGTATACAGCTAAAGTTATTGGTGCTGATGTAGATGATTTGACTAGTGTGTGTCAGAGGGCAATGTTAAAGAAACTGAAAATCATCTCAACTGATGACAGACATCCATTACATGTAGAACTAAACTTCAGTAAATCAGGAAGGATAGTCACTTTGAAAACTAAAATACCGGAAATTATACGGTAAAATCAAGCCCTGTTTATCCACGGGAGAACTTAAATGCGAGTATATACAGTAAGTACCTTTTTCAAGGTTTCTTACTAGTCATACTTACAGCAGCTTTTGTATGTTACAAATAAGGCATCAACCCAACCTGAGTCAGCAGCAAGCATTTGTAAAATTATTATAAATTCACGTGCCAGTTTGTTTCCCTGCATGAACTTTAACAGAGCATTTTGAGCAATGAAAATCCTGTCAGGTACATCAAAAATTCATCTAAACTCCTTCAAAAATGTGTTGTGACAGACGTCCAGGGACCTTGCCCCACCGGGATGCCTTGAGAAGGGAAGGACTGGGAGAAGGGCAGTGTCTTCCTGGGCAGCTCCAGAACTGGGGTATGCAGCAATTCCGTCACACCCGGAAGTGCTGCCGGATGTTAATTGGGAAGCACCTGGAGCACTTCCAGGTGCTGTATAAAAGATGCCGCCTCACTCCACTCGGGAGCCAGGTGGAAGTGGACAGAGCTTAGAAGAGAGGAGTGAAAACGACAGAGAGAGAAGAGAGAGAGAAATAAAAGAGTCTAAAGGACTGTGTTATTGGTAGTTGGTGCACTGTTTGTGGGGTTTATTGTGTGTTGCACAATAAAATGTGTGTGCTTCGAGACATTCTGTGTCTGCCTGTTTGTGCCCGGGTCAGAATATTCCACAGTGTCTATATATATTAAATATGCTACTAGTTTGTATATAAAGTAGACATCAAATCAAGTGGATATCTGTGAACAAGAAGACAATAAACAGTTTTTTTTTCAAACATTGGTGTATGTGCAAGTTTCTTGTTCAGAAATCAACACAATGGTTTATAAAATCTCTACATTATATTAAGTCTCCGGAAAAAGGATTGTAAGGTTCAGACCCAGTAGATTCCTGTGGAGCAGATTTTTTGCTTGCTTTAAGCTAGTAACATATTTTAACAGATGCTATACAGTGGCTGTTAATTTATTTATTTACTTATTGTTTTTCTACAATAACCTCCTCTTGCTCTTGAATGTGATTTCATTCCACAAAAACAATCATCTCTGAGTCATTCATAATTCCTCTGTATGTTATGAGACAGGCATAGTGTCTAAGAATTATTGTTAACTACAAAAAGACCAAGAAATCAGATCTTGGAAAGAGTCAGAACAAAAGCGTCAAAATCAGGAGATCAAAAACTAATCAGGCAACCAGGAATCAAAGGCACAAGTAAATTAGGTGATGAAGGCAAAATGAACGTCAGAAACCAGAAAACAATCCTAATGCTAGGGTGTTTTGTCTTGGTAGAGTAACATTTTACTCTTTCCCCTTTTGTATTATTAATATGTAGCCTTTGGCAGAATGCCTCAGATCTCCCAGACTTACCACTGTTTATAAGGTACTGTACCATATAACTTCTCCCCACCTTCCCTTCTACACGTATAACCTCAGGTAATTAGGTGTAGTAAAAGACAAACAGGAGTTAAGTTACAATTTAAATAATGTATTATTGATAATATTCATAAATAATAACAATATGCAAAGTACATTTGAATATTGGCAACCATACAACCTGATAAATGGTGATGTGTAGTTTCAGGCGGCACACAGACTTGTTAGTTACTTAAAATATCTCTAGTTAAGGCATCTGCTGTAGGCTGGCGCCCTGCCCGGGGTTTGTTTCCTGCCTTGTGCCCTGTGTTGGTTGGGATTGGCACCAGCAGACTCCCGTGACCCTGTAGTTATGGCATAATTTGTGGTCAGCTTTCTTCAAGACAGGCCGCATGCCTGTCTCAATATGGCTGCTGAGCTGTGATCTTCATTGTGTTGTCCTTTTCAGTTCATGGTGTGAAATGGCCTTCATCAGTTTGGTAAGAGAGAGAAGGTGAGGTAAAGCAGGCAAATTTATAGGTTTTCTGTCCAACCCCTGGAGCCAATAGGGCGTCGTGGTACTTAAAGGCTTCTGACACAAGCCAGTTCCAAACAGCCATACTTCAGACCAAGGGGGGGATATAACATCTTCACACCTGCTCCCCAAACCATATGTTAAGGTAAAGCGTGGCAGTTAGGCAGCCTGGCTTTGTGTGGGGGTTGAGAGGGAGACTTTAGCAGAGAAACACTTATCAAGTTGAGGCACTTCCCTCCCAACCCTATCGTAAAATTCAGAGTTCCATTCCTAAAGGGGGGGGGGTGTAAACATGAATGCTTCTCACTAATGTAACACTAATATTACATTGCTTTGCCTAAGTTACAAATAAAGACATACAAAATACTTATCAAGCTGTATGCAAAATTTCACATCACAACATAGGGATTACTTAGAAAATAAGGTAACTGTACTAAAAAGAATTACCATGTAGTATATCCACCAAGGCGTAACACATAGTAAAGCCATTCTGTAATTTATAATGTAGTTACCACAAAATAAAAAATAAGATCATTTGACATGTCCCAAAAGCATTGTGTAAACAAAATCAAGACGGTAACAAAATGAACCATGTCTAAATGACAAATAAACCTAAAAATGGAATCTATCTGTAAGAAAACCATAAAATACTTCAAAACACACATTAAATGCATTTAATGCTACACTAATTACATTATTATAATTTGATCTCTGACTATGTGTTCTTACTCCTCTTACACGTAAATATCAAAACTTGAATAATCAGTAATAAATTGGCCAGTATAAGAAAAATGAATGAGATCAATAGGGTGTCTTAACTCGTTGAGATGCAGTCTATGGATAGTTCATGCCTTGTGTCTGACACTGACAGGATAGGCTCTAGCTGTCAATAGTAGAGAAACTGGATAGGAAAATAGATGAGGAATATTTGTTTATGTCACCTAATTATTGATTTTGAAATGAGAGTAACATACAGTAACTAATAATCTTAACACACATTTAGAGATCTGATGTAAATTTACAGATTACCTAACTTCAGGTTAGTGTCATGGTTTTGCTGGGATCTGTCCCTGAATTCTGTTATTCTTTTAATTATTTGTTTATTTTGTGTTTTGATTCAGACATAATTAAAAATAATGAAAACATTTTCTCTGCAGACTTACTTGGGAATTTCTGGGGTTTGGATTAAGAAAGATTCAATATGTTTATTTATGCAGTCCAAGATTTGTGAATTTATGTTGCTTTTGTTTTGTTTCTTCCACATTGCTAATTTTGGTTCTGTTACAGATACCGCCATTTTCGTTGTTGTTCCTGCAATGTGCTAAACAGTTGCTGGAAGGGGGAGTCATGCTACATTGCATCACCAGTGCAACATTTCATAAGCAGACACAGCATGTCTCAAAGCTTCTAAAATTGTGGATATTCTAAAAGACTTCAAAAGGCAAGTGATTTTGGTGTGGTTTATGTAAAAATTATTCCTCTCTGACTACAATTTTGCATTTAGTGGTTTGGTTTTAACAAAAAGCTTTCAGTCCTTTACGGTTTCGATTTCAGGAAGTTTCCTAGTATTCCTCTTTAGGTTTTGACTGTTTAGTGCCTTATTATTAGTATATTTTATTTTGTTGTATTTTTTTTTTAATTTAATTTATGAAAGTTTTTAATTATCTCCTTTATTTAACTCTTTGCAGCCGGGTGTAGCCAAAAGTTGACAGAAAAAGTAAAAGGAGGGTGTCAACAAAATTCTCCTGGATTGTATTATTTATTTGTACCCCCAAAATGGCAGAAAAAATTACAATATAAACTAAACTGCATGCACATCAGCTATTATTATTTATTAATTTATTTTTAAAAAGTCTGCAGAGTGAGTCTTGTTTATTGTTTCGATGACTTGGATTATCTACTTTCAGTTGAAGAATTTGAGCTGGCAGAAGAAAGTGAAAACATTGATGAAGAAGAACAGCATCAGAAGTGCAAAACATATTGCAAGCGGTGTGACTTAGCAATGTATTCAATTGATTACTAGTAGATTCTTTAAAATAATCATGTGCAGAGTGTTCATTAATTTCTTAGCTTGCATGTTTCCACAATTTCAGTAATAAAAAAAGAACTGCAATATCTTTCACAAAAGTAGGCTTTATTCAAAATTGTATTTGTGTTGCTGGCTCCATTTTAGTTCTACCTACTGGTTAGTTTTGCTTTTGTTGATTTTTATCTTTTATTTTCTTTGTTTTATTAATATTTGGACATTTGGCTTTTTTGAGTATTTAAGCCCAAAGATTCTTTTCAATGTTCCACATTTATTGGTATTTTTGGGCTTTTGTGGCTTTACTTTGCCTCATTTTCTTGATGGCTATTTTTGCATTATATACTCTTATTTTACTTGAGAATTTTTTGCATTTGTCAGGCTTATTTTGTTATGAATGATGCTTTTGGCATTTCTTAGACAGTTACTTATTGATAATTACTATCTTTGTGCCACATTTCCTAGCACAGAGAAGTCAGAATAGTCGAATATTAGCTATTAGAAACACAATTCTTTTGAAAATCAGTTTTAATTTGTCTTCTAATAATGCCATTATTATAATTAATTATTTCATTAATTTTGTTACTGATATTCCTTTACAAATACATTAATGCTGTGACTGTTTATACCTGTTTTACGCATACAGAACAACAGCAATTACAGTATCACTGGAATAAGAGAATCGTAGCTTGGCAAGGATGAGGATGACAAGTAAACAATAAGTGGTATTATATCTTGCTAGAAAGATCAACAAGGCAAAAGACAAAGAAGTATTTTATTATACAAAAATATTTAGTCTAAACAGATGAATAGAGGAAGGAGTGTAGAGAACTGGTTAATGTAAAGAGTATTATTCATTAAAATACATGACTAGGGAATTTTCCTTTTTCTACATCATAGAAATAAAATCTACTGTACTGTGTCTTTCTTACAGTCTCTCCCCTATTCAGTTGATGCCACCAGTAGGTGTTTCAGACAATAAAATGAATATACAAACACATACACACATTATATATATACAGTGGAACCTCGGTTCACGACCATAATTCGTTCCAAAACTCTGGTCGTAAACCGAGTTGGTCGTGAACCGAAGCAATTTCTCCCATAGGATTGTATGTAAATACAATTATTCCGTTCCAGACCGTAGAAACTGTATGTAAATATATACATTTTTTTAGTTTTTAAGCACAAATATAGTTAATTATACCATAGAATGCACAGCGTAATGGTAAACTAAATGTAAAAATATTGAATAACACTGAGAAAACCTTTAACAACAGAGAAAACTAACACTGCAATAGTTCGCGCTATAGTGCTAGGAACCGCTCTCGCTAAAAACACTTTTTTTAATGAGTTTTAAGCACAGGGGAAAAAAGGAACATTTGAAAAATCCGTAATTTAATAAACCACCAAGAAAAGTAACATTGCAACAATGCAGGCTACGAAGCGATCACTGGAAACAGAACTGAAAACAAAAACAAGCCTTCTCTAACTTATGCGTCCCTCAATCGCTCTGTGTGTGTGCGTGTGCGCCTCTCTCCCCCCCCCCCACCACCGCCGCCTGTGTGTGTGTGTGTGTGTGCGTGCGTGCGTCTCTCTTTTGCGAGCCTGGAGCACCTGTGTGTGTCTCTCTAGCGTGCTCCTGTGTGTGTGCGTGTGCCTCTCTCTCCCCCGCCTATGTGTGCGTGCGTCTCTCTTTTGCGAGCCTGGAGCGCCTGTGTGTGTTGTCACGCTTGGGTCACAGATTTGCACAGAGACACAGGAGGTTGTAGAAAAAAAGGAACTTTATTCAAAGCTCTGCAAACAAACATTTGTCTCTTTTCAAAAGTTTAAACGTGCTCCATGACAAGTCAGAGATGACAGCTCCGCCAGGAGCACAGATTGTCTGAGAGAGAAAGAAGGAGAAGCAAGCAACCAATTTAACAAACTGAAAGAAGCCCGTGCAGGCTTTTTAAGAAGGCGGAGCACCGCACGAGAGGCATATTACGCGACAGAGCCGGCAAGAAGGGAAAGGAGGAATGTGAAGGTAGTCTGTCCATGTTTCTTAGGGGTTTTCCCAGGGGCGTCTGTATTCTCTGGGGGTGCGATCAGCTTTGCAGCTCACAGTGTGTCTGTCTAGAGCGCTCCTGTGTGTGTGCGCACAAGCCTCTCTCGCGCGTGCTCCTGTGTTTGTCTGTGTGTGTGTGTGTGTACAGCCCTCTGTCTCTTGCGCTGCCTCTCTGTGTGTGTGTGTGTGTGTGTGTGTGTGTGTGCGCGTGCGCTCTCTCTCGCTCGCTGCACAGGAAATGTACAGGGAGAGAATGAACATCAACAAACCGAAAGAGAACCTGGCTTGTTCGTATACCGAGTGTTTGGTCGTGAACCGAGGCAAAAGTTTGGCGAACTTTTTGGTCGTAAACCGAGTTGTACTTGTGCCGAGACGTTCGTGAACCGAGGTTCCACTGTATAGGGCGGCACGGTGGCGCAGTGGGTGGCGCTGCTGCCTCGCAGTTGGGTGATCTGGGGAAATGGGTTCGATTCCCGGGTCCTCCCTGCGTGGAGTTTGCATGTTCTCCCCGTGTCTGCGTGGGTTTCCTCCGGGTGCTCCGGTTTCCTCCCACATTCCAAAGACATGCAGGTTAGGTGGATTGGCGATTCTAAATTGGCCCTAGTGTGTGCTTGGTGTGTGGGTGTGTTTGTGTGTGTCCTGCGGTGGGTTGGCACCCTGCCCAGGATTGTTTCCTGCCTCGTGCCCTGTGTTGGCTGGGATTGGCTCCAGCAGACCCCCGTGACCTTGTGTTCGGATTCAGCGGGTTGGAAAATGGATGGATGGATATATATATATATATACAGTGGTGTGAAAAACTATTTGCCCCCTTCCTGATTTCTTATTCTTCTGCATGTTTGTCACACAAAATGTTTCTGATCATCAAACACATTTAACCATTAGTCAAATATAACACAAGTAAACACAAAATGCAGTTTGTAAATGGTGGTTTTTATTATTTAGGGAGAAAAAAAAATCCAAACCTACATGGCCCTGTGTGAAAAAGTAATTGCCCCCTGAACCTAATAACTGGTTGGGCCACCCTTAGCAGCAAGAACTGGAATCAAGCGTTTGCGATAACTTGCAATGAGTCTTTTACAGCGCTCTGGAGGAATTTTGGCCCACTCATCTTTGCAAAATTGTTGTAATTCAGCTTTATTTGAGGGTTTTCTAGCATGAACCGCCTTTTTAAGGTCATGCCATAGCATCTCAATTGGATTCAGGTCAGGACTTTGACTAGGCCACTCCAAAGTCTTCATTTTGTTTTTCTTCAGCCATTCAGAGGTGGATTTGCTGGTGTGTTTTGGGTCATTGTCCTGTTGCAGCACCCAAGATCGCTTCAGCTTGAGTTGACGAACAGATGGCCGGACATTCTCCTTCAGGATTTTTTGGTAGACAGTAGAATTCATGGTTCCATCTATCACAGCAAGCCTTCCAGGTCCTGAAGCAGCAAAACAACCCCAGACCATCACACTACCACCACCATATTTTACTGTTGGTATGATGTTCTTTTTCTGAAATGCTGTGTTCCTTTTACGCCAGATGTAACGGGACATTTGCCTTCCAAAAAGTTCAACTTTTGACTCATCAGTCCACAAGGTATTTTCCCAAAAGTCTTGGCAATCATTGAGATGTTTCTTAGCAAAATTGAGACGAGCCCTAATGTTCTTTTTGCTTAACAGTGGTTTGCGTCTTGGAAATCTGCCATGCAGGCCGTTTTTGCCCAGTCTCTTTCTTATGGTGGAGTCGTGAACACTGACCTTAATTGAGGCAAGTGAGGCCTGCAGTTCTTTAGACGTTGTCCTGGGGTCTTTTGTGACCTCTTGGATGAGTCGTCTCTGCGCTCTTGGGGTAATTTTGGTTGGCCGGCCACTCCTGGGAAGGTTCACCACTGTTCCATGTTTTTGCCATTTGTGGATAATGGCTCTCACTGTGGTTCGCTGGAGTCCCAAAGCTTTAGAAATGGCTTTATAACCTTTACCAGACTGATAGATCTCAATTACTTCTGTTCTCATTTGTTCCTGAATTTCTTTGGATCTTGGTATGATGTCTAGCTTTTGAGGTGCTTTTGGTCTACTTCTCTGTGTCAGGCAGCTCCTATTTAAGTGATTTCTTGATTGAAACAGGTGTGGCAGTAATCTGGCCTGGGGGTGGCTACGGAAATTGAACTCAGGTGTGATACACCACAGTTAGGTTATTTTTTAACAAGGGGGCAATTACTTTTTCACACAGGGCCATGTAGGTTTGGATTTTTTTTCTCCCTAACTATTAAAAACCATCATTTAAAAACTGCATTTTGCGTTTACTTGTGTTATATTTGACTAATGGTTAAATGTGTTTGATGATCAGAAACATTTTGTGTGACAAACATGCAAAAGAATAAGAAATCAGGAAGGGGGCAAATAGTTTTTCACACCACTGTATATATATATATATATATATATATATATATATATATATAGTAGCAGGGCGAATGTTTGGAATGCCAACCAGGAAAATCCCGTCTAATTGGTCAAAATAAGCAAAAATGCACCGTTTGAAAGGTATAGTCTTTCTCTTTAGAATGATTTGTTAGCAGGCTCTGGCTTAGATCTGCACATTAGCAAGATCAGCATTGAAATGAGTGTGTTGCTTTTATACCAGGTGGACTGGAAGAGTTGGGGCTTCCTTCTTTATTGCCCTCAAGGGGCGGTTTCTCAAGGCTGTGAGGGAAAAAGGAGAAAAGACCTTTAGCGACAGCAACCCCTCTCGTCCTGGGGTGGTACTAATTACTTTTGGCAAACCTGGAAGGTGACCCTCTGTCACACATGTGTGACTATATATATAGTTTTAAATTGGATATTTTTTATTTATGAAAAATGTCATGTTACAAATCCTTTACTTTGCAACAGATATGTTTGAATATTTCTCATTAGTCTTTTTTCTGTTAATGTGATATCTGCCACAGCTAAAATTTTGTTAGAGATATTGTAATTTCTTTTATGTCTCACCAACATTAAAATAGTTATTGTATTGCTTTCCCTAGAAACATTTTATTCTGGATTTTAAATATGTATACACCCCGCATTATTCTTACACAGAGAAACTTGATCTTCCTAATCAAATAGTGACAAAATATTAAATACACAGACCATGTACCTTATTCTATGAGATCAGTGCAAACCCTACTTGACTGTTGCCATAGTTTCTCAGAAAGAATTAAAACTGCATATCTAAAAATCAAACTTTCAAATAAGTATTCTTCTACCTATCCATAATAGATAAGCATAACCATTTCCTTATGCTATTCTCTGAACATTCCTTTTTACCCCATTTCAATTCAGGTGGACATTTTCTTTTTTTTTTTTAAACAAAACTTTCCAGGATAATTATTCAATTTAATTATTCAGTGCATTTTTCAGACAATCTACCTCATTGTTGCTACTCTGTGCAATACCTATTCTTGAAGAAGACTGCCTGCTTACATTGCTTACGACAGATATAATATTGATGTCAAACATGTCATCTGGAAACATAAGAATCTTTCCAAATTGGTTTCACCGAATCAATAAGGGGGAAAGTCTGTCTCGACTTAACATTTTGTATTGATTAGAATATAGAATTTTTTTTTAAATCAGAAAGAGGTCATAGTCATTATAAAACTGCATAGTGTCCTGGTAGAGAGAAACTACCAGCATCAAGCCTATTCTGTTAATTTCAGAAAGGTGAATTGTGAACAGGAACTTGGGACAGGACTTACAAAAACATTCTACAATCTACATCTAGATATGAAAAGAGAAAAGCTGTGATGGGGCAATTTTATAAGTATATTTACTAAAATGGAAAGCAATTTCAAAACAAAAATTAAGAGTAAATTGAAAACCTAACAAATGCCCCTTAGTGAAATAAAAAAGCAATAGCAGAAAAAAATTATTCCATAATGCAACTTTGTAGCATCCAGCACTAATCATATGGCCCACGAGCTCATGAAAGCAAAAGCTAAAAGGGAAGTAAATTATATAAAAATGCAATACCACAATGAAGTTAAAGAGGAATATTGGTAATGATGGTAAAACCATATGATGGTTTTAGTATTTTTGCGTTAAGAAAATGGTCATAAGTTTGGTAATGTATGTTAGGAGCATCAAGGACAAATTAAAACTGAAAATTTTCATAATTCATGTTCTCGTCAAATGTTCCCTTTTTTTAAAACTTTTTGCACTGGCTTCCAGTTAAGGTTAAGTTTGATTTCATAATCTTCCTCAAACTGCCTAAGCCATACTTATCTATCTGAACTTACATGCAAACTAGAGTGCTCATCATGGTCTCAAATCCCGGACTACTAAATGTTTCCAAAGCTTAACAAAATAGCAGTAGGAGGCTGTGCTTTACCTAGAAGGCAAAAATTAATGGAACAATATGTCTGCTTATATAAGAGAGGCAACTTTGGTCTCAGCTTTTAAATCCAGGCTGAAGACTCACTACTTTAATCTAGCATACCATGATTAGAGCTGTTGCTTAGCTGTGTACAGTATATCTCATTTTTGCTTGTTAGCTATTTCTATAAAAAATATAAGTAACTAGCGGCGAAGTACTGCCTTAAAATTGTTATTAAAAAGAAAAGTAAACATTTTTAAACTGAGGGAAAATATACAAATATTTGTTAAGGATCTCTTTGTATACCACGTTGTCAGTTCGGCCCTCCGGTTGTAATATGACCAAGCTGTGCGCTGACCTTACTCTTGAGCATGCAATGTACAGTTGGCCATGTGAAAAGCAATCTTGCCTCAAATCAATGCCAACCTTTTGTATGGTTTGTCCCTGAGACTTATTAATTGTCATTGCGAAGCAGAGCCTTACTGGAAATTGGAGGCGTTTGAATTGAAATGGGAGATCAGAGGGTATAACGGGGATGCGAGGAATAAAAACTCTCTCCCCTGAGCCACTGCCAGTAAAAATAGTTGCCTCAATTAGGTTCTTTTGCAGACACGTGACCTGAAGTCTCGTGCTGTTACAAAGTTTCGGTGGCAGTACGCAAATCCACAATTGGCTTTTTTGAGCCAAACCTGTTGGGATCGTACCTAGAAACAGAAGCGCTATTAACTTGTGGATTTGCATGCAAATATTTAGCGGCAGTGTCTCTATTAACTTGTGGATTTGCCTGCGAGTATTTAGCGACAGCGTGTCTATTAACATGTGGATTTTTCTCGTGTAGCGTCACGAGCAGCGAGATGAAGTTGTTTCCGTCTAGCTGCATCAGAAAATATACCATGACGTCTGACACGCCTCCTTTTTACTGTTTTCTCACAGCTTGGATTGCTGCTGTCATAATCGGTTTGAGTTTCATGGTTTGTTTCAATTACATTAGTATTTGCAGGACTTGTTGTGTTGAAGTGACATTCGCCATCTGTCAAGCGTTGTAAGCATACAACCGGTTTCATCGATAACTTCGCATCCAGCTTTTGAGAGTTGAAACATTCATAAACATCAAAGTGTCCAGTACTCAAATCGTCACCTGTGAATCTAACCTCATTGGCGGTTCTCCAAACATGTAAAATAGGCAGGCAGCCAACTACGTGGGAGGCCAGGGGAACGCAGGACGCAACACGGCGACCAAGCTGCAGGCTATGGACGTCTATATGTACATAAGTAGGATTCAGTTATGACCGTTACGTGTAGAATTTCGAAATGAAACCTGCTTAACTTTTGTAAGTAAGTTGTAAGGAATGAGCCTGCCAAAGGATTAAAAATTTCTGTTATCATTTTGGATGACCCAGCGTAGATTCTGCTGTACAATGCCCAGAAGGTGGGGGGCAGCCAGTTGGCTGAGATCTTCATGAATGTGACATTGTCCGACTTTGTTTATTATAACTGACTGTAGAAGTCAGTTGTTGTTGTCCTCTTCTCTGTTGTCAGCTGAACATTGTTCCATAATTATATTAATGAACAGATATTTTTAAGTTCTATTTATGTTTACCAGTTTGTAAGTGCTTTGCTCTTTGTGTGTTTAAAAAAAATGGGTGCCTTTATGTGTATGCATTATAAAACTAATATTTTGTAAAGTTTGTGATTGTCTTTATCTTTGAACTTGTTTCAGAACTCAGTTTGCACTCATTAAAGAGCACTATACAAAAATAATCATGAATTGTACATTCTTTTGTTTTGCTGCATCAGTTATTCTTGTTCTGGGATCATTTCCAACACTTAAATTAATAAATCATAATAATTACTGTATAACTGCATCTTTAGCATGCTCTGTATCCAGCTGTGTGGATAAATGTTGTTCAGGACTGAGGAAAGAGTCCTTTGAAGTTATTATAAAGTTCTTAGTATCTTTATCTTTGACAACATTTGCTGTCATCGATGTCTATGCATTAAGGGCAGATGGAGTGTTCCCCCTTCTATCCCCCAACATATGGTGCTGTTGTGCAAAAATAAACAAGCAGTTAACCTCCCTCAAAAATTTAATATATTTTACATTTTTTCCAATTCTCCATGATATGTTCGATGCAATTTCTTATGTCATTATCACTCTGTCTAACACACTTAGTCACTCACACCCACACCATTTGTATGGCTTCTCAGGTTAGCTCCGTTACTTTTTTCTCTCTGTCTGTTTCTCTCTCAGGTCCATGTGGTCACACCAGAATTTTCATACCAAAAATGACACTGTTTGCCGTTCTTTTTTTATAAACTAATAAAAGAAATAACTTTTTTGCTTGTACAGTCTCCTAAATTTAATAACACCAAGAAACAAGACAAGATTGTATATAGTCTTTGTGTTCAACATTTCCTTGTTTGCTTAATTTTATAATAAATTCATCATTTTCTATAGACTTTTGACTGCTTTGGTAATTTTTTGGATTTAAGGACGGTGAGGTGGATTTGAAATAACAAAGCCTGGCTTTCCAGACAACAAACAAACTGCATAGATCGACGAACTGGCTGCGCTGGTGAAAAATGTAAGGAATATTTTTTGTGAATTTCCCATTGGGATTAATAAAGTATCTATCTATCTATCTATCTATCTATCTATCTATCTATCTATCTATCTATCTATCTATCTATCTATCTATCTATCTATCTATTATTTTTTTAGGTGCAAAAGCACCTGTTATCGTAATTGTGTCCATCTATCTGTCCATCAGTCAGCTTTCATGAAACACCTTTGCTCCCAATGGACCAATTTCATTAAAATTTGGCAGACTTATTCTTCAAGGAAATTTGCCAGGAAAGTACACTTTTCGTTGACATGTCTTGAATAGAGCGTGCTGTACAAGTTTCTCAAATTTAAAAGACTTCCTTTTAAAAAGGATTAGTAAATTTTCAAAACCATGTACTTTAAAACAGAAACATTTTGCGAGTTACTGATTAGTCAATAACTGATTAATTACCTTAAGAGAAGTTATTTCAATTTATATGTTTTTACTTTCTGTTAGCTATTCCTGATGGCAACTGAAATCCCCAGTACACATCATGGTAACATTAACAGTGTTGCATGTGTGGCCAAAAACACCTTGCCACATCAACTACTTGTGTGTATAGGCCGACTTTCACATACTTTATATTAGATACTGTACTTTATAAAAAAAGTATGTTTAGAAATATGAACTAATGTTATCCATAGACCCTACACCACCAGACAACTAATATTACATCAGTCAATGCAAACTTCACACTTTGTTATGACACACTGTTGTCGAACAATTATTGTTAGAATATAACCTTATGGGGAGGTAGAAATGTTAAACATAAAGCATAGCCTAATGGGAAAAACAAGACAAAAGCAAAAGAGGCTAAAGATAGTCAACCAAAGCATGAGGACACATGGAGAATCAGAAGTTGAAGTCAAAAAAGAGATCAAAAACTGTAAACAAGACATCATACTACAGATAAAGACTCTAATTATGGTAGATTTCAGGTTACTAAAGTTTTACTCACTGAAGGACAATGTGTAAAGTCATGAGCAACATATTTATAGTGTTATATAACTGGATGCAGCAATAGTGGTCACACGACACATACAACCGTCACTTCAAAAAAGAAACAAAATGGAAATAAAAGTAACTTTTTAAACTCACTACAAAATGATCAAATAATCACAAGAACAGAATCTTTGAGGTACAAAAAATAAAACAAACAAAAGTGCATGCAATACACATGTTAACTGTTACATACTTGAAGTCGATTTTTAACTATAATTATAAAATGCTATAAAAAACACGTATTATATGTACTCTTCTAATACATGAGATTAACTAACGAGTAGGTGTTGGAACTTGCAAAGCATTGCCGCCTGTCGCACCTCTGCCATTGCCAAAATACAACTTGCAGGGTCATCAACCAGAAGCCAACCCTTGCAGATGTTTCACCTTTTTAATCTCAGAAAATTTTAGGATGGTCAGGCAATTAGTAATGTCTCTCTGCCACTCTCTGCAGCCTGTTTACATTCCTAAAGAACATCCTTGGCCTACTAGTTGTTATCCCTAATACCACAGCTCTTACCTTTCCTTCATAGCCAGAATCTTCCTTTCCCTACTTTCTTTGCAAGATCCTTCATTGCCTTTTTAGCGGAGATGAGGTAATCCCAATGTCGTTTAAAGAGTATTTTGTAGGGAAGCCATGACAGCCAACTTCCTCTGAGTAGGCTGATATTCTCCAACCCTTCCCCTCTACACTCTGCCACTAGCGTGGCATACTACACTTTTTCCTTTGTTGGCTTCCTGGATACCCTCCTCCCAAGGAGCACAAACAAGGTTCTCAGTTACTGATCACACAATAATGTCAGGTTTCATTAATTTAGTGTGATTACAAGATCATCATAGATCATCATTATATCTTATCACGCCACTGCCGTATCCAGGTAAGAGCGGCATCATTAGCATCCTTAAGATCTTCATAGGTACGTGTGGTCCATTGTTTGGGTGGGCTCACCACAGGAACATTCAGCCCTTGTTGTGAGGCCCCATCTAAATAGGTTGTCCCTTATTTTGCTCACCTTTGACCCAGTCTTTCCTAGAGAGGAATGTTCCATTGGGTAGATGCTCTTGAGGTGTAGGAAGAGCTTCATTGGGAGGGCTACGGTCAGATCAGTCTCTCGTCACCTCTCGAGCCTATGTGTTGTGGACTGCTTTGGATTAAGGGTTTCCACTGTGGTGAAGCTCTGATGAGAAGGAAGCAGGCGATTTACCTGCTGGTGATGGTGAAGTGGGTGTCTGGAGTCCATCAGTTGCTGGAACCTTTCTACTCTTGAACTAGTTTCTCATAGTATATCGGGAGGTGTGATCCCGGCCAGCTTGTATAAAACAGGAAGGCACGTTGGTTACAATGTGTCGGTGATGATTTGGAATGCACTATTTAGCTCAGGGTCAACCTTGTTGGCATGGGTTGACCTAGCCCACACTAGTGTGCAATACTCTACAGTTGAATAATATTTGGCCATTACAATAGAGAACCTTAATTGCTTGTCTAGGAATGCTCATATAGCCCAGTTGCTCCTTTGGCCCAAGACTGATGCTTTTCCTGTGCTGAGTGAGGCTATACATCTCCTCCTGCTGTTACAAACTGGATGTGCTTTTTTGACAGTAGAACTTTTTGTTTGCTTGAGCTCTCAAGTGCTGTGTTAATTTGTTTAGACTCCTTAACACCTAATCATATTGTCATCTGTATTAGCCCTGGGTCAAGGTGACCTTGTAGCCACAAAGGGTGTGGTGGAGGTTTGCCCTAGCTGTGTCACATAGGTCATATTTCTCTTCCAAGCCAAACCAGATTGACTGGGCTTCGGAGAATGCCATACAAGGCCCTGATTAGGAAGCTCTGTCTTTCTGGGGGATCTTCCAAAAACCAACCCATCCCACAGTTCTTAGCATAACATCCACCCAGGTTGTCCAACATCAATGCTGACATATTTTTTTAAGACATTTTCGAAAACATTAGTTTTGAAACATGTCTTCTCAAGGCGCCATTATGTTGCACTACAAATTTCCTGTTTGTAATGCAGTGTTGCCAGGTTGTTGTTATGTAGGATGTTCAAGAGTGTTTGATATGTGATGTAAGTACTGTGATAGTACAAAGTTCATCATCATGCACTTTTTAGTTTCCAAGTGTGTGAGTAATTCATTACTTGAAACTCTAACATCATTGTTTTAAAAGTCTCTTTGGCTACAGATTGTTTTCTTTTCCTCAGCTTTGAGTTATGTCTTGCATTTTGGCTTAGGCCACATGAAACATTCTGGTTGTGGACTCTCTTGCTGCGTCTATCTACTTACGATTTTGTCTCACATCCTGGCCATTGTTTATTTGTATCTCATCCTCCCAGCTGGCTCATTATTTCTATCACGTTCTGTCTACTGATTTGAATCTACTCAAATGAAGAGACAGTAGATTTTGAAAGAGGCAGACACAAAATGATATGTAGTCAAAGAAATACAGAGCGATTGAAACCCCAAGTCAAACCACACTTTCACCAAGCCAAAAAATAAAAATCTGAAAATCATGGTCAAATACTGTTGCCAAAAAGTCATATGCCTAAGAGAAAGAAGAGATAGAATCACACTAGTCTTTTAGGAAGTTATTCACAAACTTAGAAAGGAAATGGCTGACAGTGTTAGCATTTTAACCTGTCAATAATTGATTATTTTAAGGCCACAAACCCAACAATCAATAAGCCATGCTGTGACAAAGAGCTCACAAAATGGCAACAAACCTGAATAGTTTTTTTATACATAAAATAACCAAATATTTGGAATCTTCATAGTCCAAACCCACATAAGGAGCAATTAAAGAGCAGAAAAATTAACAAAAAAATAAAATCATAACAGGGAGATTACTTGGTAAATATTCTGAAAACAATGAAACATTCTGTGTGGTACATACAAAGCTTTGCAGCCTTGTGTGTTATTATTCTGTTAAGAATGAAATGCTAATTATTACATGATGGAAAAATTGTCAGAAGATTAAAATCGGTAGCAATTCCATTATTGCATTGATAATTGTAGAGTCAAAAGTCTTAAAGCTTTATATAATATACAAATCTCATACATGATCTATCTTCATTAAGGATTTTCTTTTCATCTTCAGCATACTTATGAGGAACAGAGTTGAAATGCTCAGTAAACACACAGCTAGACTGTTTTGCTGATAACTTCCACATTGCTGCTATCAAATCTACTAGGCCAACAACTCAGAATCCCCCAAGCCCGCAAAATTGCCCCCTTCCCTTCTTCACTCCCAACATAAAATATATGTTTCTTTGCCTGGAATGTTTCTTTACTCACTTTGTGCTGTTAATTAATATCAGGTAGAAATACCTCATTGTTTATGAGCCCAACATGATATATGAGTCATTTCTAGGTTTCCTCTAAGGATCTGAGATCAAATAGATTCACATACTATCTCCCAGTTGTAATTTTTCAAATCCTGTAAAAGCTTAGACAATGCTGAATTATTTAATTTAATGAAAGGCTGTAACAAGATTTCCTTGTTGTATGTTTCCATTTAGGTTTTAGACTACAGAGTTTCTGCCTCCTTGTATTTAGAAACATACATTATGCATAGTAGATGTGTTTAAGAATAATCTAAAAAGGGAATTATAATCCAATGTACAGAAGATCAAGATTTTTATTTTTATTTTTTTTTACTTTTTCAGTTTATAGGTTTACATTCTGGTTATTTTTTGAGGTTGTGCCTACATTCTACCTGCTTTCCTGTGATACTTTTATTTATGTACAGGCAGATTATGTAGGTATAATTTAATACAAATAAATAATAGTGTATAGTAACAATAATGTTGTATATAAATGACTGCAGGATTTCACACAATAACAGAAAACATTACAGATGACTCTGTCACTGTGAGATCTTTACAGGATAAGGAGGATTGATGAGATGTGCAATGGTATGATTTTTGCCTTTTTTCCCATTTTACAGCTATGTATCTCCAAAACCTAGGATATGACTATAGAGTTAAATGTTCAATTCCTCTACTTCTCTTAGTGATAATAAAAGGGAAGAGTATAACCATAGTGGAGTCATGAAAATATCTAGGAAAAATCATTAGTGCTTTGGCAAAGGATAAATGTTAAAGTGCACTCTGAAAAGGAAAGAAGGTAAAAGACACCACATTTTAACTGTATAGCCTTCATCAAGTGTACAACGGAAAAGATAAATACCAAGTAACATATAGGAGTGAGAACAAAGCCAAGGCAAATGTCAGAGTAGGTGTGAAAAAGCTGCCATTAGAGAAGATGAAGGGAGAGATACAAAGTTAGCCAGTCATTAAAAACTGGGAGAAAAATGTGATCCCATGCTGAGAATGAGTTTAGCTTCTTTTCTGTTTCTCTGAAAAGAGTCTTTGAAGCCCTGTGAAAGAACACAATTAGAGAGATCAGAATGGTTGTGATCAATGGATGTGAAATGTCCTACAATAGGTTTTGTAAAATCTCCGATTTTAAAGACTCAAATGTGCTCCTTGAAACAATGTGGTTAAGTGTGCAGATGATACTAAGATAGATGGATTGGAAAATAATTTTGAATCCGTTAAATCATTATAGAAGGACTTGGACAGCATACAGGCTTGGGGCAGATGAAATTTAATTTCAGTAAATTTAAGGTATTACACATAGTAATAAAAACAACCCAGCCACAGGGGATGCACAAACCAGTGTGTTTCTTCATGCTGGTCCCAAGCCCGGATAAATGGGAAGGGTTACATCAGGAAGGGCATCCAGTGTAAAATTTTGCCAAATCAATATGTGGACAACAATACAAATTTCCATACCTGATCGGTCGAGCCCCGGGTTAACAACGACCGCCACCAGTACTGTTAGCCAACAGGGTGCTGGCGGAAGTTGGGCTACTGTTGGCCGAAGAAGAAGAAGAGGGGGGAGACGTGTCTGGAGGCAGGAAGAGAGGGGAAGGTAAAGAGAGTGGAACTGAGGGTAGGAACATTGAATGTTGGGAGTATGACTGGATAAGGGGAGAGCGTTAGCAAATATGATGGAGAGAAGGAAGGTTGATATATTGTGCGTGCAAGAGACTAAATGGAAGGGGAGTAAGGCCAGGTGGATCAGAGGTGGATTCAAATTGTTCTATCATGGTTTGGATAGGAGGAGAAATGGAGTAGGGGTTATTCTGAAGGAACAGTATGTCAAGAGTGTTTTGGAGGCGAAAAGAGTGTCAGACAGAGTAATGATTATGAAACTGTAAATTGGAGGTGTGATGATGAATGTTGTTAGTGCATATGCCCCGCAAGTTGGGTGTGCAATGGATGAGAAAGAAGATTTTTGGAGTGAGTTGGATGAAGTGATGAACAGTATACCTAAAGGACAGAAAGTGGTGATTGGAGCAGATTTCAGTGGACATGCTGGTGAAAGGAACAGAGGAGACGAGGCGGTGATGGGTAGGTATGGTGTCAAGGAGAGGAATGAAGAAGGTCAGAGGATAGTGGATTTTGCCAAAAGGACATGGCTGTGGTGAATATGTATTTTAAGAAGAGGGAGGAACATAAGGTTACATGCAAGAGTGGAGGAAGATGCACACAGGTAGATTACATCCTATGCAGAAGAGTCAATCTGAAGGAGATTGAAGACTGCAAAGTGGTGGCAGGGGAAAGTTTAGTTAAGCAGCATAGGATGGTGGTCTGTAGGATGACGCTGGAGATCAAGAAGAAAAAGAGAGTGAGGGTAGAGCCAAGGATCAAACTGTGGAAGTTGAAAAAAGAAGACTGCAAGGTTGAGTTTAGGGAAAAGGTGAGACAGGCACTGGGTGGTAGTGAAGAATTACTGGACAGTTGGGAAACTACAGCAGATGGAGTAAGGGTGACAGCAAGAAGGGTGCTTGGTGTGACATCTGGATAGAGGAAGGAAGAAAAGGAAACCTGGTGGTGGAATGAGGAAGTACAGGAGAGTATTCAGAGGAAGAGGATGGCAAAGAAGAGGTGGGATAGTCAGAGAGAATGCAGAAAGTAGTTCAAGGAGATACGGCACAAGGTGAAGAGAGAGGTGGTGAAAGCTAAAAAAAGGTGTATGATGAATTCTATGAGAGGCTGGATAGCAAGGGGGGAGAAAAGCACCTGTACTGATTGGCTAGACAGAGGGACAGCAGCTGGGAAAGATGTGCAGCAGGTTAGGGTAATAAAGGATAAAGATGGAAACATACTCACAAGCGAGGAGAGTGTGTTGAGCAGATGGAAAGAGTACTTTGGGAAGCTGATGAATGAAGAGAACAAGAGAGAGAAGGGGTTGGATGATAAGGAGATAGTGAATCAGGAAGTGCAACGGATTAGCAAGGAGGAAGTAAGGACAGCTATGAAGAGGATGAAGAATGGAAAAGCCGTTGGTCCAGATGACGTACCTGTGGAAGCATGGAGGTGTTTAGGAGAGATGGCAGTGGAGTTTTTATCCAGATTGTTTAATGGAATCTTGGAAAGTGAGAGGATGCCTGAGGAGTGGAGAAGGAGTGTACTAGTGCCGATATTTAAGAATAAGGGGGATGTGCAGGACTGCAGTAACTACAGGGGAATAAAATTGATGAGCCACAGCATGAAGTTATGGGAAAGAGTAGTGGAAGCTAGGTTAAGAAGTGAGGTGCTGATTAGTGAGCTGCAGTATGGTTTCATGCCAAGAAACAGCACCACAGATGCAATGTTTGCTCTGAGGGTGTTGATGGAGAAGTATAGAGAAGGCCAGAAGGAGTTGCATTGCATCTTTGTGGATCTGGAGAAAGCATATGACAGGGTGCCTCAAGAGGAGTTGTGGTATTGTATGAGGAAGTCAGGAGTAGCAGAGACGTATGTAAGAGTTGTACAGGATATGTACAAGGGAAATGTGACAGTGGTGAGGTCTGCGGTAGGAGTGACAGATGCATTTAAGTTGGAGGTGGGATTACATCAGGGTTTGGCTCTGAGCCCTTTCTTATTTGCAGAGGTGATAGACAGGTTGACAGACGAGATTAGACAGGAGTCCCCGAGGACTATGATGTTTGCTGATGACATTGTGATATGTAGCAATAGTAGGGAGTAGGTTGAGGAGACCCTGGAGAGGTGGAGATATGCCCTAGAGAGGAGAGGAATGAAGGTCAGTAGGAACAAGACAGAATACATGTGTGTGAATGAGAGGAAGATCAGTGGCATGGTGAGGATGCAAGGAGCAGAGTTGGCAAAGGTGGATAAGTTTAAATACTTGGGATCAACAGTACAGAGTAATGGGGATTGTGGAAGAGAGGTGAAAAAGAGAATGCAGGCAGGGTGGAATGGGTGGAAAAGAGTGTCAGGAGTGATTTGTGACAGACGGATATCAGCAAGAGTAAAAGGGAAGGTCTACAGGATGGTAGTGAAACCAGCTATGTTATATGGAGACGGTGGCACTGACCAGAAAGCAGAAGACAGAGCTGGAGGTAGCAGAGTTAAAGATGCTAAGATTTGCATTGAGTGTGACAAGGATGGATAGGATTAGAAATGAGTACATTAGAGCAGGGGTCCCCAACCCCTGGTCCGCGGCCCACTGCCGGGCTGCAGCCGTCTGACAGCCGGGCCGCGAGAGAGCTGCCGGCAACGGAGACTCACTCAGACTTTTCAGAATGCTTGGCGGGCAGGGCTTTGCAGCAGCGCAGAGAGAGGAGAGAGACCGAGTTGAGAGAGTATTACAACAAAGTATTTTTATGGTCCCGACAGTTTCCCCATATGACACGAGTCTATAGAAATCGCGTTACTACGAAGTACATTCAGCAGATGCTTTCATTACAACGAAGTGACCTTGAAATGTTTGAACGAATCATCCACAGAGCAGTAAGATCTGTGGTCGCAGCCCAAAGAGAAACATTGTAAAAAAAATCTCTTTCTTCGAACTTTCCTCGTATTGTTTTTGTTTTCTGTGGTTTTCGGTGATACCTTTTGCTTATTGCTTGTCAACATTTGAAAAACATCCATTGGAATTTAACTCATTGTCACCCTCCTATAGAAACGGCAGACACGAAAAAAAGATATCAGTGTTAATGTTTGTGATGTGCAATCTGCTGGAATGGCAAATGCAAAGCATATGTCTGTTATATGCAAAAAAAGAAGAAAAATCTCGGGTTGCAAATGTATGCAAACTGCTTAATAACTTGATAATAATAGAAATGTTATGTAAATTGTGTATAAAACTGACGCCCAACCCCCCCATGACCCCCTCCCCGACCGGTCCGTGGAAAAATTTGCATCTAATAAAGTGGTCCTTGCTGTCAAAAAGGTTGGGGACCACTGCATTAGAGGGTCAGCTCAAGTTGGACGGTTGGGAGACAAAGTCAGAGAGGTGAGATTGAGTTGGTTTGGACATGTGCAGAGGAGAGATATTAAGTATATTGGGAGAAGGATGCTAAGGATAGAGCTGCTAGGCAAGAGAAAAAGAGGAAGGCCTAAGAGAAGGTTTATGGATATGGTGAGAGAGGAAATGCACGTGATGGGTGTACTAGAACAAGATGTAGAGGACAGAAAGGTATGAAAGAAGATGATCCACTGTGGCGACCCCTAACGGGAGCAGCCGAAAGAAGAAGAAGACACATAAGAATAAAAATGTTAGGTTTGAATACACAATCGGAGGTCTGAAAATCAAGAGAACACCTTATGAGAAGGATTTAGGAGTTGTAGTGGACTCGACACTATCAACTGCCAGACAGTGTTCAGAAGTCATTAAGAAGGCAAACAGAATGTTAGGTTATAGAGCATGATATGTGGAGTACAAGTCCAAGGATGTTATGCTCAAGCTTTATAATGTACAGGTGAGGCATCATCTGGTGTATTGTGTACAGTTTTGGTCTCCTGGCTACAAAAAGGACATAACAGTGCTAGAAAAGGTCCAGAAAAGAGTGACTAGCCTCATTCCAGGGCTACAGGGGATGAAGAAAGAATAAAAGAGCTGAGCCTCTTCAGTTTAAGCAAAAGAATATTAAGTGGAGACATGACTGAAGTGTTTAAAATTATAAAGGGAATTAGTACAGTGGAACAAGACTGTTATTTTAAAACAAGTTCATCAAGAACACGGGGACACAGTTGGAAACTTGTTATGGGTAAATTTCGCACAAACATTAGGAAGTTTTTCTTTACACAGAGAACCAAAGACACTTGGAATAAGCTAGTAGCACGGTACACAGTAAGACTTTAGGGACTTTCAAAATTAGACTTTATGTTTTTTTGGAAGAATTAAGTGGATAGGACTGGCGAACTTTGTTGGCCCGAATGGCCTGTTGTCAACTAGATTGTTCTAATGTTCTAATCTGTCGGCAGTTTGCCTGTTTCACCTACACAGATGGCTGGACACTTCTTACAAAAAGTGTAGTAAATAAGATGTTTAGACTGGCAAGGGGTGCATTGTTTAATATTGAATTTATCAGAGGGACCAGATACAAGGGTACAAAGTGACACAACAACTCCTGTTACAGATCAAAGTTCCTGGTGAGGAGCATGGCTCTCCTCTGTTAAGTGAGCTGTGGATGAGAAGTTTGTGTAGGTTAAGTGGTCGACAGGATGCAATCATGTGAGGGTTAAGTAAAAAAGGTTCCAGTGGAAGGATTAGTTTGCAAAATTGGGAAATTTTGTTTAATGACCTATGGGAGAGTAAGAGTGTTAAGGTGGAATGGGACAACCAGTGGAATATGGGTTTCATTACTGAGATTCTTCTTTGAGTGGATGTAACAAGGTCTACTCCTGGCTTGCATCCACAATCACCATGTTCGTTTTTAATTGGGGGCGACGAAAGCAAGTGAATACAATAAAGATTAGGTGAAATCCCTGTACTTGGCAGAGGCCACCGTATTAAGCATTTCTTTGAAATCATCCAAGCTACTCTGTAGCTGTGGGTACAAAATTTAGGGATAAGCAGCTCAACATTCATGGAATTGAGCAGCACAAAAGGCCCTCTTGTGTCTGCTGCCGTTGCATACATGAGGGAGCCAGTCCTAACCGAGAAGTGCATAATCATTGTGTACTATAAACTGGTTTCCAGTGAGGAGGGCAGGGTTGATCCCGAGACTCTTGGTGTGAGCAAAACCACCGTTCACAGGTGTGTATATGGGGTGTGTCAGGCCATATGCTCCAGACTAATAATGCAATGCATTACTTTACTTGATGTGGAAGAGGCACAGCATTTTTTGCAGTGCAATTGCAAGGCCCACAAAATACCTCAGGTGTATGGTGCAATCAATGGCTCACATATCCTTATTCGTGCACCAAGTGACGAGCATCAGGATTACATTAACAGGAAAGGCTGGACTTGTATTGTTCTGTAGGTAGTCACTGGCAATAGAATAATGATCAGGGACATTTGTGTTGAGTCATCCAGTAGTGCTCATGATACAACTGTATTTACCACTTCACATTTGTACAGTTATTTGAAAAAATGTACATCATGTCATGTGACCTAAATGTAACAAAAGTGTTTCTATTGCAGTTTTTCGAATTATTTCTTTGTCAAATCGCCTGAAAAACCACCTCAAGGGAGCATATAAACTTTTTTGTGAATTTTGAGAGTTTTTTCGAAATTCATGTGTTTCCATTACCAGGTCTTTGTTTTTCAATTTCAAAATGCATATTAAGGAGGTTAATGGAAACATGACTTTGGAATATGTCGATAAAAGGAAACAGAAACAGCTATATATTCTAAGGAAACTCAATTGTTTTAAAGTAGATAAAATTATGACATCTTTTAAAAAGTAATTTTTGAATCTGCTGTCACAAGCCCTTGTACATCTTGGTTTGTTATTGTTAGCATTAGGCACAATGACTTAACAACAATGTCAGAATTAGTACTAAACATATTGGTTTGAAGCAGTCCTCCTCACAGAGCTGTATCACAGAAAAGGCCAAATTGATTCTGTCAGAAATTAACCATCTTCTGTTTCGTAAATTTCATTTTTGACTGTCAGGCAGCAAATTCAGAGTCCCAGGCTTAGGAGCAACAGATGTAAGAACACTTTTATCCCACTAGCAATAAGCAGTCTGAATTCTAGCAGATGTTGGGAAATTACTGAACTGTGAATTATTGTGTACTGACCGACTTCATTATTCATACTGTAGAAGTCCTATGAGTACAGTATATGTATTGATAATAAAAGTCTACCTAACCTAAATTTGCATTTTATCATTCATCAGCACCATTCACTGTACATGATACAACCCCAACTTATAAATATTTATATCACCTATATGTTATAATCACCACAAGTGATAAATATAGAATAGGGATGGATAAATTATATGATCCATTATGCTAAATAATTCTTTATAGTGTTTGTAGTACAGAATCTGCCTGCCTATTTTTTGTAAAACATACATCCTAATTTTTATATGTTTCTTGGGCTCTAAACTAACAATTTTCTGCAGTGGACAAACATCTTTTTATGAAATTTATAAGATAGACTTTTTGCTTTAGCCAAATAAACAGTACATTTATAACAGTGTGGTAGGCTTAATACGCTGAATGACACATAATGCACTTGTTAGTTCAATAGAGCTAAATTTACCTGTACTGTTCAACAGAGTACCATGTATTCTCCCATAATGTACATTAATTTCCAAACACTAGGATCTATAATCATATTACTCAAGCGAATATTGAACATCAGACTGATGTACTCAATTCATCAAAAAACAAGATGTTAATATCAGCATTTTATTTTTTTACATTTGCATAAGAAATGGTAGATACATCTTTGCTAACTAAGAAAATGTATTGCTCTTTATTAAGGAAATGTCTAAGGCATCTTGCAAAAATCAGGACGTATGCATGTCTGAGAACCTGGCAAGACAATGCATTTAGCAAATCAATTGGAAAAAAAAATATCTGGTAAAGTATAAGAATTGCAGTGTAGCAAATGCACTACATGGAAAAGAGCAACCAGTAAACAAAACTGGAAAGGGTCAGAAATAGGTATTAACCCTTAAACTGTCACATACGTGGGGGTTAATGCACCCCTGGATGCCTAATACTTTTTTGCTGCACTTTTTAAGTAATTATCACAATTCACAAAGAAAATGTGAAATTTTAATGTAACACATTTTTTTTTCATGCAAAGAGCACCACAATTACTACAACACTGATCATTTTACACACTGACAATATACTGTAAAAACTATTAAAAAAACTACTAGAACAATCACTTATTATATGTACAATGTGCAACTGGCGGCATTGATGAAATTCAGTAAATCACCGAGCCAACTGCACTTGAACTGGCTGCACGCAAGCACACAAAGGTTAACGCTGAGCCTTTCAGGATAGTCTAGTGCAGTGGCTGAATCCCAGGGACAGTAATGTTGCAGTTCTGCCGGGGCCGGTAGTGGTCATGTACTGGCTGCTCAACGAATGTACGTCACTGACTGATCAGCTCTGGCATGCTGGCAAATTGCACTGGGAAGCGATAATAGCTAGTTGCGGCGTTCAATAAATGTATGTTGCCGAATATACTAGGCCTCTGCATGCTGGCAAATTTCACTGGGAAACTACTATAGCCGGTTGCGCAGTTCAATGAATGTACGTCACCGAATGTATGTTGCAGAATATATTTGGCTTTGGCGTGCTTGCAGATTGCACTGGAAACTGACTTTAGTCGGGTTGCGGCGTTCAATGAATGTACATTGCCAAATATACTTGGCTCCGGCGTGCTGGCAAATTGCATTGGGAACTGACTATAGCCAGATCCGGTGGTTTAAGGGTTAATATCTGAAGTAGAGCAGAGTGGTAGAAAGCTTATGCACCTCCAAAGTATTTTGAGAAGCATGCTTGTTTATAAGAGACCCAAGCATCATTAGGCTGGGAACAGTTGAAATCCTTTATAGGGAGTCTCGAGAGAGAGAATATAAGAAATTTGACAAACATGGAGACCATTCAATCCATCAGGCTCATTGGTTTTTCTAATACTTAAGCTTTCCCGATTTCTCATCCAGATACTTCATAAAGGTTATCAAGGTTTCTGCTTCAACTACATGTCTCTGTATTTTGTTCCAGATTCCCACAACTCTGCAGGTAGAAGTGCTTCCTGGCTTTAGTCTTAAATGCACTTCCCCTTAATTTCCACTGGTGTCTTCAAGTGTATGTTTCAGTCTTAAACTGAAAGACTTTTGCTAGATGTAGTTTGAGGATTACGACCTGGATTAGATCCCCATTTTGTGTCCTCTCATCAAAACTAAACAGGTTTAATTGTGTAAGTGTGTCAGAGTGCAACATTTTCTTAAGTTCTGGGATGCACTTGGTTGCTCTCTTCTGCGCAGCTTCAAATGCTACTATGCCTCTTTTGTAGCATGGGGACAAGAACTGCACACAATACCCCAGATACCATCTCACTAATTTATTATATACTCTACGTGTAGCATCCCTTGATTTATGCTCAGTAGTTTTTACAATATAACCTACCCTTTTATTTGCCTTTTTAATTCTCTCTGCAAATTGTTTAGATGATGAAAACGTTGTGTCAACATAAAATGGCAGACGCAGGAAGAACAGAGACATCATTGAATAACCCACAGAGAACATAAAAAATGTAAGTAGTGAGGATCAGACTTATTTATGGAGGGTTAAAATGCAAAAGGCATTTTTGACTGTCTTACTAACATTGCAAATATATATTCATTTGACAGCTCTGTTCAGGGTAACTTACAAGAATGTCATACACTACAATTTTTACATATTTCTATGAAGTTAGAGCACCAGAAGGTTAAAGGAATTATTTACTGTCACATACACTGACCCACATGTGTCTTAGTTCAATGTCTTAGCCATTAAACCATACTGTCTGCCTAATGAATGTGGACAAAATAGAAAAAAATGAAAATAATGAAATGTATTAAAAAAATAAAAATATGACACCAAAATAGAAAGGAAACAAACAGTAACAAGGTAAAAGTTTCTATAAGAATTGAAGCAAGAACAAAAGAGTCTACCTCCATCCCACATTAGGAAGGATAATCAATACTATCAAGATGAACATCCTTCCCAAGCTTCTTTTCTACTTCAATGTATCCCTGTATACATCCACAAATGATTCTTTAAGAAATTAGACTCAATTATAACCTCATTTATCTGGAACTCAAGATGTCCATGCATTCAAAAGGAGACTCTACAAAGACCTAAAGCAGAGGTTGGTATGGCACTACCTAACTTTTAATTTTATTTCTGGGCAACAAATATACAAGTTATAAAGACCGAGGAAATTGACACAAATTTATGAACATATATTGGCCTGGTCTGCAACAGAAATAAAATCTTCCTGTACTTCTTTAAATGCCCTGCTTTGTGCCCCAGTAAATGCAAATTATCTTCAATATACTGATAATCCAATTGACTTTCAATCACTCAGAATATGGAACCAATATAGGGTACACTTCAAGACAGAGAAGCTTTTATACTGTATGTTGCATTTCTACATGACAATCACCCTTTTTAGCCCTTTTAAAACTACAAAGTATTTAATCTTTTGAAAATGACCAGAATTAAAACACTTAGAGATTTGTATAGAGATAATGTTTTTGCATCTTATGAACAATTATGCTTCAGATTTAACTTCCAGCTACTTCCAGCACAATTTTCTTCTACTTTCAAATTAGAAACTTTGCTAAAAGAAACCTGCCCAATTTTCTTCACCTTCCACTCATAAGTATTCCAAAGAAAAATACTAATCAGTCTTGAAGACTTGAGACAGCTTCATAATAATAAAAAAAAACATTTCAAAGTCTATTCCTTTCAAAGATCCTAGGGTATGTTGGGGAAAGATCTTTCAATTAACATCTCAAAAAGGGAATGGAAGGCGGCCATGCATAAAATACACTCCAGCTTCATATAAGCTAAATGTTTAATCTTCCAACTTAAAATGTTTTATGAAGCATTTTTATCTCATTTAAATTTGTCTAAAATATACCTAGGGCAAGATTCAACCTGTGAATGTTGCAATCGAGTTCCAGCCTCACCTGGTCACATGTTTTGGATGTGCACCAAATTAACATCATTCTGGTCAAAAATCTTTAAATGCTCATCAGACAGCCTTGGTGTCACAATCACTCCTAACCCATTAAAAGCTGTGTTTGGTGCACTCCCAGATGGGCTTAAACTGGTGAAGGACAAATTGATTGTAATTGTGTATACTACACTACTAGCACATAGACTTATATTGCTCAAATGAAAGAACCGTAACCCACCTTTTGTAACTCAGTGGGTAACTGATGTTCTACACTATTTGAAATTAGAAATAAAAATAAAATTCTCAGTTTGAGGAGAAGGAGGTAGGGAGCATGTGCTGATTACTGCACGTTGCTGCACCCACCTACTACATGAGGATCCGTTCAAAACTCTTTATAAAAAGTATGTCAAGATCTAACTGAAAAAGTGTTAGAATAAGCATTTATATCAGGGAAAAGGACATTCGTCCCCAATATGTTGTTGTCTCTCTTCTCTTTTTCTAAAGTTAACTTCTGTTTTTGTTAAGTTCAACCTGATTATATGTAATGTTATTTTCTTTGTTAAATATGTTTGATTTGATTTTATGGAATGTTATTTTCTTCAAATAAAATTTAAGAAAAAAAAAAGAATGAAAGAAAGAAATGATTTGTGTAACCCAGCATGAAGATACAGCAGTAGTAGAAACCTGTCTATGTTCAAGAGACCAGGATTAGTTTTAACAGATAGAAATTAGTAACATTCAGGCTGTGCTGCATAAACAAAGACTGGGGCTAAGTGAGAGAATGTTCCTCTGACATCACCAGAATGTGCTCCGCTTACAGGCACTCCCTGCTTGCCCAAGCATGAGTTCTCTTATTGCTCTCACTATAAAGGAACTACTTCTGAGGGCCCTTGTAGTCCTGACTTTGCAGGTTCATGGTTGACCACCAGTAGTATTCACAGTGCAAAATGTGTGACCTGGAATGGATTGTGGTGTGAGTCCATGACAAAACACTTTGCACATTGGATAGGTGAGGTGTAATGGTGGCACTGCTTAGTTAAATTATATACATGGCAATCTTAAAGCCTATTGTAGTGAGAATTACGTTCACTGAGAGTGTCAACAAGCAGTACATGCAAGCATGATTTCTAACATGTATGTGCAGAGAAATAGGAAAACAGAGAGCTTCCACCTGATGACATCTCTGTGTCCTTTGTGATTGGTAGCTCCCAGAAGATATACGTGAAGATTGGTCCAGGGGAAATGGCTTGACCATATAAAACCACAGTTTAAACCATCACAGACTGTCTTTTGAAAAGTATTCAGACTTCTTAGTATTCTGAGCTGCTTAGCAAGTGGAGTAGTAAGAAAAGCAGTACCTACTTTTGTATAAATTAATATAGGCAGATTACCTCTCATTGTATAGATTTTTTTTGGTGGAGGTAATCGATCGTTTGGGTGGTGTACCTTTTTGCTGTTTATTGTTTTCAGGCTGGATTTTTTCACTCTTTCATTTTTGATTGTTTTTCTTAAAAAATTAAATTGCATTTGTTATTACAATAGATAGAAGTCCATACCAAATGTAATATAACAGACATATGCATTTCATGGTGCACTGCAAACATTAATACTGAAATGTACATTGACAACTTAGATTTCAATGCATCTTAGACTGGCAGAACAGCTAGTTATTCTATATAGCACTTACCCTTATTTTTGCTTGTTTAAGTAATTTTTTTTGCATTGAACTGTGTATAAAATTGCAAGACATTGCTTTTGTAGATATATTGGATGCATCTTGCATTAGAACAGAATCTGTTTTTGACCAGCTGGTCACTAGGTTACGGCTGTAGATACCTGGAGTCAGAATCTGTGCAAAGGTTCCATTGCATGGGGCATCACAGGCACACATAGACTTGTAGACAGTATGTGGAAGTGAGCTTTTAAAGAATAAATTCAATAAAATTATTTAAATAGGAAAGGTAGTTACATTGAAGATAAGTTGTAGGAACAGTAGTGGTAGACCAGATGAGCTGGTCATAGAAATGAGGTTCTTAAAATAACCTAGTATAACTCATGAGAATGCAATTAATAGTAGGGTATATGAAGAGAAATTAGTGCTTTTAACAAGTGATTATTTATAAAGCTCATTATTTCAAAGTGTGAAAATGAGAAGTCTGCTTGGAATTCTCATACTGTATTAATAAAGGTAAAATTCAGAGTACTGTGCTTAAGTTTTGAAATAATAGGAATGAATGACCTTATTATTGCTTTTGCAGCATTTTGACAGTGTAAAGATAAATATATATATTCCGTCCATCTTGCAGTAAAATCCACTTAATCCAGTTTAGGGTCACTATTACCAGACACTATCCCAGCAACATTGATTGCAGGGATACCATAGATTGTGTGTTAGGCTATCACAGAACACACTTATTTACACACTTGTGTTGTCTCAGACAGGGACACTTTAGTCACTTTAGACTTGTCATTTACCCTAACACACATGAATTTGGGATGTGGGTGGAAAACAGTGAGAGGATTACATGAAATGCCAAAAATAAAATGCTAGGATTTGAAAGAAGTCTCCTTGAGCTGTAAGGTAAAAAGCACAAAACACTCTATTCCAGCATAACTAGAGGCATCTGTTCATTTACGGAACATAGTCATGCTCATGTCCACACAGGGCCAATTTGGAATCACCAATTAACCAAATACTGTTCTCTGTTGATCTGCAGTCTTCTTCCAAGTCAGTTATCCAGCATTTTGTGACTAATTTGTCCTTCTGCGATATTGGTGCTAATACCATAGATTATTTAAATTTCTGTAAAAAAAACACATACTGGTACTTTAATAAACCTAAGCTAATTCTCACTTCTCACAAAAACCCATTAAAGGTCAATGCCCATCTTATATCCTGTAAGCACATTCTGCTCCTTGTTAATGCTCCAGAGGTTCTTGTTAATTGAATGTTGGCAGGTTTTCTCATAAATTATTTCAATACTTTAAAACTGTGTCATTATTTGCTGTTGTTTACATTGTGAAGTATTGAAAACATACATATACGGTTACAAGGATATTTCTGTGGGCCATTATATCACAAAACAAATCGTGTCAAACTGTAAAAACTTTATATAAAACAATGATGTATTATGAAACAAAACAATAAATAGATGATCAAGGCAAGAATACAGATATAACGAGGATAAACAGAGAACAAAATCCTGCTGCCTCTTTGGGCTTCACTGTAAATCTTAGTCTATTTAGGGGGTTGATTTGTCCTCTATTCACACGCACTAAACTAATCTCACAATCTCTGTCCCCACTTCTTTGTCACTAGTTGGTCACAGTGCCTCCCTGTCATTTGAGTCTTCGTACCAACTCTCAATGGCAGGGAGTGGCCTTAAAACCCCACCCTGAAATTACTTTGAACTACTTCAACAGTCAGGAGCACTCTATAAAAGTTGTAGAACCTTCTCTAAAGAGCTCCCTCTGGCATTTGGGCGGGTCCTAAATTCCTCAGCTTCGGTACAGTATTAAAGGTCTGGGAATAATTGGTGTCACAAGTATGACCTGTAACAGGAACTCACATGTTCCCTGCAGGTATCCTTTGCTGCTACCCAACAATTTGGGGGCTGTCTCCTGACTTTCTGCCTATCCCACATGCCTTTCCTGTTAATCTAGTACTTCTTAGCAGTTGGATGACTTTATGAACTCATGACATAGAGCCCACTAGCACCCACATACCCAAATTACTACAATACTACTGTTTCATATTGTTTCTCCACCTCTTCTCTTGCAATCCCTAGCACTTCTTTGACAGCCTAGAAATCCTTCACAATATCAATATTTATCTTTAGACAAGGGTGTATTAATGTACCCTGTGTAACAAACCTCTCCTTTTGTCAGTCTGCACTCTAGCGATCCACTATTTCTTGTCATGAAAGTCAAATGTAAGAGACTCTGCTTTGTCCCTTCATATGTCAGCGTGAAAGAGTATGGCTACATAAGATATAGCAGACTACAAATGTCAAGAACTGCATCCTTACTCTTTAAAACAGTTGACATTTAAAAACCTTTCAGTATTCATTGCATGGCAAATGATAACATGGTGACTTTTGATTTTAAGCATTTTACAGGAAACCACAAACTGCTCAATCAATCAATTAAAACATTTGCAGATACAAGCCTTTATAAATCTTATAATATGCTTCTATGTGAAAATTTCTCCTGTAACTGGGAAAATTATTTACAAAAGACAAATGGTTAAAAGGAAATTTAAAAATTTCAAAAGGACCTGGAGAATATTACTGTTAATAACAAATATATTTTGCCAGAATTGCATTGTAAAAATTATTTAATTGTGATAGGCCACAAGTAATTTATTTCTTTGTTTGTTACCAATCATGCAAAAACAGCTGTAGCAATTTTCACAAAATCTTGCATATGTATTGCCATTTATCAAACTATATAAAATATAGGCTATATGGCATGTTGGAGAGAAAGGCACCACTCAAAAACTAACAATGATGCTGGGACTGCAATTCCCATCAGGCAGCAAGAGTGTGCTGGGACTGATGGAAGTGCACCTGCAGAAGGAATTTAGTTTTGTAGCAGCCAAAGCACAATCCTTTCAAAGACTACAGGCTTTACAGGCACTTTTTTCTCAACTAATTTGGATAACAATTTCATTGTCTTGTTGAATGTACATCTTCTTGACTTGTCATGTTTTTAGCTATGTTGAAATAGTTTCCCCCCGTTTATACCAGAGCAACACTGGGCACTTCAGCTAGATAGATAGATAGATAGATAGATAGATAGATAGATAGATAGATAGATAGATAGATAGATAGATAGATAGATAGATAGATAGATAGATAGATAGATAGATAGATAGATAGATAGATAGATAGATAGATAGATACTTTATTAATCCCAAAAGGAAATTCACATACTCCAGCAGCAGCATACTGATAAAGAAAATATTAAATTAAAGAGTGATAACAATGCAGGTATACAGACAGACAATAACTTTGAACAATGTTAACGTTTACCCCCCCAGGTGGTATTGAAGAGTCGCATAGTGTGGGGGAGGAACGATCTCCTCAGTCTGTCAGTGGAGCAGGACAGTGACAGCAGTCTGTCACTGAAGCTGCTCCTCTGTCTGGAGATGACACTCTGCCACAAATGTCAAACTGTCCAGCTCCATGCCTACAATAGAGCCTGCCTTCCTCACCAGTTTGTCCAGGCGTGACACTTCCCTCTTCTTTATGCTGCCCTCCCCAGCACACCCAGCTAGTTATCAAATATAAATAAAATCGTAAATCATAAAATTATAATTCGCTTGTTTCACTGTATTATTATTATTTTTTTGTCATTTATCTAATCGCCAAACATACAAAAACTGCTGAAGTAATTTTCAAAAAAAAATGTGCTTATCAGTTTCTGGAAAGGGTTAGTAATGGAGTTGGCCAACCCAAAAACCAGTGCCAATATAAGGACTACAGTTCCCACCAGTAAGTAGGAGAGTGCTGTGGCTGATTGGAGGACACTGTTATCAGTGCACATAAAGTATTGTACTGGTTAAAGCAAGATCTCATCTAAAACCACAGGTACTGTATTTTCTTTTCAACTAATCTAAACAAGTTTTATTCCCCCTCTCGATTACAGCTTTTGTCTAATAGTATATCATTTTGCTTCATCGTTGGTTGTGTTTAATCATAGTGAATTTTCTCATCATGGGTTGTGTTTAGCCACAGTGAATTTCCAAAAGACACATTTGTCCCTGTTTATTTTCATCTAGACCCTTTTCTGAGATATATACTGCCTCAAAAGGGGTGTGACGTGTTGCAGAACCCTTAAGAAGCAATGTTCCTTTCTTTTAACCCCACTCCAAAATCTTTTAAAACCCCAAAACACCCTTTTCAGTGAGTTCTGCAGTTGCAAAATCGAATGCAAAAAGAAGTTAAACATCATTTTTGCAAAACTATATGTGAAAGTAAATTCTACCGTTTTGCTTACTAATACCAATTATTTTGTAATGTTATATATAACCAATGGAGCGATATTTGGGCTGCTGGACAAAGACAGTGGTGGCCCACACTGTGTTGGTCAAATGTAAAGATAGGAATTTAATTGCATTGTATACATGTGACAATAACTCTGAAATTAACTAATGACACTACCTTTTTTCCCAAAGCAAAACTATAAAGTTTTTAAAAAAAAACAGAGCTATTATATACTGCATATGTTTACTATGAGCTGTGGTGATAGACCTCTATGCAACAGAATGAAAAGTGATATGACAGAAGAGCAAAGACTGAGAAAGGCATTAGTAACTCTTATGGTTTCTTGATGGTAGACATTCATTCAAGTCCATTTTTTGATGAGGCAGTTATAATTTATGCTTTGATATCAATACAATTCCATCATTAATAGCAACTTTAAATCAGCTTTGAATGAATCAACATTGAATTATCTTTAAAACATTATTGACTATCACCACTGGTGATGCCACCTGTAATAATAAGGGGATCTGCTGAAATATATGTGAACCCTGGCCATTCCCTACTGTAGATGCTTTACACGGTGCATGGATTGAATCATTCAATAAGCCATCCAGTATATTATTGTGTGATTAGGCAGCTATTTATGAATCCACCCTTAACCAGGAAATACAAAGAGGAAGCATTTATAGTTCCAGTTATGAAATCCAAACATTCACAAAAAGAGCAAATTCTTGACTCATGAGAGCAGACAAAGTGATAATTATCAGGTAGGCAGTATAGATAACAGATACAACACTAGAGTTTCAGCCAGTTTTGAAAAAATTATCAATGTTTACAACAAACAAAAACATTTGCTTTCTTACATACTCATTATACAAATATACAAAGGCAAAGCCAAGTACTTTGACTAGTATACTATATATTTATTTGCCACATTTTTCAGTCATAATATCATAATAATTGTATTTGGTTATTTTTTATGACCGGGTTGTTTATTATTGTTTGCAACCTTAGATACATTTCAAATAATAATAATAATTCTTTACATTTATATAGCGTTTTTCTCACTACTCAAAGTGCTTCAGTGAGTGGGGAGCCACTAACATGTAGCATCCACCTGGATGATGTGATGGCAGCAATATTTGCACAAGTACACTCACCACACATACTCTGTTAGGTGGTGAAGTGGTGAGAGAGATAGCCAATTAGTGATAGGGGTCCAGAATGACTAAGCTGTTGTGGGCAATTTAGCCTGGACATCAGGAAACACCCTACCCATTACAAAGGATGTCCAGGGATCTTTTATGACCATTGATAGTCAGGACATCAGTTTTATATCTCATCTGAAATTTTAACTGCACAATATACCCATCATTTTACTGGGGCATTGGGATCCATTTTCAGACCACAGGGTAAGCACCCCCTGCTGGTCACACCAACACCTCTTCCAACAGCAGCCCAATCTTTTCCTGGACGGTCTCCCATCCAAGTACTGGCCAGGCCCAATCATGCTTAGCTTTAGGTGGCTGTCCTGTTCTGAAGTGCATGTGGTATGGCTGCAATATATGAGTATTTTGGAGGCTAGGGGGTGTCCTTTAACAATCTCAGAATCCAGAATAAGGTTCAAAGGAGCAGTAAAACAAAAACTCTCTGCTTTACTATACCTGAAAGTCCCCATTTGGATTACCCTATTGCCCACCAGCATGATTAACCTCTAGTTTTTCTTTGTTACATCCCATACCACTCTCCAAACTCTGGCCTCTCTTTCTTCCACAAACTGTCCTACTAAGTATGATACGAATGAAATAAGAATAAACACCTGGGGCCTCATGTATAAATGGTGCGTACACACAAAAATGTTGCATACGAATGTTTCTACATTCAAATTGCGATGTATAAAACCTAAACTTGGCGTAAAGCCACGCACATTTCCATGGTAGCTCATACCCTGGCGTATGCAAGTTCTCCGCTCGATTTTGCAGACTGGCGGCATCCAGCGTCAAAGCAGTGCTGCTGTTCCAGTGTGGTTTCCCTTTCTTTTTTAGATCCACATCCCTGACGCGGCTTTATAAATACACTGAAATTAACCGCATATTGTTTATTAGTTTAATGCATCTGATTGTAATTAACATGTAACAATATAATGGTCCACAGAATGGTCAAACTATTCTAAATACAATAGCTGCTTGAGTGTTGTTACTGTCACTGCACCTTCTTCTTCCTTCAGCTGCTCCCGTTAGGGGTTGCCACAGCGGATCATCTTTTTCCATATTACTCTCACTGCACTACTCGGAGTATTTATATCACTGTATCTGAGTGTGGAATCACAGCTCTACAGCAGCTGATCGGAAAGAGAATTATCGGTATACAGCATTAAGCACATGCTGCCTCAGCCATGCTGTCTATTGAACTGCTCTCATACGGCAAACGCTTCAGAGCCTTTCCTCGCGGTTCAGAAAGAGTTTCATCCCAAGAACTATAAACGCAGTCAATCAGTCCATCAAGTGCTCCTTGTAGAACTGTTTGTATGTATAAGTACAATTATCTCACTGTAAACTTGTGATACAGTTGTAATATTGCACAACCTGAGCCACTTTATAAAGCGTGTATTTACATATGATGACAATATCATTTTTAAGACGAAATGCAGTAAAATATGTTTATTACATTATACAGATAAAACTTTAACTTAATTTAAATAATCTATATTGTTAATAAATAAACATGTGAGGACACGGTGCCGCAGCGCTAGCGAGGAGCTGGCTCTTCGGATTCAAGCTGGCACGGATTGTTCCTGCCTCGCACTTTATTCTTGTTGGGACTGGCGTGACACTGGATGGTAGAATAATTTAACATGTACTATAAAGATATTTCAGTGTTCCTTAAAGGTTTTGAAGAATCGGTGCTCTAAGCTTATAGATGGCTTAACGTCTATTACAGAGCTGAGTGTGTGGCGATTGGGTATTTGGAGAAAGAAAAGGAAGGACAGGAATTGAGGGTTAGTACATTTGAAACAGACAGTACTGCTGCAATAAATTGTTTCATCAAAGGTCGTGCACAGCGCAGCAGGCATCCTCGGTGAGGCATGAACAATAACTGTGCCACCGTGTTCCCATGCTTTAACTTCTATCATTATGAAAATGATATCAAATATACATCTCAGTATTTTAATTATTCAGAGAGCTGTAATATCACGATTGTAATGGATTCTGTGTCCTGTCGGAGGAAGACAAAGCTGGTTTAAGAAGCACATAGTGATTCAAACACATAGAAGATCAAATACAAAACAAAGCATTTAATGTACTACTTTAGTTACAATGGGATTTGAGAAACTAGTAAATTAAACAATTTTAAGATTAAGTTTATGCTGTTCTACTTTAATGACAAAATAAACTATGCGATTAAAGTGGAAATTTCGAGATTAAAGTTGACATTTTGTGCTTTTTTCCCACTGTGTGACTATTTTTTTTTCTCCGTACCCTAATAAGCTTTCATATGACACTCAGACGGTGGGCTACGACTCGCCTTTTCACGGAGACTTTGATATCTGATAACTTCTTTTTTATTTCGGGCACTGTGTGACTTTGTGAACTTGAGCTTTTGAGTTTCTCCGACACTCTATGCCACTCGATCAACTTCCTTTTGTTGTTTATACCACTGTTTAAACCAACAAATAGTGCGTTTTTCCTTGCCTCCACTTGGTATTCGCTGAAATTTTTCTATTTCTCCCCATACTTTTGCCATTGCCTTTTCACAGAATGCTGAGCTTAAGGGCTATTTACTGTATATTGATTTGCATATTCAAAGAGGCATAATTGTGGGAGGAGACAGGGTGGGACAGCAGGCGCGTGCGTTACTTTTCATGCTGACTGGGATTTAGGTAGCAGAAGAATGTGGAAGTTGGTGTTCGCACAGATTTTTTGTGCATAAGCAGATTTCTGCTTTTGTCCATGTGCCATGTTATAGTGAGAATTTTACGCACGGCATTATACATGAGGCCCCAGGAAGTTTGAGCGACAGGTTTTCTGCAGGTAAAGGATGAATGATTACTCCAACTAGTATGCTTCAAATATCTTGGGATCTTGTTCAGAAATGAGGGTATTGGCAATTATGAAACTGACCAATAATAATAATAATAATAATAATTCATTACATTTATATAGAGCTTTTCTCAGTACTCAAAGCGCTATCCACACAGCGAGGAACCGGGAAGCGAACCCACAATCTTCCACAGTCTCCTTACTGCAAAGCAGCAGTGAATTAGTGCAGCAGTAGTAATGCAGTGGGCACACACATGACACTATTGATTTACTGGTCAGTATACTTCCCCATTCACAACTATGTTCAAGAGCTCTGAGTAGTGACTGAAAGAATGAGATCTCAAATACAAGTGGCTAAAATAAACTTGAAATGTAGGGTTGCAGACTCCTCATGAGAGGGATTTAGCTCAGCAATACAGGAGGACCTCAGAGTAGAACCACTGATTCTCTGGTTCAAGAGAAACCAATGGGGGTGGTTTGATCATGTAGTTAAGATGCCCGCTGGGCACCTCCTATGGGAGATGTACTAGGCACAGCTCACTGAAAGAAAACAGAGTTAGACCCAAGGCATGCTGAAGTGATTTTCTTAAGAATATTTGGGTCCTCCAAAATTTAGATTTTGGTAAAGTTGATGGGATTAATGATGCCTGGACAGTCCAAATCAGTATGATACTTCTACAGCCATCAGGAGGAAAAGCAGAAGTAAAATAATGATGATAATGATTATAAAAACTGCAGCCAAGTGACCTCAGCCCCCACTAACACCACATTACACCTATTATCCAGGCAGTAGAAAACCCATTTCATTGATTTTTGGGTCAAATGTTGTTTAAGAATACTAAGTACTGTGGATGAGGAATAGACTATTTTTTAAAATTTTGAAACGTACCTCCTGAAAGAATACTTATCAGGACAATCCTATACAGAAAGTGCACATTACTGCATTTGCAAATATTTTTCAATTATTTCATAAGGAATGTCACTATGAATAACCTAAAGCAGAACAAAAAAGGTATAAAGGTAAATTTTTTGATGATGACTGGTAAAGAAGTTTATAGGTATGCCCCATTTGATCAAGAATCTATATGCTCATAAAGCAAAATAAAACTAAAGAAATGAAGAAAATAACAGTGTGCAAGACAGCTTTAAAATAAACTTTGATGATTTCAAAATATATTTAAATAATTTATCAAGTAAATAGCCAGGTTTCATAGAAGGTAACAGGGCAGTCTCGTAATAATCAACAACCTTTTACATCATAATTAGGGAAGTTGAAGTTAGGAAGATTTAGAGAGAAGCATTGAAGGGTACTGTGACCTTGTTTCCCTGCTGCTTTGAAGGACCAGAAGTGAAGCCAATAATAAAATTAAAATGGCTGACCACAGTTGACCTTACAGCTCAAGGGAAAACAGCTCTTTTGCAGGAAGGAGAGATGTCCAGGTACAGTAAAACATAATGAGAAAGAATGAGTAACTGTAGGGTATACAAATGTGGAGACCAAGGGAAAAAGGTTAACTGACTCCTCAGATTAGTAAGGAATTTAGTACCACAACCCAAAATGTAGTAGAAATGACTGTTTTATAAAGACACTGAAAGGAGGGATGGTTAAAGGAAGAGCACACTAAATAGCAGCTAAAACAGGCTCTGGTTCCAGTTTATCTGAAGAAATGACTTACACAGTTGCAAAACAGCCAAACACAGTGTCTCAGGCAGCAACTCCAGAAAGAGAGAGAGGTGAGAGCAGATTCAAACTGAGCACAGGTCAAAGCCAGGAGAACTGAGAAAGCCAAACCATCTATGCCAAATTGCAAACCAAAGATCAAAGTTGAGAAAGCATGCAAAAGCCCCAATTTCCTAAATAACGAACACATAATTAATCCATTTTCCCAACCCACTTACCCAGGGCAGGGTTGCGAGGAAGCTGAAGCCAATCCTAGCAATCATCAGACTCAAGATAGGAACAAAACCTGGACATTGAGCCAGTCCATTTCAGGGTGAACAGACACACACACACACTACAGCCAATTTAGCAACACCAGGTTCACCTAACTGTTATGTCTTTGGAATATGGAAGGAAATGGAAATATAACAATGCAAACACAGAAAGAATATATAAACGCCACAGAGGGAAAACCTGGGATGTGAACCACAGTTTCTTTACTACTAGGCAGCAGTGCCACCATGCCACCCACTAATACATGATTTGTTGTTGAATCTTGAAACTTGTCCTAAAGTATTACAATGCCAATCTACATCATGTAGTTGATGTTTTATATGTGTACATATTTTTATAATATGAAAGATCACAAACACCTTACATCAGTGTTTTTCAACTGCACTATGAGAGCTACCCAGGTGTACTGTGAAAATACTAGGTCTTTACCCGAGAGGGACAAGCTTCGCTAGTGGGTGAGACCTCTCTGAGGAGGACAGGACTACCTGGAGAAGCTGGCATAAAAGCTGATACACGATCGCAGTGTTGCAGACACAGCACTTTGAGCATTTTGGACATATCTCCTGGCTGCTTGAGTACATCTGCCTGGGTATGTGGTCACCAGCAAGCCTCACAAGGCTGGAGGATAGTGGGCATAAGATCTGCCTCTGTGGCAGAGAGCTGCAGGCAAAGGCACAAAGCAGCTGGGAGATGCCACCAAAGTCATCACTAAGTGTTGTATCTGTGAGCACTAATCTCAGAACTGCTTTTCTTCTGGCTTCTCCTTTAGTTTCACCATTTCAGACAGTCAAGCATGTGTATGAGATATAATGTGTTTGTGGTTAGTAAAATAGTGGTGTGCATTGGAATGTTTTTCTTTACAAAATGTGCAACCACAGAAAAAAGGTTAGTGTCACACACATGCGCAAAGGAGGCAGTCAATGGGCTTAACAAAATGTACCTGTATGCCAGACCAGGGGTTAGTGATGAACACAAACACCTTTTTTTGCTTCCTCTGCAGACCCTCAAAAGGAAATTCTGTCTGACCTCATTTCGGGCTCCAGCCCTCAAAGCACACCCCTTCCTGGCTACCCTCTATAAATCTGCCATATTATATTTTAGTTCCGTTGTGGACTCACTCTGTTAAGACTACTCTAATTTTGCTCATGTTTACCCTTTTCTTCAAGTATGCAGCGTGAATATCCCAAACCTTTTTTTTTTATTTTGTTGTCTTTCTTACATTCGGAAGCACTTGATAGGAAAATTTTGTGAATAGCAGGGCAGAAACTCATAAAATGCAACCAAAAATCGTCCAGGAAGTAAAATCTTCATTTTCCAGTGTAATCACAAGTTCAAAATAGAAATTAAATCATAAAACACATGCAAGAATGTATTCTGCACACTACAAAACTCTAGAATCATAATGTAAAGATTAATTTATGCACATTATGGGTATTTTAGAATTTTGAGTAAATCCCAATTAATTTAGCATATACTTATAGAGGCACACAAACTGCACCATAATTACATTCTGTTTTCATAGTGCAGTGGTTAATGCTTCTTACTCACAGATCCACCATCCTGGGTTTTTAATCACATGGCTAATTGTTGCCTGTGTGGAGTTTGCTCATTTTTCCCTAGCTACTCCTGTTTATCTCCCGCAATCATAAGATGTGCACGTTAGTTTCAGAGGACACTAAAAATATGGTTAAAGTGGTGTGGGTGTGAATGGACCCTGGAATAGACTGATGCACTGTTCATAGTTAGTTCCTGCCTCTTGTTCGTGCTCTAGAATCCTCCAACCCTCAATTACTCTATGCAGATTTGAAAATGTAATTTAAATTACACATCATATGAGAAAGAAAGAAAGAAAGAAAGAAAGAAAGAAAGAAAGAAAGAAAGAAAGAAAGAAAGAAAGAAAGAAAGAAAGAAAGAAAGAAAGAAAGAAAGAAAGAAATTTGTTTGTCTCCATGGTAGTAGTAATACCACAACAGACCCAGTAAAATTGCAATCCAGTGTTATTCTGGTAATTAGCATAGCATATCAAGGTCATCAGCAAAAAGGCAGCAGCTGTCTTTCTTCAAGAACTGTTTCTGTAATTATTAAAGGAAATGAAGGTTTCTGGCTATAGTTTATAAAGTCCAGCATTTCCAGTCTTCACCTATAAGCAATAAAGATATAACATATTGTACAGTATATCGGATATTGGGATATAGTTTCCCTGAATCTATGTGCACTGCAGGTTGTACTACTAAACACATGTAATCCTGTATGTGTATGAAATTTTAATGCCCAGTGATCAAGCTGGGTGCCATCTAAATTGGTCCTAAGAAATTACTAAACTAAACATAATTCTGAATTTGGCAGAAATGCTTTAATTAACTAAAATTATAAAATAGAGAATAAGAATGGCTTGTTGATATCATATTTTTCAAACCTTCTTGATACTAGGTGTCTCAAATTTACTTTAGTTTTAAAAAAAAGTGCTTCAAATGAACATTTGTTGGACTGTACAGTTTCTTTAGATAAAAAAAGGAAAATGACAGTAGTGGACTAGTGGTGCAGCCATTAGAATTACTGCAATTGCCTCTGAGCTTTGAGGACCTGAGCTTAACTTTCAACCAAGCTATTCTGTATTGAATCTGCATGTTCTCCCCCTGTTCACATGTGGTTTTGTCCAGTTACCGTATGATACCATACAATAGAGTAGAACCTGATTCAGGTCTTTGGCTATGTGAAAAAAGTGGCTACAGAATATGGATGGATGTATAAAGATGTCTAGCAGTAAAAAAATAAGAAGTCTCTTTTAATATAATAATGTTATGAATATAACTAAAGTCCTTAAAAACAGAATAGTCTTCAATATTATTAGTAAGGCAAGATCAGAAACAATCAAATTTGTTTTCCCTTTATCTATTTTCATGTCTTTTTTTCTCTTATTACACATTGATTACTTTCCATTTATTTACATAGTAGAGTTAAATTTAGCACTGGTAAATCGATACATGTCCAGAGACAGAATGTCCTAGATAACATGCAGAATAAATATTTCTTTCTTTATTGAACCAGTTGATCTAAAAAAAAGTGAAGATTCTATCAAGAAATACGGACTATGTTTATTGCTTTCTTAATTGTTTTTACATTAGTTCACCTTTATTAGTTCTCACGTCAATATTTATTGTTCTTGATGTATCCTTTACAGACAAATTCTGTATTTGTGACATTTTAAATTCAGAGCTCAGTAACTATTTTAACATACCATCAAACATCAAGTTAAAGGAAAGAAAAACAGCAAATTACTAGGTACTGATGGGAAATATATGAGGGCAAAAGCAATTGTGATTTGGTAATAAATGACAGTTTGAATATGATGCTCTCTTTCTATACTGTGCTATAATGTATCAACTAATGTAATGGTTTGATCTGCCTCCTTCTGAAGTCCAGCATGGAATTACGTGGAAAACCCCTGGTCCAAGGAGTGGGACTCCAGGTACCTCAAAGAGTGTAATTCCACTTTGGAGATGAAGTGTGGAATGCTACTAGACAAGAATCCTCTCAGGAAGGTTACTAGAACTCCAGCTATCAAGATCTGCCTAATGAGGTCTCAGAAAGTAAGCTATAAATCTATTCTTCTGATCACATGACCTCCAGTCCCAATATGGTCAGGCAGTTCTGGTTTTGTTGTCAAAGGACCAGGAACTCCATCTTTAAAAAAGTGTGAAGTTTGTCTCCAATGCAACAAGACTAAGAAGGATCTACTAGTTTGCAAAAGACTGTGAAAGAAAGTATTGGTATTATGATATTCATCCTGAAGTAACTTTTATTTAAAGTGCAAAGGATGATTTATTAAAAAGAAAGTGATTATTTTATTGTACAATAAAAGAGTGCTGAATATTCAGTTTTAAAAGTAGCTTGAGAGTGGCATCAATTCTGTACGTAGATGAGCACCCTCTTGAAGTCACTATATATGTAATATGAGGGGAAGTCAAAAATTTCCCAGAATTGTGATATAGCGGGAGAGTGAGAGATCAGATTATGCACACATTGTTGTGGAGGGTAGCGCAGCATGTCTGTAGACCAGTGTGGAATATGACCCGGACACAGACAGGCAGACACGTTCAAATTACCCCACACATGTTTATTTTGGGTTTCCATATTTACAATTCACTACTCACAAGCCCCAATACCCCTCAGTCCAGGCCAATACAATGCCTTCTCTCTTTCACCTTGTCTCTTCAGATCGCCTCCTCTCTCCTCCAGAAACCTTGTCCACTCTTCCACCCGACTCAAGTCCATCTCTGAAGGGAGGCGGCCCCTTTAAATAAGCACCCAGATGTGCTCCAGGTGTGTTCCCGGCAATCTCCCACCAACACGCCCCAGTGTGGTGGAAGTGCCGGCTATCTCCCCGGAAGCACTCCGGGTGTCCCTGTTCCTCTCCCCCCCCAGAACTTCCTGGTGTGGCGGAAGTGCTGCGGTCCAGGGTCCTCCCGGTATTGGGGTCCCCCTGGCGGTGACCACGGGCCCCTACAGGGTCGAGCTTCCCAGCTCTGTACCCGCGGCCCCCAGGGCGGTCGCCCCCTCGAGGTCTGGAGGAGGCACAAGCCCTCCTCCGATCTTCTCGGGCGTCCCGGCTGGGTACCACCCCCATCCGGGTACCACACCAGTTACAATGAACATTTGCAACTCTTTTTTAAAACTAAAGTAAATCTGAGACACCTAGTGCCGCTATTGTATCTAAAGCTGATTTCCATTATTTGCACACGAACTTGATGCTAGTACATTGTTCGAACTGCAATTTTGTGCCAAATGACTATACACACGTCAAACTCAAATGGTAATTAACATACTACACACCAAAACCAATCCAGACCTGATGTAACTGGACTACAGACATGCTGCACTACCCTCCAAAACAATGTGTGCATAATCTGATCTCTCACTCTCCCGCTATATTACAATTCCAGGAACATTTTGACTGTCCCTCGTATATCCACTTTAATAACAGGATTAGCATCTCTTTGTCCGTCCTGTTGCTATGTTTCTGTCAATCCAACAGATGGTGCATTAAAAACATTTTTATTAACAAAATCATTGCATTTGTCATTCCAATAGATGGACCATTTCAAACATTAATACTGCTTTTACGAATAACATGGCATATAACAGAGACATATGCATTGCATGGTGCACTGCAAACGCTATTACTGTGGCCTACATTGATTACTATATACTTGATTATTATACTAGTTTACCAAATAAAAGTGTGTTCTAAACTGAAGTATATTTAATAAATTTAAAAAAATAACTACCTTAGTCTTACATTTTATAATTGAGCTAAATGGTTCCAGAGTTCCAATATAATGAAAAGCTTTAAAATCTACCCAACATGTCCATTTTTCAAGCCCAAACTGTTATTGAATATTGATCCATGTCTTGAAATTGTACAAATACTGTTAAACAACGTATCCTTGCCAGTGAAAAAAAAGCAAAAAGCTAGCCATTGTGTTGAAAATCAGCCATTATAAAAGGAGACCGTCTTCCTACACCACACCCGTTCAGCTCCTGGGGCATGAATTCACCTTGGAAGTCATCTCCAAGTGCCATTATTAACATTAAATGTTGATGCCCAGATATTAATTGCTGTTTATTTTCAGTAGACAACTAGACAATAATAAGTGAGAAAAGTTACTATACTGAAGATACTGCATGTGAGAGCTTTGGTGAGAGAGAATATTGAGCTTGCATGCAGCATGCAGTCAAATTACTGAGCAAATATTATAGGTATCTAGCCATCTATCTTCCTAACCCTCTTATCCAGGGCAGAGTCACGGTCAAGCTAGAGCCTATCCCAGCAATCATCTGGTGGATGCAAAGCAGGAAACATCCCTGGACAGGATGCCAGTTCTTAACAGTGTGAATACACACACACACGGGCCACTTTAGCAACATGGATCTGTCTTTCCCACATGTGTTTGATTGTGAGCTGTGGGAGGAAACTTGAGCACCAGGAGAGAACATGCAAACTCCAAAAAGGGAACACCCAAGACACAAACCTCAATCTTTTTTACTGAGATACTGCTGCGCTACCACTTGGCCTCTGTGCCCCGCAATAATAACAATAATTATTGCTCTTTTCTATATCCTCCATCCATGAATGTATTTGTATATTATTATTATTATTATTAATAATAATAATATGGAACCCCGCTGGTGCCAGGCAAAAAAACAAATATGTTTGAACAAATTCGCAACTCGCTCAAATGGATTATTTTTATTTTTTTCTCTGACTCTTATTTCAGTAGTTTATTTATTTTTCCTGGTATGCAGTTTAGTGAACCAGAACCGGAAGAGTATAGCCTGCCAATAGTTTCAGTCTATTCTATGCTGTTCAGTGTCGTTATGGACTAGGTTTTAAACTAGGGGGGAGGAGAAAGATGGTATATGGTTTGGCTGTTGTTTAGGGTCTACGAGCCCACTTTGCAGCGAAGTATCTTTTTAAAATTTTAAGGAAGTAGTCTACGTCGTTGTTAAAAAAAAAAAAAACTGAAAAAAAAAATAATAATGGAAATGAGGTTGGAACTTAAAAATGACCGAGAATCAGTTCGGAAAAATCAGGTATCAACTCCAGATACTCCAACTAAGAGCCCATGTACTTAATAATGTAAGAAAGAGTTGCCACTCGAAGAAGTAGGAGCAGTAGGAGCTGTAACAAGAAAAATAAATGAAAGAGCTGATAACCTTGAGATATTGGTGAAAAATAATACCTTTGCCTTTAAACAAATACAGGATATTATTGCACTGATGGAAAGTAGGCTTGAAGACACAGAAAGATATTACAAGCTATGGGGGTTTCGTTTGTACAGACTACAAGAAAACGATGAAGACATCAAAAAAAAAGATAGTAGACATTTGCTAATGCATATCTACCAAGCTAAAAGAAAAGAAAAAAAGGAAGATTTTAAACATACATTTTCTTCTGTTAATGTTTTCACCACTGAATCCAGCATATCACGTTTTCAGAGAAAATTCCATAAATCCATTCTCTTAACTTCTCCTGCATGTGGCTCCTCAAAAGAACCGCTTCATCTGTGGTGGTCTTCCAACTAGTTCCACTTCTGATTTACTGATTTTAACACACACCTTACAGTTCACTTAAGATTCACTGGACTGTATGCCTGGAAAACCGTAAAGCGCTCCATAATAAGAGCTGGACACGAAGGGGGAAATATAATAATAATCTGTTCGAATGAGTAATGTAATTCGTTCAAACAGGTTAATAATTTGATTTTTTTTTTTGCATGACACCTCTGGGGATCTGTATAATAACAATAATAATAATACTAATACCGTTTTTACTCGTGTACCACGCGCCCTCGTGTAAGACGCGCACCCTAATTTTTACAAAGAAAATCGCGTAATCATAATTGCTACTATCCATGCTGAATAATGATGGCAAACTGATTCAAAAACAAGAGCGAGAGACAGAGCGAGAGCGTGAGCAAGCAAGCGAGAGAGAGAGAGAGAGCATGAGCGAGCGAGAAAGAGAGAGAGCGCAAGCAAGAGAGCCCAAGCAGAAGAAGTTAACATACAGAAGAAGTAAGTAAACATTTACATTTCCCTGTGTATGACGTGCACCTGATTTTCTAATGCTAATTTTCGGGAAAAAATGTGCGCATGGTACACGCATAAATACGGTATTCTATCCATCCATTTTCCTAACCTGTTTATTCAGGCAAAGGTTGCAGGGTGGCTGGAACCTATCCAGCAAGCACTGGACACAAGGCAAGAAAAGCACTTGGACGGGATGTCAGTCTATCACAGACAAACACACACCCTTACACACACATACTTAGGCCAGTTTAGCAATGTGAATTCACTTAAGTTTAATCAGGTTGAAATTTATAAACTATACTTCATTTTTGAACTTAATTTCATGTGGCAAATTAATATATACCATGGTTGTGAAGAAATAACTTCAAATTGAAAAATACCAAATTTATCTTATGCTTATCTTTCCTGGTGCAGATTATGGCAGGTCACCATATTGAAAGCTGTCAAACTGCACTACTAAAAACTCTTTCAATTTGAAAATGCAAAGCAAACCACTTTTAGGACAGAGCAGCTAGCTTTATGGAACGTACTGGTCATACTAATTAGTGGAGTTTAGTCTGTTTAAAATTATAAAAATAACATCTAATATCTCCTGCCTGTATTTTTCTCTTTCTATGGAATGTTTCTGGCCCAACCCATACCTTCATTAAAATGAATATAATAAGAAGATAAGACACTTTTACTCTGAATACAGATGTTGAGCTCCATTAGTGATACAGACATTTCTAAATGACATCAGCTTTAAAGAGAATTTTAATAAATGTTGTTTGATCAAATGTGTGCTTTCTACAATGCACTTGTACTAAAAATAAATACATAATACAAATGTATTGCTAGTCTACCCATTTTATTGAATGTTCTGGATGTGTAATTAAAGCCTGCTTCAGCTAATACTTGACAGCATCTGCAGTGCACTGACAATCCCATCCATCACATTGATGCTGCAAATTCCCAGCTCCCCAGTTTTGCTTTACCTAACATATTTCTTATGGATGTCAAATCTTTTTTAAATAATATAGGGTAGCACTCAAGTTCCTCTTGGGCTATCATGAGTGTGGCTAAAAAAATCTCAAACTGTTTTCATGGAGTTTTCATTTTAACAGTACTCAGAGTATTACTATAGTGTCTGTAAAGGATAGTCTTAGAGGACAATTTAAATAAAACATTTGTAAGAAATGGAAAAATATCCAAAAAAGTTATATAAATATAGATAGACATTTATTTAGTCAATTTGACTACAAGATGGCATACATGAAATAATGATAAATGACTGCAGTTGCTGTCTATTTTGAGAAAGACGAGAAAATCAAACAGTCTGGATTTCAGAGAGACTTGTTAAAATAATCTGAAATTCCCTTGACATCCACTAGTCAATATTTAATTTATAGAGTTTCTTCTCTTGATAAGAAGAATAACAATTCATACATTTCTTTCTTTCTTTCTTTCTTTCTTTCTTTCTTTCTTTCTTTCTTTCTTTCTTTCTTTCTTTCTGTGCAGAATTATGATGAATCCAACCTCTGTTGAACGGTTGATTTGGCAAGGTCATTAGAAAAAGAAAATTAATTTGCAAGGTAATACATTGGGTTAATTTCAGATTTTTATTTAGTTGATTGGTCTTGAAATAAAAATTATGTGACTAATTTTCATTAAATTAGTCATCATATATGTAGCTTTAATTGAGTAACAATTTAAAAATAGGATATTTGCTCAATAAGACCTTTCTCAGAACCCATCCTGGCCGCTTTCTATACAAAGCAGGCACTAACTCTGGTTAGGGCACCATAAAACACACCTATAATCAGTGGTCCCAATTAACATAAAAAGATATTTTAGCATGCAGGGGAATATTAGAGAAGCAAGAGAAAATGGTTATAAGGAGAATGTGCTAATGCTATTTAGAGTTATGCCAAGATTTGAATCCAGGACTCTGAAGATGTGAGGGAAGCACTAACCACTACATTACTGAAACGGAAGGACAACAGAAGACTTCAATTTTACTCAATGTGGAGGCTAGCTGACATGCACAAAAAGTTTCTCTTGTGTTGCTGGGTTAATAATAGTCTCACTGAGCTAGACGTAAAATACATACATCTTGAGACCACCACTAGTGAATTTATCTTAAAAGTGGGTGGGAACAATTAGACAGTTCAATGACTATGACATTTCTAAACCAATCCAACGTCTCATGAAGGTGGAGCACAAAGTAGGGGTAGTGATTTAAACAGCAAAGAGCAATGGTGTACTTGTTAATTTGATCTGACCAACAGCAAGCCTGTGATTATGATGGATAAACTGTCTATGGCTGAAACGTTTTCTAAAAAAGACCCCAGTGTGTTATGTATCAGGAACACAGGTTATAAATCTTAAAAATAAGCATTTGGCAAAGAAAATATTCTGTAAAACCAGATTAAAAGCACTTCTCAACAGCATGGTGCCAAGTATCTGCAGTATTAATGCTGGAGGCAGGACTGAGAGACTATATGGAGCCACCGGACTGATAGCAAACACTCTAGAAGGGTCCTGTCTGTTCCTCAGCTTTATAGGGAGGTCTTTATATCCAGTGTGGTGAGCTATTTAAACAAGAGAGGCATTAGAGTCAAGAGGCCTGAAGGTTCTGGCTGGAGAAGGTGATGGTGGAGTGCAGTCTGTGTGAGGAAGACGTTCATGCAGATGACAGGACCTGGAGTAGCCAAACCGCTGCAAACAGTGGAGAAGATGAGGAGGCAGGAGTCATGAATGTGATTGATGTATATGTGGGAAAATATTGTGAAGAGGTGGCCACAAGTTGTCAGCTGTGCGACTATAACAGCGCGATGATGACCATCTCAAGTGTGCATGCAGAAGAGACAAGGAGCAACTTGCCGGTGTTTAGCAGCGTATTTGTTGTTTTGAGTGCCATTCTCTGTGCACTCTAAACATCATGGAAGCTTTCATATCCATTATAGGCCTCAGCGATCCACCTGTTCTGATTAAATAATGAATACACCCAGCTGTCTGAGGGCTCAAATTTACACATCCTGCATGGTCTCTCAGCGTGTTTGTGAATCTAGCTCTTCCATCACTGCGTTCCTTACAATATATAAATTATTCATTAAGCTTCCGTTAACTTGTGTTACTAAGCTATTTAAGTAAGAGCAGCAATTTTAGCTTTCTGTTTTTTCTCACCATCAAGTTTTCTTGGTCATTTTCCCCCCTCTTTGCTTGTCATTTCATAGTTACTTTACATATTTGTCTAATACATAAGTGGCTTTTTACAAAGAATCCAAGGGGTATAGCAGCTTCAGCGGCTGATCTTGCTGCTCTTTACTACATCTCCAGTGTGTTGTCCCCAGATGTGTATTATCAGAGAATCACATCTGGCCCCATGAGACTAAAGGGATAATGATGTTCCTTTATGCAAATCAGCAAAACAGACCCTATCTCTGTCAAGTAGTGCAGGTTTTGGAAGGTCACTATTCTATATGATAATTTGTTATAATTCAGTTCACCTTACTGCACTGAAACTGAATTTCTTGAAACAGCCAAGACTGCATTCTAGCTTTAGTCATAATAGACTTCTGACACGAATTATAAAGACTTCTTTTGACACTGTGACTCTATTTTGGGACCTTTTCAAAGATCCAAGCCTTACTCTTAAATGAACTTCTAAATCAACATTGCGAGAAAGTCATCCATGTCCCATTTGATTTTAATGTGAATATGAAACAAATATACAGAATGTAAGATATGTGTTTTAGATTAAACAAATATTAAAACATTTCAGTCCAAGTAAGTATCCATTTGAAGTTAAATTAAAAGAATTACAATATAATATTTTTTATGAAATTTACAAAACCATAGAAATCCCTTATAAATTTTTTAAATCTCCATATTATTAGTAAATAAATTAGGTTTTTTTAATTAGCTTCAATTACATTGGCTGCAATTAATTCTGGCCATGTGAAGGCCTGTCCGCTAACCCTGAATTGGCTTAAAGCAGGTTTGAGAATGGTGTGGTATTGTATAGCATTTAATTCTATAAGAAATAGCCTCTCCTAGTACTGTTTAGCTCCCTTGCTAGTAACACCATGACCTTGATATCAAAAGGGATTGAACATGTCTTCTGACTATTGAATAATAAATGAAGGAAAACTCAGACTTCCATAAAGAAAGAAATAACAGTGACATGAATTAAACAGGAGTGAGACCTGGCAATGGTGATTCAATTCCACATAAGTCTTTTTTTGCACAAGTAAATGAGCCTATAGTACTCTATTAAAACACCTTTGAATTTAGGTTAAAACAAAATCTATTTCTATCAAATTAAATTCTGCAAATAGCATATAATTAAGTTGAATTTAATTAAAGGTAAAGATGGATGGAACAGTTAGAAGGGTGTTTCAAACTGGAGTAATCTGGACATTTCTGTGAATGTGAGGATCAGGAACTAAATTGTCACAGTAAATAAAATGCAAGCTTATATGGCATGATTTTTACCTAAAAGTAAAACTAGTTTCTAAAAGGTTTCTATAAAGAGCAATAATATGGAGCAGTATTTATTAGGTTTCCTGTCACATGGATTAAGTGAAGCTACATAATATAATGTGATGCTAAGGCTTTGTAATTTAATATTGTTTCTGGCACAGATTTTAAAACATCCATCCATCCATTTTCCAACCCGCTGAATCCGAACACAGGGTCACGGGGGTCTGCTGGAGCCAATCCCAGCCAACACAGGGCACAAGGCAGGGAACCAATCCCGGGCAGGGTGCCAACCCACCGCAGGACACACACAAACACACCCACACACCAAGCACACACTAGGGCCAATTTAGAATCGCCAATCCACCTAACCTGCATGTCTTTGGACTGTGGGAGGAAACCGGAGCGCCCGGAGGAAACCCACGCAGACACGGGGAGAACATGCAAACTCCACGCAGGGTGGACCCGGGAAGCGAACCCGGGTCTCCTAACTGCGAGGCAGCAGCGCTACCACTGCGCCACCGATTTTAAAACATACATTGTTTTAATAAAGTTTGTATAATACCCCTAATGTCAATATTAATATACGTATTAAACTCACTTTCCTCAGAAATTAGTAGCCATTCTTCTTATCACAATTAAACTACTTTATTACATATTGTAGGTAAAGGGAGTTTGTGAGAGTAAAATGAAAAGTAATTTAACATTGTTAAAAGGTAGTTCCTCAAGGGGATGTATGATATTCTGCTCAGTACTGGGCAGAGTGTTCAAATTGAGACTGTGTAAGTAATAGGTCACAGCCAGCATTTATTTCCTGGCTTAAGTTTATTTTCTGTTTTATTGCCATTTTTTAATTATTTCTCAGACTTTAGTGCTATTTCTAATAATTGTGTTTATTATATGTCAGTTTTCTACTTTAAATATATGGCCACTCCATGAGCCTTGAGATGCGGGGCCACTGTGACATCACAACTGCTTTATAAGTCGGCCAGAAAGAGAAAACAACAGTAGGATTGGAACGTAGTGTAAATAATGATATTTTTTCTTTGAATTTTTCCAAGTTAAATTTATTTGCTTCCTTGTATTCTGCTCATTGGATTGTGTTCTTGGACTGGTTGCCTTGGAATGCCTTTTTATGGTCATCAATTTTGCTTTTTTTTGCCCATTTTCTGCATTTTGTGTTTATTTTGTGTTCATTATTTTGGTTTGTTGTTACAAGCCAGATATTTCATGGTTTCTCCCTCTTCTGAGGCATGTGTGATATTCTGTGACTTTAAAATATAACTTAAACTATAAAGCCATTTTCCCCATTTTGGGGCCTGCTTGGGCTGAAGCCTAGCTGGTTTGAGGTAAAACTGTTTTTGGAAAGGTCAGTAGAAATTCTTGCCAGCACTGATAGCTTATTTGAAGGCCTCACGCCCTTGAGTTATACTTGGAACTCTTAATCCTAACAATTTCAAGGGGAATGGAAGTAAGACTGGAATTTCTAGCATTCTGGGGGTTAAGAAGCCCTTCTTGCCAGAGTGTGCAGGAAGGGATTGGCAATTGCTCGGCTGGCAGGAGGAAGCGAGACCAAAATTACACTAAGAAAGATGCTCTGGTGTAGTGTATCAAAATGGATCCTTTATTCTTTACATGGCTATTTTAGGTGGCTCATCCTCCTTAGAAGAACTGCTTACCTTTGACGCACTACATGGAAAAACTGCAGGCTAACCATTTTTATAGAGGCACCTGCTATTTCTTTGAAGCAAGACATCTCCATGATGGAATGCCAAGTCATACTATAGGTAACTCATCCCTGGTTTATGCAACTTTTCAGCACCATCACAGTACATCTGATGTGATAAGAAAGTTATTGTGATTGATAAGTGGGAAGGAGCAGTTGGTACCCCTTCATGTCAAATAGGGACCAAGTCTTATATTTATTTAGGCCCAGTGGGACACATTGGCTTTGTCTTTTTTTGTTTCATTTGTTGCTTTAAAAGCTCTTTGTGTTGTCCATTTCCATCTGCTTTGTTAATAAAACAATTTGCTTTTTTCTCCTTGGCTTTATTTATCACAACACTTAAGTCTTCCATGGTGTGATTCATGATAAACTAGCCTTCCCCGGCGGCTCCGCCCGTGTAGTAGTGAAACAGGACAGTGAGGAGGGCCCTGCCCAGCTCCCTACTCCTGATGTCACATTTCCCCCTTCCCTCAGCCTGCAGCCTCTGTCTCGGATTAGCAAAAATATATCGCTCCTGCAAGCGAACTATGATTCTTAGCGCAATGAGAGAAGTCACAAAATTAACTGGAATGTTCAAGCAAATTATAGAAAAAAACCTGATCTAAATCCGTTAAGTAGTTCTCTCGTTCGCTAGCTAATTGGAGATAAGGAACGCCCCGAGGCTGGCGTGTGAGTGAGGATGGCCTGCCCCCTCCCTCCAGCCCACTGCGTGTCTATCAGATTCGCGAAATAAATCAGTACCGCAAGTGGACTTGATACATAGTGCAATGAGAAGTTGCAAACTCAAAAAGAATGTTCAAGCAAATTATAGAAAAAAACCCGATCTAAATCTGTTAAGTAGTTCTCTCATGAAAAGCAGACAGACAAACTGACAGACAGATGCTGGATTTTATATATATAGAGATGAAGCTGTCATTAATCTGATTTTGATATGCAGTCTCATTCATTTTTGGAATATTTACATTTGTTTTTGATGTTGTTTATATTTTTGATTATTCTGGGAACACTATTTTGTGTTCTGCATTTTTGGAGAATTATCGCTATGTTGTGACTAATTTTGCAGTTTTTACAGTCTCTTTGCTTGTTGTCTGTCATGAAACTCCAAAGTTACATGATAATTAAAAGATAGAAGTGCACAGTTTCTAACACCCAAGCTTTTGGATCCAAACTAGAAACCAAAGAACTTTGTTAATAGATAGATAAGGGCAATTTAAAAAAGTTAGCATTAGGACCTTGTCAACGAACTTCTGGATTTGACTCTGATTTGTTTGACCCTTGCCTGATCTTTGACTTTGAAATTTGCCTGCTCCCTTTGCTATTTTCATTCCCAAATCTCCTTCTCTGTTTTCCTTTGGAAACCTTTCTGTGTTCATGGCATACAAAATATTAAGTTCACCTCAAAATTAGAGGGAGAAAACCACCAAATTGGAGATGGCGTCATTTTTGTGTGCTCAATTAAGATTTAGTCAGTCAGTCAGTCATTGTCCAACCCGTTATATCCTAACACATTGTCACGGGGGTCTGCTGAAGCCAATCCCAGCCAACATAGGGCACAAGGCAGGAACAAATCCCGGGCAGGGCACCAGCCCACCGCAGCATTTTAGATTTATCATTTCCAATTAGATTTTCAGCTTGGTCAATTTTCTTTATGTAACTGGAGAAATTAACAACAGAACTAAGTTTGACAGACAAACCTGACTCTAGAAGGCTGCATTATTTAAATTAATCATTTTAAATGCAAGCTCAATATAAGGACAGCCTACTGTTACTCAATTATGCTTATAAAAAATAAGGCCAGTTATTTTAAATAATAATAATAATACATTTTATTTATACAGGTATATGGTTTGTGCTACAAGAAGCCACTTTTCCTACACTTTTACTACTGCTGCATTGCCATTTCAGTGACAAGCTTAAGAAAGAAATGGCTTTGACAGGAAGTCACTCAGGACAATTTAATCACTTTATTTTAGTGCCCTTATAACAATAGCTATATGGAATTTAATTTGGCGAAGCCCCTACAAATAAAGCACCAATGCAAATAACAACATAAGTACACCAATAATTATTATTCCCCATGCATCTTCCAAGCAACCAACTTAACATAACACTTACACACCTTTCTCAGACACAAGTCACTTCCAATTTATATTACTAAAATAAAACAAATAAACAAAAACAGTATGATGTGCAAGTCAAGTTGTCTCTGCTATTTTCCAAAAGAGAGTTTTCTTCATTTACTTTTTTTTTTTTTGTGCATGATTTTGGTTAGATACATTATTTCATAGTTAGGGTGGGCAGTCTATACATTTTATTTATATTTATATTTTATGCATTTTCCAAATTAGTCTTTTCTTCCTTTAGCTAAGTTTCATTTTTTAAAGACACTTTGGTTTGCCTGTCTTGCCTTCAATCTGTAGTGTGAAATAATTTAAAGATGTGTAGTACTGTTACGTTTAGGAGTGCATTTGTTTCCTAGTATGTTGTTCGCTTTTATATATTTTTAATCACCTTTTAAAAGCAGGCAATTTTCAACATCTGGCACAATTGTGAGTGTGAATGAGGATGAATGAGATTCTGCTCTATAGATACCTGCCTAATTACACTTGATTTTGCTCTACTACTGTTAAAAGCCTACTGTTTTTCAGCAAAACAAATAAAGATGCAGATCAAAAATGCAGAACATTAACACAAACCTTTTTTTAACGCTTTACACATTTACCAGGTTTCTTTGAGAGGAAAAAAAAGAAAAGCATACAGCATAGATTCACTAAAAGACTGGATCTGGGAGTTCAATGAAAGGCAACAATTAAAAGAAATGGTTTTATTGAAATCCAGTGGCCACATTTACTCTCCAAACACATACAACATTGCCTAAAACAGTGAAGAAAAGACCCAAATCATCAAATTAATTCATCTTCTATACCTAACACAATGAAAAGCCCATTTCAGAAATGTGATTACAAGGTGCTGCTATAACATTGCATTCATTTGAATTTGAAATCCTCCATCTACTGTCTACCAAACTATTTATTAACCTATGATATACTGTATGTCTGTGGTACTCTGTGTGAAGAAAACTTTGTAACATTTACGCCTACTTTACCCTTAATTTTCCATCTGTGCTCTTTGTTGTTGTTGAATAACTCATTAAAATAACAGCTTGGATCCCCTGTAATTCCCCTTCAAAATTTGACAAATATGCTCACATTTGCACATGGGTATGTATTGTTCCCAAAGTTCCAGATTCCTGGAATTGAACCTTTGCTCTATTACTAACGGTGTGAATTTTGCATATTCTATTCTTTAGTGTCAATGTCAATGTCAATTTATTTATATAGCACATTTAAAACAACATAGTAATGCTGTAGCCAAAGTGCTTTACAATAATAGAATAAAAGAAAAACAAAACAATTAACATAAAACATAAATAGAAATAAAATATATGAATGTAAAATAAAATACATAATAAATAGAAGTAATGTTATATACATAAAAAATAGAAGTAATGTTATATAATCACAAAGAGGAAACCATCAGTATTACTGAAAGTCACGGAATGCAAGTGAATAGAAATGAGTTTTTAGTGTTAGTGTTAGTGGAAAGCTTAACAAGATGAGTTTAGTACATCTGCTCTGAATTATTTTGGTCCATGTTTTCTAGTGCGGTATTCTGGTTTTGACTAATGTTGATTGACAAAATTCAGCAAAATATTTTTTCTCGCTGGAAATATGGACTGTTCGTGGGTGGCCAAATATTTTTCTGGAAATTCACCCTACAGCCGGCTTTTCTTATTTTTTTAACCAGCTCCCTGTGATGCTTTGTGAGGCCAACATGCACAAAACTTTAACGTATGAGTATTGTAAGTGTAGTCTTCCTCACATTTTATGTTGCCCGATCTACTTTGCACACATGCAAAAACAAAAAAAAAAAGCTAAATATTTTAATTAGAGTGGTACATTAGCTGAAAATAGTAAGCATATTACACATAAATAAATATATATTACCTACTAGCTGAAATACCCAGCATTGCCCGGGAGGAAAATAAAGTGTTTTTTTTTTAATTGTTTGAGAAAAATATAATAAAAAAAAAACACAACTTTGAAAATAAAAATAAATTAACAAACAATGAAGACTCACTAATTTGCTTGTCTTGCAGTCTTGTATGTATGTTATCATCCAGTTGATGCTCTGAACCGGCCAACTCTATTTAATTTCAAAAGCAACAGGGGTGTGGTGGTGCTCAAACATAAATAATGCTGGCAGTCACCTCCAGTTCGCCCTCTGGTGGTAGTGCCAACTGGATGATAATATGCATACAAGACTGTAACATCACCATCCACCATACCCAGAAGGGGGTGGGTTAAAGTTGATTTCATCCTACAGTATTTTCAGTCGACCAATGAAAATCGGTCCAGCCATTTGGAAGTGATGCTGGAACATACATACATACACACATACATTGACTTTTATATATATATATATATATATATATATATATTTACTTTTTACTAGTTTGTGGCCATTTCCTGTATTTGGTGTTGATTAACATTCCATCAATGTCTTTGTTGCTTAAGTATGGTGGTGCCGTGATTAGCACTGCTGCCATTCAGCTCAGGTCACATTTTAGTCCAGCATAGATGGCGGATGCGTCTCTACCTGTCAGGGACACCTAAAAGACCACTAAAGGATAATAATCTGCATAAAACTAGTTCAGTTCCTCCTTCTCCAGTGACTTCAATCAAATTTGTGAAGTCTGGCAAGTTTCCTGAACATTTCAGTGATTTTGTCAAAGTCAAGTCAACACAAACTCCATTGGGTTCGCTCATCACTAGTTATGACATTTTGTTTGGGTAGTTCGTCTGGTATTTTTTGACCCCAGCCTATTAAAAGATCTTCCATCTCTTTTTTACAAAAAAACTCTAGCTAAACTTTTTTAGAAAGGTTCATTTGATTTTGTCCAACTATAACAATAAAAAGGTCGATTTCACAAAGAGTAGCACTTTGGTTAGAGGGGCTGCTATACTGCCATACACACCCAGTGTCCCCAGTTTAAATTCTTCACCCATTCTATTTCTGCATCTCCTTATGTATTGTCCAGATACTCTGGCTTCCTATTACATCTCAAAGACATGTGTATTATGTTAAATTGCAATTCTAAATTGAGGTTTTATGGGTTTGTGTGGGTGTGTATGTGGATTTTCCCTGAAATGGACTGCTGCTAAGTCCAGGACTAGCTTCTGGCTTGCACAGATGCTGTCCCCTTGAAAACTTAAATCAGAATAAGCAGATGTGAGGAATATTATGTTACTTTGAATATTTCAAGACGTCTCAGAGGAAAGATAAAAGCACAAAAATTTACATTTGAGAAGATTTCAGCTCACTCCAAATCTAGTTGTTCAAAACCACCCACACACGCAAGAAAATTCCCATTGAATGTCACATTGAAAAATGGCGTATGAATAGATTTCAAAGGATGCATACAGTTGAGTGATTACAAAATGTGTAAAACAGACAGAAACTTAAAAGGTCTTCTCATTTCTATCCAGTCATTCTACTTCTTCAATTAGGTCTTATTTTTTGTGTCACCAGACATACATCATCCACTCATCCATACTTTGTTTTTTCCAAAAGACAATGTGATTAAAATTCATTAGGCTCTTTAATGGATTGTTATGCCCTGTTCTTTTGATATCATACTTCAATTATGTTGAACTAATTGGTTCCTGGCAAACATAACACACAAACAAGATTACTGCCTCTGGATGGAATATCAGCTCTCACAGGAGATAGACACAGAACATGCACAATCAAGGTGGAAATGTACAAAACAAACTTGAGAATAGAGGTGGTGGAAAGTTTTGAACCTACCAGATGCCCATACTGAAATCTGTCAAGAAATGGTGTAACAGATGGTGCATTACAATCACACAGTTTAAATGTCACGTAGCTCATCAAGCAGTTTTAGTGTACATTCACCTTCATTACTTTTTTGGCCCAGTGAAAGAACATTTTTATACTGTGAACGTGAGAAATGCCTTTGTTAGTTTTTATAGCACTCCAGTTTTTTTTTAAATGTACATCTTTCATTTCATTTTTATTTATATTTTTATTGATTTAAATTTGAAGAAAATAACATTCCGTACAAACAAGTCAAACTTAACAAACCAAAAGTTAACCCCCACCCAAGAGAAGAGAGCAGAGCCATCAAAAAGAGCAAATCTTTCAAAGCAGCAAAGAAGGAAGAGTTATCTTTTTCCGTGATATAGAATCTCATTCTAAAATGTTAGATCCTGCCATATTTTTTAAAAAGTTTTGAACAGATCCTCTAAGTGAGAATTAGATTTTTTCCAATTTCAAATAGTATAGGACATCAGTTACCCGCTTTCAGTTGAGCAAAATAAGTCTATGTGCTGGTAGCGAGAGAAAGGCATTTATAGTTTGTTTGTCCTTCTCCACTTTAAGCCCATCTGGAAGTACACCAAACATAACTGTTAGTGGATTAGGTGGGATTATGACACCAAAGCTGTCTGAAAGGTATTCAAAGATTTTTGTCCAAAATTATGTTAATTTGGTGCACGCCCAAAACATGTGGCCCAGTGAGGCTGGAGCAAGATTGCAATGTTCACAGGTTGAATCTTGCCCTGGATACATTTTGGACAATTTTAAATGAGATAAATGCACTTGATAAAAGATTTTAAGTTGAATGATTGAATGCTTTGTACACATGGAGCTAGAGTGTATTCTACACATGACTGTGTTCCACCCCTTTTCTGAAATATTACGTGAAAGGTCTTTCATTTTAAAGTATCATATCAATTCTGTACACACAACTGTATTTCATATTTTAGAAAAAGTAATTACTTTAACAGACTTGTGTTGCCTATGGTAATTTATTAATGGTGTTTCAGATAAGTCACTTTATGACTCCTTTAATTCCGCTACCATGAACAAACTTCTTAAAGTCAAAGGAGGCGCATGTCAAATTAATACAATGGTGTTAAATAATTGCAGTTTTGCAAATCTAAGCTTTATTTTTATTTTTTAATACTTTTTACTGTTCATTTTAATTCAGGGATCTAAATAAATATAATACAAATAGCTAATTAAAAATATATACTTATTAACATTTACTCTGCTTTTCCTAGTAAAGATTACACTGGCAACACATTAAACAGTGGGCTAGAAAAATTCTCCATTCTTCTGCTAAACATACTGAAAGTGCATATTGTAGAGTAAATTCACTCTCAGATGAACTGTTTACATATAGTGTTGTATACTACCCTGTTTAGTCATTTTTCAAAACAGACATTCTTAAAACCTCTTCAAGTCTTATTCCAAATATAGTGTGTGGATGATAGGATTGTGTATCATTTGATTTAATGCACCTATTTCTCCAATTCATTTCCCTTAAAAATGGAAATTTAGACATTTCACACTAATTAAACATTACATTAAAACTTACTGCAGTCAGTCCTATTTTCTTCCGTGAGTGGAATGGTGATGGTGTGGTTAATGTTGCTGCGCTGCCTTAAAGCTCAAAGGACCTTGGCTTCATTACAGACTCTGTGCTCTCTGTAAGGGCTTGTTTCTGTGGACTCCTGTTTCACTTCGTTTTATTTCAGACTCCATCCCAAAAATATACACGTTAGATTAACTGGTCACTCTGATTTGACCTGTGATAAGTGAGTGTAGGTGTGTGTGTGTGAGTGTGTCTGGTGATCAGTCGGTGCCCTAACTTGGATTAGTCCACCTCTTGACCTTGATGCTTCTGGAATAGGCTCTGTAACCCTACAATGGAGCAAGTGGTCACAGAGAATTTACAGGCAAAGATATTCTATCTATCTATCTATCTATCTATCTATCTATCTATCTATCTATCTATCTATCTATCTATCTGTCTGTCTGTCTGTCTGTCTGTCTGTCTGTCTGTCTGTTAACATGTGAATGGGTCTTGTGTGGGTGAACACAGGGGAATGTTAAATGTGATGCACAGCTTTTAACTAACTTTCCTTTTCCACCTGTAAAGTGGATGAGATCGCCACTGATGATGACATTTCTTCTGCCTTGCTCTTTAAGACCTATTGCTTTGCACAATCAAAAGTCAGGGTTCATTCTGAACACACCATCTTCAAAGAGGAATACTACAGTATATGAGCTGTCTTGAAGACTGGCTTACAAGTTCTTTAGCCTTAGTTGTTTTTTCTTTCATTTTCCCTTTCCCTTCAAAAATCCTCATCTCAGACTTGTCTTCTTGTTAGACTATCTATGTCATGGCCAGCTAAGTTGTATCTTTAACCCAGTCACTGTATTTTCTCCCTCCACATCAGCTGCTTTTATTGTTGACTCCAGTTGACTTGCACATTTTGGCATATTACATGACTTCTAGTTAGAGGGTATGTCAAATTTGACCACTACATGTGCTGATCTTGTCTGAGAATGTGAGATTACATGAATAGGAATTGCAGGGCAATACAAATTACAAGACTCAGTGATAACATTCCAGCTAATTTTCACATTTCCAAAGTATCAGAAGCTCTCTCCTTTGTGGGACAGCCAAAGATGTTCTGCCTGACAGAGTCAGTGCTGTACAAATGCTTTTCAGGTATGGTGAGTTCAGTCACAACCTTGGCCCTTTTTTCTTTTCTCCATTCTTTTGTGGTACAAAAAACACAAGACATCAGACATGTGAGCCTCTCTTCTGTTCTCCCCACTCCCCCACAGTTTAAGAAAAATCAATCTTCTTTGATTTTGCCTGGGCAAGTCACAGACTGGTAGGACTGAGTCGCTCGGTATGTCACACTACACAACCACCACCAGCTCATTAAGAAAGGTCATGTGATGTGACGGGGTCTTTAGTTTGACCGGCTTCTCTAAATGGTCCTTGCATAATTGAATGTAGATAGATTCATGGGTGTGGTTTATAAGAGTTCCATCAGTGGTGTTTAATGCTCCATAGCAACTCCTTGCAAATATATAAGAAGGTCAAAGCTGGTATGGAAATATATAATATACATATGGTGTTTCTACATTTATATAATATAAAGTATGTATAAACTGCATGATAAGTACAGAACAAATTGCACTGTATTAAACAATATACCTCATTCTGGAAACTTGTTTAATCCAGTAATCCAATTCTGGGTGCACAGAGAGGTCAGGGCCTATACTGGCATAACTGGGCACAAGACAGGACACAGCCTTGGATGGTAAAGGCGCAACTCATGCAAATCCTATCTTTGGGGGTCACACTGGCACATATTTGGTGATGTGGGAGGGAAACACACATGGAGAGAATGTGCAAAATCTGCAGAGACAATGAATCGTTCAAAGTCAGGATCTATCAGGCAGCAATACTAACCACTGTGATTCAGGAAACAGAACAATTGTCCCATGTAGAAGCACAGCATACTTGCAAACTCAGCCAGGAAACACAAGCAGATGCATACACCCCAGCAAAATATAATTACTGGTACACATATTCATTATAATTTCGACTAAAATGATGGTTTAAGCTTGCTGAATTAAATGTGTCCATTCATACTCTGTGAAATGTTAATGAAGACTGAGAAGCATCAGAGAGCATTAAATAATTATAAGCCATTAACTTTAATTTACTTCCTTCACATTTACAGTGAATTGTAGACAGAGCTTGACAGCAATTATAGCTTAACTAATGTAAAACTACCAGTTCATTTCAAAAGGTTCCAATTTATCCAAGTCAGGTTTTATAGAGCACTTTTCACATTATGAAAGGTACTATATAAGGCAGTGTCCATTAATATGAATAAATATTAATCGACACTCAACAGCATATTTTAAATATTCTTTGTTACATTAGTCTGCTGAATTACTTTAGTAAATATTCACAGTTGACATCTTATATAAGTATTTTAATAAAACATAAAACACTATTTTTGAAGCTTTCAACAACTCTATGACTTAAAGATTATGTAAATCCTATCATCCATTTAAAAAGTGAGCCACCACTTATTTTGTCTTATTTTGTAATTCTATTACTGGTTGCACTGGTTTCACTTCGTGAAAAATGTTCTGTTCCACATAAATGTTTTTTTTTTTGCTTTTAAATCTTAAACAAGCATGTTTACACTTTATGTTTTGTAAGTCTTTTGAATTTAAACAGCTGCTAAATCTATCAAAGTCTCTATTCAAGTGGTGAATAACTGCCTGGTCATAAATAGTATGGTACAGTACTCTCAAAGACAGATTTAACATGTGACTATAAAAAAAGCTGAATTTTTACAAATAATTTTATGCTTTTATATATCAACAGAAAATTGCATTATTGCTATAGCAGAGATTTAGGTTGACATGTTGCACGGTGCTTTTATCAGATTATGATTCGGTGCCAAAGCTAAAAAAGCCTTTAGTGAGAAAGCTTTCTAGCTTGCATGCTTTTAAGTCCTCAGTGCTAACCATTCTTAAAAGGAAACACTAGAAAAAGCAACACATTCAGCAGACACTTCAAGCTGAGACTTTTTTTTTTTACTCAGTGTGAGGGAACTCAAAATATGCTGCCTGTCTCTAAAAGATTTAAATCAAGCTGCCAGTTTACTAAACAGGCAGCATGGAAAACAAGAACAGACCATAAAAACAGAGACTCACCGGCATGCTTAGCTTCTAGCAGGCAAAGCTGATTCAACTCCAGGCACTTGGGTTGTAACAAAAGCAAGCCAGTACTTTCACATTATAGAGAGTATCAGCCAGGAAGTTCGACTTCACCAATGATATAAAACTGTTACTGCTTTGACAGTCTGAAAAAGGTCCAAAACACAATCAAAATATATGGTTTTGTTGCAGAAATCCACTGAATGCTGCAAAGCTGCCATCAAATGTTTTGGGTGCTTTCTTAGATCCTTTGATAACAGAACAGTCCCCTTTCACATCCCTCCATCAGTGTCGAGATCACAGAACAGCTCTCTGGAAATACAGGCATGAACTGACATAACGAGTGGCAAACAAAGCTCTCCTCACACAGCAATAGCTTGTGCAATGTACATTTAAAGAGGAGTCTGGTTTGTATGATTCACTGCAAATGATGCAGGCTTAGGTTTCCCCTGGAGAACACCACATTAAGAAAAAAAAAGAAACTGGACTATCTCCTGCTATATCTGAGTGCTGTCACTGAGTGGCATACATGCTCTCCACAGCTCATTACAGCTAATTTTTACTGGTTGAAGAAAGTCAGCAACCTAGAAATAATTGCTTAGTTGCAAATTTGTACACATTTACTACTCAGTGAGAATAACACCCAGGCATTTAAATTATTTAACATCTTTCTTTAACAAACAATGCCTTCAGGTTCATGTGGTTACATTATACATAGTACATACAATAATATCATTTTGATAGATAGATAGATAGATAGATAGATAGATAGATAGATAGATAGATAGATAGATAGATAGATAGATAGATAGATAAAGGTAATTTATTTTTAAAACAATCCTTAAAAAAAGCAAAAAAGTGTCATATGCAATCTCAATACAGACAGACAAATAAACACCAAAATAGAATTTGCAATTCAATTTCACCCAGATTAATAAATACATTTTATCTTTATCCCCACCCTCCAAGGAAACACCTAAAACACAAGCTGTAACTCTTCACTAATATAATCATCTAATACAATTTCACACACTCATGTTTACATTGAGCACATCCATTTATTTTACAATTATGAACATTTTTCTCATTGAATTGCTCAACCTTAGGTTATGTATAATGGGCTCTTCTAAACCCCAAAAAAACAATGTTTTCCAGGTCCCTAGTAGTTAATAACAACTGCTAGGACTGAAATGAGCTTATCAATTGTATTTGTTGCAGCATTCTCCATTGTTCTTCTTCATCAAAAATGAGCTGTGACAAATATATTCATGACAATTATATTTTTGTATTGTCCGCAGGCAGAGGCGTAGCTAGGGTTTTCAGCGTCCGGGGACAACTGAAGATTTCGCACCCCCTCCTGTTTGCCAATATGCAATGGGGAAGGGAAAGAAACATCAATTTGGTGCCCCCTGGATGCTGCACCTGGGGACAGATGTCCCCCCTTGGCCCCCCCAGCTACGCCACTGTCTGCAGGTAGAATGTAGCAGTTCTACTAACTGTTATGAATTGTCTGATTTAAATGTTCATGTTTATTGAAAACTTTTTTTGGCTCAATACGGTATTTTTTCTGATATTAGTTTGTAATTTTATTTTGTTTGTGGCGGACACCTCCACGCTGGGAGGACCGGGGGAGCCAGCCTATCCATAATGTTACCTCCCCCGGAGTACTAGATGGCAGTCTCCCTGGGTTGCAGCGGTGGCTAGGACTCCCTCAGGGCTTCATGTGAGTTGGAGTTTAGTGCAGCCCTGTTGGGATCCATGGGTGCCACCAGGGGGTGCTGTAACTGCTGCTGAGCCCTACAGACCAGCTCTTCTACGACACCCGGAAGTGCTGCCAGAAATAGGTTATCAAGCACTGGAGCACTTCTGGGTGCATTATAAATGGAGCCTGCAGCCACTACTCCGGGAGCCAGAGTTGGGAGGAGGAGCAGGATGATGTTTGCCAGGGGAGAGTCAAGGAGAAAGAGAAAGAGAAGAAAAAGAAAGAAAAGGAAAAAGGAAAAGAAGTGTATTGTGCTTTGGGACTGTGTGTTAGACTTGTGGGAAACAGGGAAGGTGTTTCCCACAAGGGAAAAGAAAAAACACTTGTGCTGTTATAATGGTGTCCTACACCTGTCTGTGTCTGAGGGGTTAGCCTTTCCAGGTTATACCTAAATATAAATAACGTCTTTTCATGAGCGCTGCCATTTTTGGACATGAATAGCAGAGAGTTGCAATGTGAATACTCAGAAGTGCTTGGCATGTGACATCTGTTAATTTTATACCAGGAAATCATACTAAAGAGGATGACCAGGAGATAAAATGTAAACCAAGCAGAGAGTCAAAGCTTATTTTCAGTTCTATCGTTTGTCTATACTTAAATCAATACCCAAGAATTTTAGCTAGGAGTTTGAAAGGAAAGGTCAAAAACCAGGAAGAGCAAAACTAATACACGCAAAAAAAGGTGTTTTCTTTGAATATCTGTAAACTCAGATTATGACACATCTTCCTTATAGCGACACAATGATGGCATCAACTGCATAACGTCATGACAATGGTGGCAAAAAAAGGCAGTACCGTGGCATAACGCAGAATAACTTATAATAACTGAAAACAAATTCTATTGTGAAAATAATGAAATTCATATTCAGTGCCTCAGAAAATCTATAATGAGAAGCAAATATTAGGAAAAAGTTTTATATGAGTGTACAAAAAAATGGTATCATACACATTTATAACATCACTGTTGCAACTGTGTAACGATCATTGATGTATACTTTCGGATTATCTGAGATTACGGATTCCCAAAAGACTTTGCAAGTGTGTTTCTTACTTTAGCTTCACACTAAAAGAGCATACTGCTTTCTCCTGTTAATTATGATGATGATTTTAGTGTTTTGGCTTAGTTATGTAGTGCATTTTACTTTCTGATTTTCGAACGTGGCCTGTTATTACAATTATTTTTTCATCATCTAGTCCCATAACAAATTCAAACTGCCTTCTAACCACACCAGAAAGTAGACTAGCATCCTTACCCAAACTTGGTCATACAACATAAAAAGAATACCCTGAAGTTCACAGGCATCCAGGATTGACATCTATTGCCTGTCCCCAACCCAGAGACACATCAAATGAAAGTGAGTTGTTCAACCAAATGCTGATGTTTATTTATATTTATAGAACACAAACTAATAAATTAACTATACTAGCTTAGTATGCAGCATATACTACATAATTTACTCAACAACAATTTGAGTCAGGATTAGTGTACTTTACATGAAGAGTTAGAATTGGGGGAAAACACAATGGCCTATGCTTTGTATTCAAACAATAAAATAAGCACAGTAAAAAAATAACATGAATTGTGAAATAATATGATTATCATTGGGCTGCCTTCCTTCCCCACAGGTACTCTCAAAAATCACAGTCATTAGTTTGCTTGAACTAAGACCTTACCAAAGCTGGATGAATGGTGTGCCACTGGATTTTGCTGATGCATCATTTACTGCACTGTAGGAGCAAGGGCACACAACCTGTGCTCTAAACTTCTAGTGTTGTAATGGCAGTGAGGAGTACCTGACTGATTTTGTACAGCTAAAAACTCATTATATACGTCAGCATTATCTCTGCATTATCTCTGCTTAATATCAAGCTCTAAGTAACAATATAGGCTACTATATCCCCAAGACTAAATAAAGAAGAAAACACAACTAGAGAATGGGATTTAAAATCCTTACCACTGCACCGGTGTTTAGTTTCTGAGACTCAGTTGAATTTTTATGAGGGCTTCCGAAACTTTCTTCCCATGGGCCTTAGCCTAAAAGGCTGATATGTAGATCCATGTATGCATGGTTCCCATGAGAATGCTTAGGTGCATCTTGCTTATGTTGTGAGTTAGAGATATTAGCATAACAAAAAAGGGGCTGAGGCTTCTAAAACAACCATAAAGCAGGGCATAAGCCCAAAAGAAGCTTACTTCATATCAGCTAAGTCTCCACTTCTAAGTATTGGCTTCTGCTGAAGCAAGCCCGAAAAATGGAAGGCCAAGTTAAAAAAAATTCCAAAATATAACTTAAAAATGCCTCAAAAGGGAGTGACCTGTCAACCTCTGGCTTGTAAATACAAGTCAAACAATATTTCTTAACAAAACAGAAAATATTCAAAAAGGGCAAAAGAGTTCCCTAAAGAGCAATCCAATGCAAATAAATCCAAATGAACAATCCACAAGCAAAATCCAAATACCAGAAGCACAAAAAAAATATGAGAAACCAGAAATATCATGAAACCAGTAACGGCGCACTATAACGAAAACGTGCAGTGAATACACTTGACTTGGGCATTCATAGTTTTCATACTCTTTCTCTGTACGTTTAGCATTCATTTGCTCAGAGGTTGATGTGCTTGCTGCTTCCTGAGTAGCTCTTCTTTTCTCCACCCTAGCAGCTCGCTTCTTCTCTTCTTTCATCAACATCTTTTCATGTTAAAACTGATTAAGTCAGTGTTTGTGTTGCAATTACTTAGTATGTTTTCTTTCATTTTCACTTAAGCTGGCACTTAAGTCTTCAATCTGCTTTAATAATGATTTAAGATATGAAGAGGTAGGGGAAGTGATGGCGACGGTGGTAGGGATGAGAACGGCGCCCGTACGCACGCCTCCCTGCTGGCTACTGCTGAGAGTTGATTCTACAATAAAATAAAATAAAAATAAAAAGAGGAATAACCTTGGAGTTCAATCATCACCCCAAAAGTGAATAGTAGACGTCATGTAGCATATGTGTACCAAATTTCAGGTCAATAGGTCAAATGGTTTGCAAGCTACAGCTGATTTAAAATCCTGGACAGACAAACGGACAACCACGGTGGCGTATTATATATAAAGACTAACCAGACACGGTTTAAGTCTGAATAAAAATGTTCCACTGCTGAATTTCTCTTTCCTGACTGAAACTAAAGCCAGCTGGAGGATCCAGCAGTGATGTCAGGGTGGCCCTGCCTACTAGGGCTCCAACCACAAAGCACACAAAATGGCAGCACATTTGAAGTCAAATAACATAATTACAAACATAATGGAAAAATGCATTAAAAATCATTTAAAATTGACAATAAACATAAAATACACATAAATTCAGACCCATATGTAACGGTTTTCTTGTATTTTTGTTATGTCTTTTGGACATTATGTTACTTACATCACGAGTTTGATTTCTTTGTGGGCACTGCTATTTTCTTTATTGGTTCCATGGAGGCAGTCATGCTGTCTATGGTTATAACATCCATTGCCCTACATTTGGATGTGAAACAAGAAATCATTGCACAGCCATCATATATGAAGGCAGCATGCACTGCCAACCCATCCAAGCTTTAGACTGAAGAATCTGGAAACATAGACAAGTGCAGTAGCTTAGGCAGAGGGAAGGATAACAGACAGGGTTTAGGATTATTGGTTTCAGGTCTGTTTTTGAACAAACTTTGATAACATTTTTGCTTTGGTGTTTGTTTACTATTCAAGGAGTGGATATAGAGATGGTGCACTCCTCCAGGTACTTGGGGATCCGCATTAGTGACAGGTTGGAATGGTCTTGGAACACAGAGAAACTAAATAAGAAAGGGCAGGGCAGGCTCTTTTCCCTTAGGAGACTGAGTTCCTTTAATGTGGGAAGTGCTGCCCTTCACATCTTCTAAAATTCTGTGATGGTCAGTTCAATTATGTACACTGTGGTGTGCTGGACTGGTAACATAACTTCAAAAGAAGCCCACCAAATCAACAAACTAATTTAAAGGGCAAGCTCAGTTATAGGATACACTGTGGCCCCCCTGGAGGTAGTAGCGAAGAAGAGTTAAAACAAAACTGAGTGCCATTATGAACAATCCTGCACATCCTCTCTCTGACACACGTAGCACTTTCAGCCAACAAATTATTCAGCAGAAACACTACTGGAGTTCCTTTATAACAACAGCAATGCATAATACCTCACTGTGACAGTGAATACAATTAATCACATTGCCAGATTATACAGTAACTGATTTATCTAAAATTGACTTTATGACCTTTGTAAAGAAATTCTTTCCAGGTTTTTGCAACTTTAACTGTAATTCTTAGGCCTCATACATCAACTCCCTAAATTACATTCCACAAGAAAATACCCTTAAGCATCTAATGAGTTCATTCTTCTGCAAAATGACAACCCAAACAATTGCTTTATAGCTTATCAATTGTGGAAAAATTATTCATTTTCATAATCACTGAACAGCTGAGACGTTGTCAGAAGCTTTGGTGTATGAAGATTAGTATTTAAATGGCATTCCGTAAAGTGTATTAAAAAGGGGCATACTGAGAAAATTTCTTTCATGGGAAAACACTGCAAAAATAATTAAAATCAGAAGCTTAGCATTCATTAAGTTATAATTTTAAACTCTAACACCTATCAGTGTTTAGGATGCAAAGCATCATATTCCTGAGAGTTTTACTAAACCTTCCAAAATAACATTATGTAAATACAGAAAAAAGTGCAAATAATAGTAGCTAAAAATTCTGAGAGAAAACTATCAAAACCTAATTAGCAAAATATGTACAAAAGGTAAAAAAAAAACGTTGCTAACAATTTTATCCAGATCCATTACAACAGGGTAATACTTTAATAATTAACTTATGAAAATACATTGAATTGAAAATTATTTCATATGAAATAAAAAATAAAAGGTTTTGGCAATATGTTTCAATTTTATATTTATTTTTTTATACGCTTTTCCTATATATAAATAACATAAATATGTTAACTACAATGCTTTTTATAAAACAGATCAGCATCATAGAGTAACTAGACATTTAATGAGTAAAAAAATGGATTGTGTTTATTGGATTTTATGTACAGGCTGATGAAAATTATTAACAAGGCATAATCATCTTATAGACATGGTGATCGTTATTTTAAGGAAAATCAAATGTATCCTGCATTAATTTGATATATTTGTGCATATATAAATATTTCTTAACCAAACATTTTTAATGTTGAAGTTCTCCGCTTCAAGAACAGCCACAAATAATTACCTTACATACAGAGGATTTAGAAAGTATTCAGATCCCTTCACTTTCTGGATAATTAATTGTGTTGCAGATTAAATTTGCAGGCAATACATATGCCATTTTTGCCCATTAATCTACTGTCAATTATCCATCATGATAATTGGAAATGTTTTCAGAAAGATATGCAAATTTATTAAAAATACAAAACTTAAATTTTTTTTTAAATTCTCATTTATATAAGTATGCAGACCCTTTGTTATGGCACTCCAAATTGTGGTCAGGTGCATCTTCTTTACTTTAATAATCCTTGAGATGCATCTAGAACTTGATTGGTCTCCACCTGTGAAAAACTGATTTGATTGGATATCATTTAGAAAGGCATTGAGCTGTGTATATAAGGCCCCACACTTCACAGTTCATGTCAGGGGGAAAACTACGCCATGAAGTCCAAGGAATTCTTTGTAGACATCTGCAGTAAAATATTGTTGATATATAGATTGGGGCAAGGGTATAAAACAATTTCTAAATCTTTGAGTATTCCCAATTTCCAATTCAAGTTCAAATTTATTCTCACATGTACATACTGTCATCCCCTGGTATCCTAGCACAGAAGATGTGAAACTGTGGCAATGCAGTCATTTGAAGGGGAGAGAGAAATCCTCAAACCAAGAAATGCAATGCAAAAAATGATATATATGTTTGGTCACATCCAAGCTGAATAGCTGACAAGAGGTTACTTAACACAAACAGTCCTATAATTGTTGAAATTAGGCACCTATTTACAATAACTGGCCCATTAAAGGTAACAAAAAGGATAACACCACCAAAGTAGAAGAACTGGAGACAAAAGGTATGGCACAAGCAGATGCCCAAGCCTCAATGGCACACTAACCCAGAAGATCAGTAATGAGCTGTGAACAGCAAATAAGGTCTTTCTTTCTATATTTGCACAACTCTAGAAACCCTACTTTGTGATCAAATCGTACATATCTGTAGGTTATCTATTATCAAATATGCAGGTACTTTGGTGCCAGGAAACAATCATCAGCTGCAACTCTAACTCAGTAGAATAGTCATGCAAACTGCTTAAAAATCAACTAAGTGATTCCCAATCAGCCATAATGCATACTTTTTGGTGTCAGAGAAATACTGAATCATTATGACATACTGATAATGCAGCTGCGAGGTTGCTTTTATTTAGTGTAACAGAAATCCTGAGTTCAGGTTTATTCTATGTTTGTATAACACTTCTTAATTTTCTTTCACTTAAACGTGTTTGATTTTCATATTATAACACTTCTTTTGTAATAAAACACAGAAAGTAACAAACATTTGTAATATGATTTAAAAAATGAATTGAAGATATTTCAAGTTGAAGAAAGTTAAGAAACCTTGGTGGCTCCAAAGCCTCAGAAGCTGCATTACATTTTACTGCATGCTATTACTGTATGGAGCCTTTATTTCAGGAGGGCTTCTGCATTATGCTTTTTCTACAGGCACTATAGTTGTGATTTGCTACAGAAATTGGTACCCTGAAGTTTACACTCTTGTTGTGGTAGGGTGGTCATCAGGTTTTCACTTTCTCTTTTCAGAAAAAAATTCTTTCTGCCCAGTTGCTCAGTTAACAATGATAGCATGATGAGTGAGAGTCCAATTATCCTCTTTAATAAAACCCGTGTGTGTCCAGGTGTCCGTGTGTGTGTGTCTTCTGGTGAAGTGCGCATGTGCGGGGCACGGTGCGATGCTTCAAAGCAGATGCTTCAAAGGCCACCTGACACGTCACATAAGACAGACAGGGCAGGATCTATAAAATATTGTGCGGCCGATCCAATCGGATTTCGGTAAATGAGGTAAGACCTAAAACATAAGGCACGAAAAATCCAATCCGGTACTGAGACGCGGAGACCAGCTGCCCCAAAGAGGTGGGATTAGTGTTTGTTGTTGTGCAAGTGTTCACTCTGAGGATGTCAGATTTGTGATTAAGAAGCTTGGCCCAGTAAAGTGTAAAGTGTCAGTCGTTGAAGGGGTTTTCCGAAATATACGAATTTTCATGATATTACAATATGAAGAGTTTTAAAAGTAGATTTATTTTCGCGTACATAAAATCCGTTGCTGCGGAGACGCCACAAATACAATAATCAGTTGCACGCGGGGCACGGTGCGATGCTTCAAAGCAGATGCTTCAAAGGACGCCTGACGCGTCACACAAGACAGAGAGGGCGGGACCTATAAAATATCGCGTGGCTGATCCAATCGGATTTCGGTAAATGAGGTAAGACCTAAAACATAAGGCACGAAAAATCCAATCAGGTACTGAGACGCGGAGACCAGCTTCCCCAAAGAGGTGGGATTAGTGTTTGTTGTTGTGTAAGTGTTCACTCTGAGGATGTCAGATTTAAGGAAATACAAACCAGGTCCCTTGCCATTTAATATAGACTGTTCCTACTAATGTTTATGCACTACTGTTCTAGCGCCCGCTATTGTAACGGGATTAATGTCTAGTTTCTTAATAATAATCTTGATCGCGTCCTTTGCCAAATTCAACACCTTTGAAATGTTCATACCACTCATCACATTTATGGCTGTTCCCAGTTCTGTCACAAGTATTCATGAGTAAATTGATTTACATAGCAGAGTTTCACCTTTGACATGCCCAGTTAATTCTGCATCCTTAAACACAGAGGTGTCTTTCTCTTGGAAATCATGTCAGCCAAAGTCATTGCAAATGGCAGAGTGAGCTCACTGGGAAATCAAATGTACTTGATTTTATATTGAAATTAGGGTTTAAAGTGAATTCTTGTCCATGTTTTGGTAAATGTTAAAAGATCACAGAATTTAATTTTTTCTATCACGTTAAAGATCATTTTGCAAAAATTTCAGTAAATGTATTTTTCATCAAAGCTTTCTAAATGCATTTTATAATAATTATAAATATTAATGGTAAAAAGATTTTCTTAACGTCCACTAATGAAGACTACATTCCTAACTATAAATTGTTTTCCTTCAATTTCTGTACCTTGAAATGTTTATTGTTGTAAATTTTGCCCAATTAAATAAGTAATAAAATTGGCAGCAATTAAATCCTGTTTATGAAGACATTGTTACTCATCCAAACTTTATCATGAACATGACTGGACGATAATCAATGATCCTTTGGTGCTTAAATTCAGGAGTGTCTACAGATATTGAAGATGGGACTCAGGAAATGAGAATGAATAAACAAGTTTGTTATACCACGTCTTTACCTGAAAACAGCGTCAGATCGGGGGTTGGTTGTGGGAGCATGAACTTGACTGAGAGAACAAAACTGAAAAAAAAAACCGCAAACTTGCTTCACCTGGCGGAGATGAACGCACATGTACTGTACAAGGCAGACATTGGGTCCACTGACAAAAGAGTGTTAAAGGCTCACCTTGCAGAGGAACTTCGTAGTCACTTTTTTACAAGAAAAGGTGATGGAAAAAGAAGAGGATACAACATTGACAAGCTTCTGTTCCAAGACCTCCGCTTCCCCCAGGCCCCCAAGGATAGAAAGTTCAGTGTCAGGTGCTCCTTCAGTGTAATAGGAACCACAGCATAGAGAGGTGTGTACATTGCAACAGGTACACATGTCGTAAATGTAGAAAGGATGGTCCTTGGGTGTGTGGGAACTGTTAAGATTTTGAATTTGATGATTGTATATAGTGTGAAACAGACCTCTCTGTACTATTCTTTCCTCTGCCTGTCCTGGAGTACAAAAGAAACACCACCATGCACCAAAATGTGGAGACTGGGCAAGATCGGGAAAAAAAAACAAACACAATCACTGACTACAACCGCATGAAAGTATGCAAATGAATGTAATGTGGCATTAGTGCAACAATGTTTTCCGAAATGTACTATACAGGTCATAAAATGAATTATTCCAAATATCATATATACCTATGTCTCTCTTTTTTGTCAGTGCGGCATTGAAATCATAGACCAGAAAGTGCATACTACTTCAGCGTAAGCAGAAACATTTGGAATAAAACTACCCTAAGACAACTTCTTTTTCTTCGGTCATAGTCATGAATAAAAGCATACTTGTTTTGTTATACTTGTACTTTTTGTGAGTGTTTATTTGATATTTGGACTTCAGTCTTCACACATTATTCACTTCATGTTTACATTTTGTCAATTATTACTAAAACATGAAAAACGTTGCTGTTTTAACGATGTGTTTTCATAGATTGTTGTAGATGCAGAACACACATGAAATAATAATAATAATAATAATAACAATACATTTTATTTATACAAGGCACCTTTCTGAGAACTCAAGGACACCGAACAAACAATAAATAAATAAATAAAAGACACATTATAAACAACTTAAAACATCAAAAAATATAAAAAATAAAACCAAACAAAGCCACTGTAATCATAAAGAAAAAGCCATTTTAAACAGATGCATTTTATGTTTATATTTGAAAATGAATGTAAGAAGAACTTTTCTGTTTTAACGATGTGTTTACATAGATCATTATAGACACGGAACACATATGAAATGCATGTATTCCAAATGACGATATATTATTTACCCTCTATAATTTTAGTCACCTCTCTCCCAGATAAACCACTTGAGCACTGAGTATCTTCTTTGCAACTTGAACTGCGGTGGTTGGGGGTTTTTGTGGGAGATGGGATAGCAGGCTGCTTGCTGCTTGTGCTGATCGACATATTTACAACACAAAAGATGTTGATGGAGAGGTGCGAAGGGATTTAAGGTGGGCCAGGATCATTTTTTTTTCCGTAGGCTTCGGTAATTCTAGTGCTAAAAGTTAACTGCCACAAATCTCCCAAAGCCTGTATTTCATCCAGGTCCCTCTGTAGCAATTTAGCTGATTCTACGTTATCTGTCTTTCCACCTAAACTTAACCAGCTTGTTCTTGATATTCTTATCCAGATATTTTATCTATATTTAACATAGCAGTAGCTCCAGCAGTGATCAATGAGAGACACCACTTTTAGCATCACTTAATTCTGTAAAGTTCCTCTTACCATAATCCTTGCTTCCTGTGTTGAACACAATGTACCCACCCACAATTCAAGCCTTGAATTGCCCTAGTTTTAGTCTGATAGCTAACCCTTCATGTGATAGGTTTTCAAAAGCCTACTGAAAATTAAGATAGATAATATTACATGCAGCTCTGACATTCTGTGCTTTTCTTGTTTTGTTATACAATTCAAGGGTATTAGTGGAACATGACATTCCTCGTCTGAACCCGTATTGACTATTTCTTAACATGTTCTAGACATAATGGGTTTAGTGACTAAGAGTTTGGGTTTGCATATTAGGTTGTGTTGTTTTTGGGTAAAAATAGTTTATGGCTAATACCACTGATTATTTGCTGAAGTACAATTCATTCCTTCAAACCTCTTGGACCTTTTACTATTCCAAGATGACAAAAGGTGGCAGAATAGTAAGTAAGCAAGCAAGCAACAGAACAAAAACAAAGGGAACAAAGGCAAATGTTAAATTCCCTCTAAAATTAAAACAGTTCAAATACATTTTCCAGGCCATGAAATCTGTGAAAAGAGTCCATGATGATGCTTCAGAGAGGCAAGTGAGCAAGTCATCCTTCCAGAAAAAAACTGTGAGCAGTGGGATGAGTTAATTTATTCTTTTTTAATGACAATTCATGATAATATTTTTAAGAAAAATAGATTTACTGTTTATCTATCTGCTTTTTGACATTCATTTAATATACATAAGCTATTTCTATGTCATAGATGAGTTGTCTACAATGAAAATCAAAGACTTCATTAGCACATTTTTATGCATGTCTGTTTTTGCTGATAAATCCACATATAGAACTTATGTTCTCCACATTTCATCTTGTTTGTAAAGACCATTAATTATGTATGGCCTGATATTCAAAAAATATCTACACTGTGTGAATATGTGTAAAGACTATAGATAAAAAATTGGATGGCCCCTTAAATTAATTTCAATAATATGCCTGGATTTAGTTGTGACAATTTCAGTTGCAGTACTTGACACAGGTTTATGTGTGTTATGTAAAATACTGATTTATACTGAAATTTCATATACTTTTGGAATACTTTCTTTATGATAAGCACCTGCAAAAGTCTGTATGTCATCAAAATGATGATAATAAAAAATATTAAATATATTACGAGGGCTTTATTTTTCTGCAGTTTAATAAAAGGCAAAAAATATATTCTATGGATATTAATTAGGACTGAATTATGTGGGTGAAATGATTGATTTAAACCATGACACAGATTATTCTTAAATGTATGATCACCATATATGACAGAGTGGGTGTAAACGTGTCCCACCTTGCTCCCAATCCTGCCAGGATTGGCTGTCATTCCATGTGATCCTATAATGGAAAAAACTGTTGCAGATAATGGATGGATTTGATAATTGAGCCAAATCTTAAAATATCAATAAGACATAAGAACTTATTGCAAAACTACAATAACTTAAACCGTATATCATCACCACAAAGTTGCTCAATTATTTTATATGTATCCATCATTTTTCTTCCTATCTCATAAGAAGAGAGTTTCTAATATTTCACACACTTGTGTGACTAATTGAGGTTATGCCTGAACTGGTCAGCAAGGAGGGTAAGTCACCTTTGCAATCGGTGATGCACCACAAATCACCCAAAGTGTTGGACTAATGCACATTTGGTAATCTAAAAGGTCATCACTAGATCATTAATGACCACAGGTGGATTAATTTGCCATACAGTATGTTTAGTATTATCTTCAGGACAAATATATATATGCTTGTGTGTGACTATATACTTTGAAGACGTTCAAGGAGACGGCCAAGTTACTTAAAATAAAGAACCTAAAGACAGTGGTGTGTCATCCTCAAACCAATGGTCTAGTCGAGAGGTTCAATAAGACTCTCAAACAAATGTTTTGCAAGGTGGTCAGCGGGGACAGGAGGAACTGGGATCAGTCCCTCCCCCTCGTTCTTTTTCCTTATTGGGAAGTTCCACAAGTCTCTATGGAGTTCTCGCCTTTTGAATTATTATATGGACGACAACCCCAGGGTATATTGGATATTTTGAAAGAAGGATGGGAAGGAGAAGCTCTTCCCTCTACAAATATATTGGAATATATTTGGCCCATATTTAAAAGTCACATGGAGGAGGCGCAAGCAGCACAGGTCCACTATTATGACCATGTTACGACTCTCCGAGAATTCCACCCAGTAGATCGTGTCATGGTCCTAGTTACTATCTCACATTCTAAATTGCTAGCTCATTGGCAAGGCCCCTACGAATTAAAGGAGAAGAAAGGACTTGTCGACTATTTGGTGAAACAGCCCAATCGTCAGCTGAGTGCGCAGATATATCATGTTAATTTGCTGAAGCCGTGGAAGGAAAGGGATCCCAATCCCTCCTCTGCTCAGCCCCACTCATTCTTTGCTCATAAAACATCCTTAACTTTGGTACAGAATTAAATTCCAGACAAAGACTGGAGCTCGAAGCAGTTATCCTGTCCATCCTAGAGGTAATGAGCAAAAAACCAAGAAGGACCTCTCTGATTACACATGATATTGTGATAGAGCCCAGGGTTATAGTTCGAGAGCACCCTATCATCTTCCCATAGCAAAAAGAGCAGAAGTGGAGCTTAAAATCAAGCCCATGCTGGAACTAGGAGTAAAAGAGTAAAGTCATAGTCCCTTGTTGAGCCCTACAGTCTTGGTCAGTAAACCTGACGGAAGTTGGAGGTTTTGCAATGACTGCCATCAGCTTAATCAAGTCTCCCAAATTGACACTTATCCAATGCCTTGAGAGGGCAACCTCCTCGTGAGGCTAGGACAGGCAAATTATTTGACCACACTTGACATGACGAAGGGTTACTGGCAGGTTCCTTCAATGGACTCCGCTAAGGTCAAGACCGCATTTAGAACCCCTAGTGGGCACTGGCAGTATTGTTTCCTTCCATTCAAGTTACATGGGGCACCTGCGGTTTTCCAGCATCTAGTGGATAAAGTGCTCCACCCTCATAACTCGTACAGTGCTGCTTACCTAGATGACGTAGTAATTTATTCCAGTACATGGAAGGAACACATGCAGCAGGTCCTAGCAGTATTACAGGCACTGGGTGAGGCTGGGCTTTGAATCAATCCAAAAAATGTTTTTTTGGGTTGAAGGCAGCTAAATATTTAGGCTACCTTGTGTTTCGGGGTATCGTGAAGCCACAGTGTCTAAAGGTAGGTGCCATATTGAAATGGCCCTGTCCGTGAACCAAGCGGAAAGTCCAAACTTTTCTCGGTTTAGCTGGGTATTACCGCCGGTTTGCACCTCGGATTTCTGAAGAGGGCCCCAAACAATGTGGTATGGACTGATAAGACAAACACTGCATTTAGTGACTTAAAACATGCCCTTAAGTCAACACCAGTAATGAAAGTGCCTAACCTTTCACTATCTTTCATTCTCCAGACTGACACTTCAGACACAGGCCTGGGAGCTGTGCTGAGCTAGAGTGTTGATTGTGTTGAACACCCCGTCATGTCCCTGTCCTCGAAACTGTTGGATCAAGAGACCAGGTATGCGGCGGTGGAAAGGGAAGCCCTGGCGATTAAATGGGCAATTACACAGTTGAGGTACTACCTCTTGGGCCGTGAATTTACTCTTGTTACAAACCATGCACCCTTACAGTAGATGGCCCTACACAAAGAGTCAAATCTGTGGGTCACCAGGTGGTTTCTTGACCTTCAACTGTATAAGTGTTCACTCATTCATCGTAAGGGCTCTCTCCATGCCAATGCTGATGCAGAGTTCACTTCCTCTCAGTCTGGGCTGAGGGGGGGGCCTTGTCTCACACGTGCGCATGGGAGGCAGCTAAAGGGCCTGAATAATGGTAGTTCCACGTCAGACCAGGCAGTGGTGAGGTGCACTAATTTATTCTCTTGATCCTTTGCAGACCATTCAGGGGAAATTCCACACTGTTCCGGCACCCGTGAAGACGTCACTTCCAGTTCCGGCACCCACAAAGATGACACTTCCTGTCCCGAAGACGCTACTTCTGGTTCCGGCACCAACGATGAACTCACTTCTGGTCCCAATGACATCACTTCTGGTCTCAGCCTTTAAAGCCGCAATCTTTACACATCTAAATCAGTTCAGTTTTGGACTTTGTACCAGGAATAACTTAACAAAAGATACCCATTTGCAGCCAGGGCATATTATATGGGTGGCTGCCCCAAACCTTTTGGTGTCTCCTGTGTATTGTTGTTGCAACATATATATATATATATATATATATATATATATATATATATATATATATATATATATATATATATATATATTGTGGAAGTCTCAGGGACGTACAGTTCCCCTAACCTGGACAAAGAGAGCCACAGAGACACAAATGTAAAACCAACACACTGTTTATTCCGTTTCTTGCCTTTTCAGCACACAGTGCACAAATCACCAACAAATAATGCTCAGTCCCTTCTCTCTCTTTTCTTCTTCTCTGTTTCTCTTCTCTGCCACCTCCACTCCACGCAAACTTTGTCCTGTACCTCCGGACTCTGGCTCCTCGAACAGAGTGAGGCGGCCTCCTTTATAGTACACCCGGAAGTGCTCCAGGTGCACTCTGATCCTCTTCTGGCAGCACTCCAGGTGTGGTGGAAGTGCTGCAGTCCAGGGCTCCTGGACTGTCCAGGTGCCCCCTGGCAGTGGCCACAAGCCCCAGCAGGGTTGAGCTTTCAAGCCCCAAGCCAGTGGCCCCGATGGAATCCAGGGAGGTTGCCCTCTCATGTTCCAGGGTAGGTATTGCTGTGGACATGTCTTCTCCCCTGGTCCTTCCATCAGATGGGTGTCCCAACTGGGCAAGGCCCCTGGCTGTCCGCCACAATATATATTGTTACACACGTGCACATGGGAGGCAGCTAAAGGGTCTAAACAGAGTAATTCCACGCCAGACCAGGGAGTGGTGGAGTGCACTGACCTTTTTTCTCACTTTCTTGCAGACCATTCATGGGAAATTCTGCCTGGCCCTAATGATGTCACTTCCGGTTCCGGACCCTTGGATGATGTCACTTCCGGTGAAGAACCCATGACCAAAGAGACTTACTGTTCCGGCCCTTTAGATGACGTCACATCCGGGTCTGAACCTATGGAAGAGGACCCTTCCACTTCCACCCTCGATGACTTCACTTCCTTTTCTGGCCTTTAAAGCCGCCATATTTGACTAACCTAATCAGTTCTGTTTTGAACTCTGTTCTGAGCACATGAGTGCTAGCAATTTATTCATTTGCAGCCACGGAATATTATACAGGTGGCTGCCCCAAACTTTTTTATGATTCTTGTGTCTGCTTTTTGTGACAATATACTGCACATATTAGTCACACTCATGTGCAAGAGCTTAGGTGATGGTAATTCTCCATCCATCCAGGGGGTGGCTCTGTGTGATAACGCTCTTTCTTTTCTTCCCTCTGCAGACCGGAAGACTGATGGGCCTCCTGCAATGATGTCACTTCCAAAGTCCACCCACCTGAATTCGTCTATACCTGCCCAGCATTAACATTTTAAATATAATAATAACACTTAATCTAGTGGTTCCCAAAATTTTTTGATTCTCAGTGCCCTTGCTGAATCCTGTTCCCAAGGCGCAAAGCCCGTGTCAAATTCTAATTTGTGAAATGGCCAATAATTTTTTTTTTACTTATCGGTTAAGCAAAAATACATAAAACACGTATTTAAGATCACAAAAAAATGTAATTGAACAAATTCAACTAATTATAATTAGTGGGATTGTGGTGTAGCGGGTCCGTGGCTACAAAAGATTGGTGGCTTTTAAATAATCCATTCACTATGTCAGTCTCCGTGGGCGCGATCGTGCAGCCGTGGGGAGTTGATGGTAATAATTGGGGTGAGTCGCACCTGCACGTGAGGGTGCAATCATTCTCAATTGCTTAATCGGCTTGCTGTGGTGCGTGATTAAGACACTGCGCCCATGGAGCCATATAAGAACGGGCCGGCCCAGAAGAAGAGGGGAAAAAAAAGAAAAAAAAAGGAAAGGAAAAAGGCCACGAGAGTGCTGCATTTAGGTGAAAGAAAGAGGATGAGCCAGCCAGCCAGCCAGCCATCATGAATGAGAGAAGTCAGCGCGATTCTGTGTGCCTCCTTGTAAGATACTAGCAATGCATTGGTTGGTATTGATGTCTGCTTATAAAAACTACCTTTTTGTTGATTTACAGTAACTCTTTTAACTTTCTGGTAAAGTAATCATGAGGGATGATTAGTTTCTAAATGGTGTTTCAACTTACTTGGTAGCATGCACTTTGGTGCCAAAACTTCCATACACAGTACACACTGTAGCCTCTCTTCACCATTGACTTCTGTCAAAGTAAAACCAAAGTCCAAATAACTGTCATCATGTTTTCGATATCTGTGCTTTTTCACACTCTCATTGACATGTGCCCTCTTTATTTTCACTCTCACAACACTTATTACTGTTTAGTAAAAACAAACAAAACCAGAAATTACTAGTTAACAAAGCTTCAATATGTGCACAAGTTGCACTTGACACATGTAGGTACCATGCATTTGGGCTCCAGATCTTTAATATAATTTTTTTTTCTAAGAGTACTGTGAATAAAAAGGGGCTGGTGAACAAGACTCAACCCCAAGTAATGTCAGGGAGACCAAAGTATGATAAGGGATAGACTTTTACAGAAGGGTTACAAATTACAGAAGGGTGCTGTTGTGTTGCAGCACAAGATAAATACAAAGCAGAAAACAAAAGTCTTATACCTCTATAGGCCTGCTTAGACTCAAGTACCCTCACTTTCATTGGTAAGGTGACTGGTCCACTTTCTATGGTTGTTCCTCAAGCTCACCTGCATCCAACTGCCATGTGAATTTTTGCCATAGCTTGTCTTTTGAATTTCAAAATGGCATGCTCCTGGACCACTTCAGAGTGCTCCTGCAGCCCCCGAGAACCATCTAGGTGTTCCTGTTGGTCTTGCTCCTAATAACTACTCAATGGGCCAGGCCAACCCCAAGTTACTTGTCCATTGTATAAATTATTAGGAACCTACTGAGCCTTTCTGCTGCCACTTACTTCCATGAGGAATACTTAAAAAACCTCCTGCAAGTTATGCCCAAGCTGTACCTGTCTCCTTGTACCTGTATTGTATTGGTCATAGTGCTCCAACGATGAAGGTCTTATGTCACTGTTAATGTTGTTACTGACAGTGTACTTACCTCCCAGGCATCTTATGACCTGACTTTTTCCCGCAATACGTCATTCTTACTGAAGATGTAGTCTCAACAGTCCCTTCTTTACAATGCAACTCTGCTTTAGTTTACTCCTTTGGTACCCATCCATACATATTCTAAGCTAACCTAATTGAAGTAAACAACCATGCATTATTACTCTCTAGAAAAGTTAGTTTACTGAGAGCAAAACCAGTTTGACATTGCTGCCTCATAACTCCAGAAGACTTGCTTTGAATCATCCCATTCATGTGAATCAGTAAGAAATTGGGCTCATCAGACCAAGTGACATCATCCTAATCCTCAAGAGTTGGTGTTCCTCACTGACAATCAAACATTGTTGAGTTGTCAGCTGCCATTCTAAACACCATGACGAGGAACACTTCTCTGAGCTCTAATCTACACTCACCTATGCACCCTCTGTGTAGAAGTTGCACATTCTGTATGTGGGGTTTCTTCTGTGTCCTCTTCCATTCAAAAGAGATACTGGATAACCTGACTGGTAACACTAAATGGGCTCCTTGTGAATGTGCAAGCGCATTGCTTCATCCCAATTGGATTATGTGGGCTAAAAAACACTACAAGTTGCTTCACTAAAACAATGATGGCCAAGATGGCTTTGCATGAAGTTAGAATTCACAAACTGGGTGTGCCATAGGTGCTGACTCGTCAAACACTGTGGGAAGAAATATAAACTACATCATACATAATAATTAAATAACAATCACATTGGACACAATTAAATGGCAAAATAAAATTGATTTAGGTCAACACAGTAGCTCTAGGCTTTGACTACATTGCAACAGACTTATTTTATTCAAAATATAAGTATCACACAGATGGAATTACCTTAAATTGTGCATGAAAACTATACAAATTTTAATCTGATTGATTACACTCTTCACATTTTCTCCTGGCACATTAAAAAAAAGTCACTTCCTGGAAAAAATTATCTGATGTCGTGCCTAATTGGATAATGATATTACATTCTTTGCATACAGTATTTATTAGCAAGGATACAATAAACATTAATCATGAGTTAATGTTTAAAGATAATTATACTTTGAGTTCACTGAACTATTGATTAAATTAGGCTAGTCAGTTTAGTTTATGTACGTGAATATAATTTACTGTATAGATTTACAATTTACAGTACTGTTATCATATAGCCCCATACAGTTGTGCTGTCACCATCAATATAAGCTACCTAGTATGCTGGTGGAAAAAAAAGAATATACTGACACATAAAAAGGAATACACACACATATTTTGCTATATTGTCTACTCAGTGACCATTTGTTTTTCACTTATTTGACACAAATTCAATATTCTTAAAGATATGTGAAACACAAAAAAAAAAACCAAGATCATGATATCGCCCGACTAGCCTTGATCAGTGTTTTCTATGTGCGTTCAATCATTTTACACATCTTATCCAAGACTGGGGAGCCATGCCAGCAATTCCCATACTTTCCCTTCCCCAGCAACAGTTGCCAACTCATAAATATAATCCTCCCAGCAAACCCTGGGTCTTCCCTGGGGTCTCCTTTCAGTTGGTCATCCCTACAAAACCACCACAGGGAGGTGTCCGGGAGGAATCCGTATTAAATGCCCAAACAACCTCAATTGGTTCCTCTCAATGTGAAAGGTCATTGACTCTAATCCTAGCCTCTTTTAGATGTTTGCGCTTCTCATCCTATCTCTAAATGAGTGCCCATCCCAGGATTTCTTTACTTTGCAGTAATTAACTATTTCATAAAGACTCTGCTATTACATTGTTTGTTTTTTTCATCACGTCTTTGTGTCTTCAAGCTTTCAGAAACACAGCCCAAATTAATACTAGTTTCTGTAGCCATTTAGTAGTGTATTTAGAAGCTTGTCTTAGTGAGCACTGACATATGTTTTTGGAGGCCTCTGGGCAACCTACTCATTATTTATTTAATATTAGGAAAATCTCTCAGTGTTCATAATGTCAACCCCATAAAGCTTTGTGACATTATGCAGAATTTTACTTTCCCCAAACTAGGGACTTGCAGATGCAGATTTTTTTTTTTTGCAAAAGCATTTAAGGCTTCAGATTAGCTTTGCTCTAGAAAGCAGTAAATGTGAATAAATAAAACATTTTTTACTGCAGTAGCTTAGGACATTAATGCTCCATAAATGCCAAGCACATTTTCATTTAATTTTACCAGAATAAGAAAAACTTTACTAATTTAGCTCTGGGGAGTTTCTGCACATTAAACATTTGAGAGGTGGAACAGTGGGACAGTCATTAGCACTGCTTTTGCTGCATTGTTCCATGGATTTTGTTTCAATGCCCTGACTTGGCACTTTTGGTGTAGAGCTTACATGTTCATTTTGGGTTTGAGTGATTTTCTCCTAATATAATTCCACCTGCTTCTATCCACATGCCATAGTCAAGCCTTTAAAGCTAACTGGCTTAGTAAGAGTAACGATGGTTGTGCTCCTTTGTGCACAGCCAAGACTCATATCTTGTTTAAGGTTATTTCCTGCATTACATGGGATGATGTAAGAATACAGTTTAGCTCTTGGTAACCTTGAATGTAAGAATCAGATTCAGAAAATGGAAAGACTAAGCATTTTCAAAGTACAAGACAGAAACTGTACTTTGTGTGCACAGAACAGCTTTAATTAGCAATGGACTACATTAATCTATGCATTTTGTAAGCCTGCTTTTTTACTGTATGGTTGGAAGGAGCTGGAGTCTATTTGCCTGTCTTACTGATAAAATAATAATAATAAACAAAATATTTTCATTAATTTTTGAGGTTAGTCATGAATATCTAAGTATAATTACTGATAATTAGATAAATATTTGTATGTGAATTCAGTTTTTGCCATGGTTCATAAAAGGAGTTTAGCTGATCTTCTTTAACACACTTTTTGACAAGCTGGGTTTCATCCATTATCACAGCTGTGTTTTGCTACAGTTAAAAAACGAAGGCAAATAAGTAAATAATGGATATGTATATATACTGATGTAGGAATATGGAAATAGGCTATGTAAGATGTTATTTCCTGAAACACAGATGTCCTCTTGTGGTTAACTATAGCTATTACACATATCTAACAAAATATATTTGCATCATTTAAAATTATTCAAGGACACAGTGTGTTTTTAAAAACTCATAAATACTGTATATTCCAGCAACTATGAAGTATGCTGCTGTTAAATCAATTCAAGTAAAAGGTATAGTTTTCAGTTTTACAACACATTACACTTTGGCTGGAAAATCTGGCATGTGACAATCACATCTGAAACCTTTACAATGTCCAGCACATTCACTAGATGGATAAGTGTGTTAACTGTAAAAAAACACTCACTTTAAAATATCTTAGGAACACAGACTTGGAAGGGATATGTTTAAAGAGCACCCTTAGTGCTTAAATAAAATTTCTATTTTCAACACACACCTATGAAAACCTACATCCCTGACACCTGCAATATGAAATCTGGCTGTGAGAGAGTTTACGTGTAGTACTCTCATAAATTCTCAGTTAGAGCTATGATTTGCACACTTCACTTGTAAAAGTACGAGAAGTTACAAGACCACCCATTTTAAAAACGGTATTGTCTCATGCCATATTTTATTATTGAAATATTGAAATAATATTTTTACCAACTAACTACATTGTTAAAAATAAAGGTGCCATAGTGGGTCTTCAAAGTGATGCCATATGGGAACCATTTTGGTTTCCCAAAAGACCCATCCACATGAAGGTTCCAGGAAGAACCTTTAATTATTTAGACCTATAACAGGCTTCATAAATAACCAGGAACAGAGGATAATAGATTTGGGAAATACTAATTGATCATGATTTTAAAAGGACCCTTGCTGCATACAATATCACAAAGTCCAGGTTTTCTAAATCTGTTAGTGACCTAGTAGGTAGTCTACCATACATTAAAGATTTCAAAGGTATAAAGATTTCAGCTTTTTTATGTGTATTTGGAAGTTTTTCAAAGCACAAAGAAACAACTTCCTATTCAAAGAATTTTTCCCAAAATGACATGGTGCTTTTGTCAGCAGCGAGACTATAAGCCCCTCATCATTAACGGGACTCCAGTGGAGTGAGGGTGAACAGTTGTAAATACCTGGGGGTTCACATCTCTGAGGACCTGAATTGGTCGGAACACATCCAAGTTCAGACCAAAAGGGCAAAGCGGAGACTTTACCATCTCAGGCAGCTTAGGAAGTTTGTGGTCTCTTCAGGGATTCTAAAGACTTTCTACTCTGGCGCTGTGGAAAGTACCCTGACACAGAACATTACATACTGGTTTGGAAACTGCTGTGCTCAGGATCGGAAAGCCCTAGAGTGAGTGATCCGTGCAGCAGAACGTTGCTGCAGGTCAGCTCTACCATCTATGCAGGACATATACACCAGAAGATGCAGGACCAGAGCTCTCAGGATTATCAAAGACTCCCCTCATCCCAGCAATAGCCTGTTTCATCTGTTAAAATCAGGCAAAAGGTTTTGTAGCATCCTGGCCAGGACAGAGAGACTCAGAAGGAGTTTCTATTGTTGAGCCATAAGACTGTTAAATCAGAACATGCCATCTCATCCATGACCCTCCACATATTTAGACTGGACTTTAAGTTGTACTATGCCGTCTACCCTTTCCTTGTTTTGGAAATTGGTCTGACATTTAACTATGCACCTGTCTAACTTTGGTTTTGCACAATAATCACTGCACTATTGCATGTTAACACTTAATTCTACTTTATTCATTTAATTTTACTTATTTATTATGTTCTATTATAATGTTATCTTTTTTGTTAATCTCACTGATTCTTCTAACTTTGCACAGTTTTGATAAACGGATTAGGATGCGTTTCACTGTGTGTTGTCCTGTATAACTATGCATGTGACGAATAAAGAATCTTGAATCTTGAGTCAAGCAATAGTTCTAAAGTAAAGAACCGTAAATGCCATTAAGGGACTATACTTTCAAGAGCATAGTGTACCTGCAATAGTTTTACCACTTTTTGTATAAACATTTAAAATGTAATGTTACTGCTTGAGAAGCTTGTTGTGATATTATGAAAGAATCACTTGTTTACATTTACTGTAGTACAAGTGTGATATGATGTGTCTAGAACAGTTTCTCTCAAAGTGTGATCCCCAAGGGTGAAGCAAGTGGTTTACAAGCTGACAGTCATCAGAGCAAAGTGACTTTTAAATCGATCAGATATGTTAGTCTGTTACATAGTTAATTAAGCATTTATTTTTAACAATCAAGGCTGCTAGTAGACAGTTCTGCTAGAACTGTTTACTTAGTTACATAAGAAATTGGTCTAAAACTATCACCACGGAGCAAACAGTGTAACTTTCTTGTGGATGTGAAGAACTTTTGCTTGAATCCCAAAGCTTCATACTCTTCCTTTATTTGCTTGTTGTTTTAGCCCTTCTCTAACTCTCTCACCCTCTCTCTGTCTTTCATACAGTATATACAACACCTGTTCAACCTCAGTCTCTCTCCAGTCCAGTCAAGCTCAGAGCACTGGTCTCTCTTCTAAATTCTCTTTGGTGATAAACTAGAGACCTTGTGTCAGGTCATGGTGATCCCTTCACCCTATGCTGCTGGTGACATGCAGGAGACAGGTGAACTTTATTAGAGATGAACCAGCAGATACATCTAAATGCAAATCAACATAATTAAAAATAAACGTAGCAAACAAAACCCAGATGGAAGGCAAAAATCGAAGTCAAAACCAAGAGTGACAAGAAGAAATGAGTAGCAGAGTTTTGCTTTTAAGGTATTGTATCCACAGATCAGAAAAGCAAATGCACTCCTAGCTGACCTTTTATCCTGCTGCACTGATGAACCCGAAGTTGTGACCTCATAGGCCACACCACTAGAAATACAGGATGTGACCCTAATATACAACGAAAGGATAAACTCAAAATGGCATTGAAGATGGTGGAATATATCAACAGAAACCCCAAACATTAGCCTGCTGTCAATCAATCTTCATGGCTAAGGGAGTCATTATGTATCATTGTGGAATTTGAAATGCAAATATAGTAATGTGGATTCTTAATATTTTTTTTTTACATAAATTACATTTTTCAAATTAATTTCTGTAAAAGCAATGCGGAATATGCCCACAAGTAACAGTCAGAATCAAATAGTCCACTGTTAGATTTGATACCAAAGGATGCCAAGATAATAGACTTGGTGAACTGAGTCATTTGAAAGTGCCACGGAGGACAGGCGCATTACAAGACTATTCCATTAAAATGATTAGACAGCAGCCACAGGGTGGGATATGGCTATAAACTCTGTAAGAGTGAGCAAGAAGTATTGCCTGCAACTTTTCAGGGAACAAGACTGCAGTGGAAGCCAGGATCCACAAGAGTGTGCTATACCCTGGAGGGCCCACAACTGAATTTCAGGATGGAAACTGAAGACTAGTGAAACAAGAGGTTTCTCTTTTCAGTGTGTACAAATATAATAAGGCAAGCCTCTCTAACTGACTGTATTCTTAAAACTATGTTATTCATATATAAAAGCATTTTTCTGGTGGTATGCCCGATATTTCATTTGGAAATCGTAAACACACTAAAGGCAGTGCACTATATTCATTTAGTGGTAATGAGTTATAAAAAATACTTTTACAACTGTGTTTTTAAAACAGTAAGCAGAAAGTTTAAGAACTTCTACATTGACTGTCTCAAATTTCCACAGCGATTGGAATAAATGTCTGCATAAAACATAGTTTAGTCCAATGATTATCCAAACCATGGTACTTGGCAACATTGTGTTCTAAAAGCTGGAAGTTCTTGTTTTTGTATAAAGTACAGTGTATTAGTAATTATTTAGTAAGCAATACAATTCTTTTATACATTTTTAAGCATAAAGCAGGTTTTAGCCGCCAGGAATTAACAATCTGAATTATGCTTATGAGCAGCACAATGGCACATTACTTCTTCAAAGTGTTAACTGCATAGTTAACTCTTTGAGAAATTTAAATATTTTCTGCATCTGCATTTTTCTTCAGATTATCCACTTTTTTTTATCCCATTTTATAAAGATATGGATAATATGTTATTTGGCACCTGCCAGTTTATGTACCAATGTGCCCTGTAATGGATTGGCATCAAATTTCTAGAGGTTTGTTCTATTCATGTCACCAGTTATGTTGGCAAAACAACGGGTGTCACACACCCTTTAATACAAAAAGTTATTTCAGAAGGTGTATTGATTGCCTGTGGTGGGCTGGCGCCCTTGCCCGGGATTTGTTCCCTGCCTTGCGCCCTGTGTTGGCTGGGATTGGCTCCAGCAGACCCCTGTGACCCTGTAGTTAGGATACAGTGGGTTGGATAATGGATGGATGGATATTGATTGCAAAACTTCTTAACATCAATTCAGCTATACTGAACAAGAATTGATTTTACCCATTATAGGAAACCAAAATGATTAATTTAGTTTTTTTTTTTGTAATTAACAAATGATGTGTTTTAAAAATGAAATTGTACAGGTTTAAATGTTTTAACAATCAAGAAGAGATAATTACAGTCAGTGGTCAAAAAAGATTGATCAATGACTTACAGATTTTGAGGAAATATAGAAGAGAAGAAATGGCAGGGCTTCCATTCAAATGGCAAAAAAGCATGTTTATTTAGTAAAATCAAATATGAGTTTGCTACAATTACAAGAATGACTTTTTTCAGTACTGTAGATTCAGAACTAGGACTTTGTGGTGTTTTAGATGCACTGCTATTAGTTCCAGTGCAGGCAAGTGCATTATTCTTTTAAAATATTAATCATGACAAGATATACTAACTAAATGTACTTTATTACCATTTAACACAATGAAAGCTGTTTTGGCAACAAACAGTGAATGCTGCAGCAAAATAATTATTAAGCATTAAATACACAAATCAACATTCTTAGATTATTGGATTCTCTTAGTAGATTCACAGGAACAACTGAGATTTGTCAGGAATAAAGGAAACTTTAAGGTTACACGTCACATTAAGAATTCGTGAATTCAGAATGGGATAACAACAGTCTAAATTTAATCTTCCATCAGCAATCTTTTTATAGGTATAACTATTGTTAATTTGACTGTGGACAGTAAATTGAGATCTTTTACCCTTTGTTCTTTGATCATATTTAATTCTTCAAGTGATGAATCAAATGTCATTAAACTCTGATTCTAAGAAGTCACTGTGACCATACAAAACTAAGGTCTGAAAAACAAAGAAACTCCAAAGATAATGCCATAAAATATTACAGATGTGGAATATAAAATGCACTATATAATGTTATCATAAATATTCTCATCTTCCATAGGCTCATTTGCCATGGTATTTACTATTTCCATTGAAATTATGTGCATATGCAGTTCACTCTCTTATATTTCTTGTAGATTTTACTTGCTCATTAAGTTTTACTGCAGTTTTAGTAAGGTCAACAGCTCTTTTGCACTTCAGGTGTTAAATAAGATTCACTAATAATACAGACTACCTCATACAAGCAACAAGATGAAGTTGAAAAATTCTTTGTGGGAAGTGTCATTATCGCATTAAGTCCCCTCATCCGAAAACTAGTGCTCTTCACCTCTAAGACTAATTCATAGTATCAGGTTGAGCTTTTCATACTAAATTGCTCCTAGACCTTTAGCAAATGGTTTCCTACATGAGCAGGTATTTGTCATTCACAAAGAAGGTCAGATACTGAATGAGATACTAGCTGAGGGGAAAAAGAAATTTGTTCATGAACAGTTGTCAACATCGAAGCAAACAAGACCCAAAACACTATTCCAAAGTAAAGTTAACAAAGAGGTAAAAAGTAAAAGTCAAAATGCCAGATAAGAACTATGAGTATTAGCTGCACAAAATCAGGAACCAGATTAAAATCAAATGTTGCACACCACAAAGTAAAAACGCCATTGCATTGAGACATTTTAGGCTGTGTTAAACAATAGAGTAGATCCAGGAAAATAATATTTACATCAGTGAAGATATGTTATTTGTGTTGGTTATTTGTGTGTTTTTTAAACTGCAACTACAGAAGTAGGATACTAGTTATTAAGTATGTACAGAGTTAGTATCCATTGTGGATGCCCGGAAGGACTGGAGGAGGGATTATGCCTCCTCCAGACAGCGAAGGGGGCAACCACCTTGGTGGCTTTGGGGACCACAGGCACTGAGCTTGGAAGCTCAACCCTATAGGGGCCTGGGGTCACCGCCAGGAGGTGCCCCGATGCCTGGAAAGCCCTGGTCCTCAGCACTTCTGCCACACCCAGAAGTGCTGGGGGGAAGATGACCAGGGACACACGGAGTACTTCCGGGTGCGCAGCCGGTACTTCTGCCACACTGGGGAGTGCCGGCGGAAGATTATCGTGAGGCACCTGGAGCACATCCGGGTGATTATAAAAGGGGCCGCCTCCATCTGTTCAGTGGCTTGAGTCGGGAGCGGAGATGGGCGGAGTTCAGGAGGAGAGGAAAGGAGGGGGCCTTAAGAGAGGCATCATTTTGGATAGGCCTGGACTTTGGGGGAGTTTTGGGGTTGTGTGCTGCACTGTACATAATAGTTGTAAATAAAGTGTGTCTTGGGTGACTTATAACGATGTCTGCCTGTCTGTGTCCGGGCCGCTTACCACACCATATAATGGTCATTAATTCATTATTTTGTAAACAATGAACATGCATAGGACATATTATTGCCTATTTTAAGATGCCATTCATCCAAGCTGTATGTCTTCAGGCAGTGGGGGGAAAATAAAAGCCAAGAAGCAAAATGGAGAACATTCAAACTCGACACAGAAATTGAGCAATCATGAACTGGGGTGAGTTTCCTGGAAATGATGAATCTTAGAGATTAGTTAACAGCTTTACAGCTTTTTTATGTAACATAAATTCTGCTTTTTCATGAATGTTCCAGAACCACTATTAACCTCCTTTCTGTTAACCCCAAACATAACTCGAGTTTGGAATTCCATGTAAGTATGCTTATTTCTGAGTCAGATTTGTGCTGACATGTAATGATCTGCTTTAGAATATTAAGCTAGAATAACTCTTGAGACAGTATTCTGCAAACATCTAGTGGATAAAATAATATTATGCTGCAAGAAAACGACCTTAATAAAATGCTAATGTGTATGTCTGTGTACCGGTGTGTCCGCCTGGTTCCTATGTCTTTGTTATATGCCATTTGGTATGAGATTCATAAAAACAATGCTAATGTTTGTGATGTGCCATCTGTTGGAATGAAAAATTCAATGCATTTTATTACTAAATGCCTTACAAAACACATTCCAATAGATGATGTACTGCAAACATTAACACTGAATAAGCTGAGGTCTACGTTAATTACTTAAATTTCAACCCATCTTAGATAGGTAGCACACCCAGTCATAAGGGTTTCTATGCATTTTGTCACTCAGACGTAACTCATCACTATTAATGAGTGGGGCAGAGTCCAACCAAAGCACAATCAGTTTTAAATTAGAAGATGTAAAGCCAGTTTTAGAACAAACTGAAACTTGATCATTAGTTGAATCAAATGATTGTAATGACGATGTGAATTGGTCAGCCTATTTTGACACGGATAGAGAAACGGATGCATACGGCAGTGTACAACTGAACTGCTGTGATACAGTATGCCTAGTGAATCTGGTCACCTAAAGGTTCACTATGCACAAGCAGGTGCATGACAAAAAGGCGAAATGGTCCAGTGAAAGGATAAGAAAGAAGTTAGCTTCCTAAACACTGTTCACAATGCAACAACTGTCAATGTTTGTGTCAGGGGAAATATGGAAGTCATTAAGACTTACACTGTGCTAATCTATAACACAGCGGGAGGTGTCGATCATGAGGATCAGGCCCTGATATTCTATTTTTCTCATGTTCAGCCAACAGAAAAAATATTTTAAATGTGCAAAGAAACACACTTCTACTGTCCCGATTGCCACGTTGGGCTATGCATTGGTGACTGTTTCAAATAATATCACAAAAAGGACATACTAAATTTGCATCAGTACAGCAGTGGACACTAGGCATATCTTTCCTGCTGTATATATGTTCACATAATACTTAATTTTTTCAGTGTTGAAAAAATGTCAACATTTTTGACACTTTACTTCCTGAGGTAAAGATAATGCTAAAAGATGTTATTCAGGGCTTTATAAGTGAGAATAAAGTACTACTTTGTCAACCTCAGCCCTGATGTTGCTTAGCAAAAAGTATCACAAGTAGAATGAAAACCAATCGATTAACAATACTTTCATTGCATGGTGATGTTTTTAGTTCTCTGGTGTGATAAAATAAACTTGAAGAGACATATAAAGTAAAAATATCATCATTACTTAATAACCAGTTCAGCCAAAGTGTATAATCAAGCACAAAATTAATTACCTGTGGTTTCAATGATGATTGCAAAAGAAATGACAGGCTGTGGAATTAGCCAGGACCCCAGACAGACACAGGACACACAAGTTCCAAAACACACACGTTTTTATTTTCTTCTTTCTCTTACAGCACCGCACACAGTGCACCAATCAGCTAGAACACCTCAGTCCTTTCCTTTTCCCCCTCTTTCTTTATTCTTCTTTTCTCCTGCTGCTTCCACTCCACTCCTGTAAGCTCTGTCCTCTGCCTCCCAACTCTGGCTCACCTGCTGGGTGTTCCGCAGTGCTTTATATATTCCTTGACCCAGAAGTGTTTGTGTTCTTCCTCCCACGTGTCAGATGGAGAATTCAAGTTCTTTAATCAGCCCGGAAGTACTTTGGGGATTCCGTCCTCGTTACTTCCTAGTATACTATAATGGAAGCATAACTCCCCAGGTTTTTCCACAGCACCCCCTGGAATCACCCACAGCACCCAACAGGGCTGAGATACCGAACTCCAAGTCCCAGGATGCCCTGTGGGAAACCGGGGCACTGCTCCACTCCATGGGAGCTGCCATCTAGCGTCTTGGGGGAGGCAGTGTTCAAAAGTAGCTGCCTTCCCCCATCCTTGCAGTCCCTGGACGTCCCAGCCGAGTTGAGCTGCTAGACGTTTGTCACACAGGCAAACATCGTAAAAGAAAACAATGCTTTTCTAAAGAGCTTATTCTTCTTTTAGATGACAGGACAGTGTTGTTGTTTATTAAGGCATATAGCAGCCTTTCTTATTTTCAGAAGAAGCAAAAGCAAAATTCATCCATTATCCAACCTGCTATATCCTAACTACAGGGTCACGGGGGTCTGCTGGAGCCAATCCCAGCCAACACAGGACGCAAGGCAGGAAACAAACCCCGGGCAGAGTGCCAGCCCACTGCAGGGCGCGCAGACACACACCAGGGACCAGGGACGAGCGTAGCAGCGAGCGGAAGCACCGAGCAGAAGCACCGAGCAGCGGCGTCTCCCACAGGCACGTAACCCTTCGCAAACACCCGAGCAAGTTCATCGGAAGTAAAGCCGGCAGCTGACCAGAAGAAATAACCGGCAGTGAGAAACTTGAAGCCGACGGTCTCTGAAGCAGAAAGCACTTAAATAAACTACAGAAAATGGAGAAGATGACATCACCACTAAACGTAAGTTCCATCTGCGCTCTGCCCGTTGAGGGCACGTTTATATGTTGTGTGTCCTGCAGCATGTACAGTTCAGGTTTTCCGGCCGACATTGTAGACAGCTTCACCTGCCAAAAGTGTTTAGTTAATTTAGAGTTGGTCGGGAAAATACACGAATTGGAGGACCGCGTTAGGAATCTGATAGCGATTAGGCAAACCGAAAATTGGATCGACTCGGTTTGTTTAGACAATTCGGCTACTTCTGATTCGGCTTCAGTCTCTCCTGGCCCCACTGTAGTCAGTGCACGGCCAAAGTCAGCAGCACCAATTCAGCCACAGGGCGAGTGGGTAACAGTAAGACGGGGGTCTAAGAATCCAAAATGTAGTCCCCCGGCACCCAGGTCACCAATTCGGACCCAGAACAGATTCTCAGCACTCCGCAGCGCGCCTGTGGAAACTGAGAATAAGAAAGTGCTCATAATTGGCGATTCCATAGTGCGGAATGTTAGAATTCCAAACTATGTTAAACCAGCAGTTCATGTTAAGTGCCTCGCAGGGGCCAAGATTTCTGGCATAGAGAATTATTACAAGAACAAGAAAATACGAACACATAACTCCAGTTCTTAAATCCTTACACTGGCTCCCGGTTAAGTTCAGGGCAGATTTCAAAATCCTTCTTTTAACATATAAATCATTAAATGGTCGAGGTCCGGCTTACTTGTCTGAACTTATCATGACTTACAAACCAGAGCGCACATTAAGATCTCAAGATGCCGGTCTGCTTATGATTCCAAGGATTAATAAAATAACAGTGGGGGGTCGAGCTTTTAGTTACAGGGCCCCTAAACTGTGGAATGGTCTACCTGCTACTATAAGAGATGCCCCTTCGGTCACAGCTTTTAAATCCCGGCTGAAGACTCACTACTTCAGTTTAGCATATCCTGACTAGAGCTGCTGATTAACTGTACAGACTGCATCTCTGTTGTTAGTCATTAGCACTTAAACATAAGTAACATGACAGTTATAATTGTATACTAACCCTCACTTATTCTGTTTTTCTTCTCGGTACTCAAATGTGGCACTTGGTGCCATGGCCCACCTGCCAAGTTGTTTTGCCTGCCTAAGGAAAAGTCATCCCAGATGGAGGATCGCAGGAATCGTGGGAAAGAGGGGTCCTTTCATCGGATTGGCTGGCCCAGCACTGTTTCAGCTGTGGAATGGCCAAATGGGGGAGGCAGCTTGAAGGATGAGGTCTCCAGGACTCTATACAAATACAAATCTTATTATGGGATATATCATCTACTGTTAAATTCTGCTCTGTACTTCTAAAATTTATATATATTTTTTTTTATTTTATTTCTTACTATATTGAGAAATTGTTCTGTGTACTGTACTGTATTGTATTGACCCCCTTCTTTTGACACCCACTGCACGCCCAATCTACCTGGAAAGGGGTCTCTCTTTGAACTGCCTTTCCCAAGGTTTCTTCCATTTTTCCCTACTAGGTTTGTTTGGGAGTTTTTCCTTGTCTTCTTAGAGAGTCAAGGCTGGGGGGCTGTCAAGAGGCAGGGCCTGTTAAAGCCCATTGCAGCACTTCCTGTGTGATTTTGGGCTATACAAAAATAAACTGGCAGGGGCCAAGATTTCTGGCATAGAGGCCGCATTGGACCGTGTCGCCGACGATGAAGTATCTACCTTATTGCTGCATGTCGGCACTAATGATATTTATTCACAGCAATCTGAGGTATTAAAGAGGAACTTCATCTCTCTTTGCATCAAAGCTAAAAGAAAATGTTGGAATTTAGTTGTATCTGGCCCCTTACCAAGATTATATAGAGGGGATGTGATTTATAGCAGATTGCATTCCCTTCACTGCTGGCTAGAAACCTGGTGTGCAAACAAAAGCATAGCGTTTGTGAACAATTGGGATGATTTTTGGGAAAGGCCTGGATTTTTCAGAAGAGATGGTCTTCATCCTAACTGGAGGGGATCTTATGTATTATCCCAAAATATGGCAGCAAAACTGCCTGGTTGACTGATTAGAGCACCATCCAGGCCGCAGTCATGTGATCTTAAATCACAGGCTGTTGTTTATCCCACCTGTTACTTTCCTGAAGCTGTTACCCATAATCCTTGTCTTGGGACATCCAGTAAATTTAGTCTTGATACAAACCTTAAATTAATTGATAACCAAAAAATAAGGTGTATAATTAGACCAAGGGATAAAACCAGACCCTCCACCAGGGGCATCTGTAATAGAAATTTACTACAAATTAAAACAAAAAGTATATCACCAATTCAGAAAGAAGCATACAGTTTTAAATGCTGCTTATTGAACATTCGCTCTCTTGGCACTAAAGCTGTTTTGGTAAATGATATTATATTAAGTACAAAATCTGATCTGTGTCTTCTCACCGAAACCTGGCTTAGTAAATGTGACACTGTACCCCTAGCTGAGGCGTCACCAGATGGATACTCGTTCCTTCATAAGTCTAGAGATTCAGGTCGAGGAGGGGGCCTTGGAATAATTCATTGTAACAAAATGCAAATCACTTCTAAAAATGTAGGCAACTTTACATCCTTTGAAGCATTCATTTTAAATATTAAAACAGATTCCAACACAATTATAGTGCTAGTCTATAGACCACCAGGGCCGTATTCATTGTTCATGTCTGAATTTAGCAACCTTTTATCTGACTTGGCTATAAATTATGATCACATAGTACTGATGGGAGATTTTAATGTACACATTGATGTGGAAACTGACACTTTTAGCAAATGTTTTACTTATTTGTTAAATTCAGTAGGATTTTGTCAAAATGTCAAAGGTCCAACTCATAATCATAACCACACATTAGATTTAATTATAACTTACAAAGTTGAAATTCAAAATTTAATTATTACTCCATTAAATGAAGTTATTTCTGATCACTACTTAATTACATTTGATTTGGTCCTGCCCTTGCGAACACACTCCCAGATTAAAACAAAGACAGTGCGGCATCTAGATTGTAATTCTGCTTCAAAATTTATAGATACTTTGAGTAAGTCGAGTGTAATTGTGGAAAACCATTTAGATCAGTTAACATCAAATGTAAACACAGAAAACAATTTAGATGAGCTAACATCACATTATAATGTGACCTTGAGAGATGCTCTGGACACAGTGGCTCCCCTTAAAACAAAAGTGATCAAAGCACATAGAAACTCTCCCTGGTTTAATGAAAACACTCGAGCTCTTAAATTAGAGTGTCGAAAACTGGAACGCAGATGGAGAACAACAAAGCTACAGGTCTTTCAAATTGCATGGACAGAGAGTGTTAATAGATATAAAAAAGCCCTCTTTAAAGCTCGGTCAGAATATTATTCTACATTAATAGATAGCAATAATAAAAATCCTCGGGCACTGTTTAGAACAGTGGCTAAATTAACAAATGGAAATTCAGATCAACAGTGCAAAATACCAACAGACATTAGCAGTACAGACTTTATTAACTTCTTCAATGAGAAAATTAAAAATATAAGATCCCAGATCTCTGCATCATAGTACAAACCAAATACTAGCTTAGCAGACCCTGTCTCACATTGCACTCAGCACTTTAGTAATTTTAATCCTGTAACTGAGCAGGAAGTCTTAAGTTTAATTTCTAAAATGAAGCCCACTACTTGTTCCCTAGATCCAGTGCCAACAAAACTAGTAAAAAGTGCAATGGATGTTCTTGCAGCGCCTATCCTAAACATTATCAATAGTTCATTATTGCATGGCACAGTACCAGATGCACTAAAAGTGTCAGTCATTAAACCATTACTTAAAAAGTCAGACCTTGACCCACATATACTAAATAATTATAGGCCTATTTCAAATTTACCGTTTCTCTCTAAAATACTAGAAAAAGTAGTCGCCAGTCAGCTTCAGACACACCTTATGCATTACAATTTATTTGAGAAATTCCAGTCTGGTTTTCGCACTGGTCATAGTACAGAAACGGCACTAACACGGGTTGTAAATGACATTCTGATATCCTCTGATGAAGGAAACTCATCTGTAATTATGTTGTTGGACTTAAGTGCAGCATTTGACACCATCGACCATTCTATTTTACTGCACAGGCTAGAAAATGATGTTGGGCTTACAGGCACCGTGCTCGCTTGGTTTAGTTCTTACTTATCAAATCGATTCCAATATGTACAGAAATGTGCTGACAGTACTCCATCAATATACACAGAAGTTCAATATGGTGTCCCGCAGGGCTCAGTACTGGGACCTTTACTGTTTTCACTGTACATGCTTCCACTGGGATCTATCATTAGGAAACATAATGTTAATTTTCACTCGTATGCAGATGACACCCAGTTATACCTTTCATTTAAATCAAATGAAGTTTCTCCAATGTGGTCTTTAATTAGTTGTGTTAGTGAATTAAAGGAGTGGATGAATAAGAACTACTTGTCTTTAAATACAGATAAAACAGAGATGTTAATTGTTGGAGGGAATGATGCTGATCACAATAATATTTTGTCATCATTTAACTCAATGGGAATCCCAGTCAATTTTACTGAATCAGCCCGCAATCTAGGAGTTATCTTTGACTCTAGCATGTCATTTAAAGCGCATATTACAAAGTTGTCCAAAACATGTTTCTTCCATCTTAAAAATGTTAGGAAATTAAGGCGCTTTTTAAATAAACAGGATTCTGAGAAACTAATTCATGCATTTATCTCTAGTAGGATTGACTACTGCAATGCGGTGTTCACTGGATGTTCAAACTGTTCTTTATACAGCCTCCAGTTAATCCAAAATGCGGCTGCGAGAATTATTACAAGAACAAGAAAATACGAACACATAACTCCAGTTCTTAAATCCTTACACTGGCTCCCGGTTAAGTTCAGGGCAGATTTCAAAATCCTTCTTTTAACATATAAATCATTAAATGGTCGAGGTCCGGCTTACTTGTCTGAACTTATCATGACTTACAAACCAGAGCGCACATTAAGATCTCAAGATGCCGGTCTGCTTATGATTCCAAGGATTAATAAAATAACAGTGGGGGGTCGAGCTTTTAGTTACAGGGCCCCTAATCTGTGGAATGGTCTGCCTGCTACTATAAGAGATGCCCCTTCGGTCTCAGCTTTTAAATCCCGGCTGAAGACTCACTACTTCAGTTTAGCATATCCTGACTAGAGCTGCTGATTAACTGTACAGACTGCATCTCTGTTGTTAGTCATTAGCACTTAAACATAAGTAACATGACAGTTATAATTGTATACTAACCCTCACTTATTCTGTTTTTCTTCTCGGTACTCAAATGTGGCACTTGGTGCCATGGCCCACCTGCCAAGTTGTTTTGCCTGCCTAAGGAAAAGTCATCCCAGATGGAGGATCGCAGGAATCGTGGGAAAGAGGGGTCCTTTCATCAGATTGGCTGGCCCAGCACTGTTTCAGCTGTGGAATGGCCAAATGGGGGAGGCAGCTTGAAGGATGAGGTCTCCAGGACTCTATACAAATACAAATCTTATTATGGGATATATCATCTACTGTTAAATTCTGCTCTGTACTTCTAAAATTTATATATATTTTTTTTTATTTTATTTCTTACTATATTGAGAAATTGTTCTGTGTACTGTACTGTATTGTATTGACCCCCTTCTTTTGACACCCACTGCACGCCCAATCTACCTGGAAAGGGGTCTCTCTTTGAACTGCCTTTCCCAAGGTTTCTTCCATTTTTCCCTACTAGGTTTTTTTGGGAGTTTTTCCTTGTCTTCTTAGAGAGTCAAGGCTGGGGGGCTGTCAAGAGGCAGGGCCTGTTAAAGCCCATTGCAGCACTTCCTGTGTGATTTTGGGCTATACAAAAATAAACTGTATTGTATTGTATTTAGTATCGCCAATGCACCTAACCTGCATGTCTTTGGACTGTGGGAGGAAACCCACACAGACACGGGGAGAACATGCTAACTCCACGCAGGGTGGACCTGGGAAGCGAACCCAGGTCTTCTTAGTGTGAGGCAGCAGCGCTACCCACTGCACCACCATGGCACCCCAAAAGCAAAATGAGATAGTGAAAAGAATTAAGTGCCTGCACCGTATAACCTACCTTTACTCTCTTTTCAGATACAATTTGTAAATTGTTTGTGTACATTTTCATTTATATGTAGATATTTCTCTACAATTGAAGATGGATAAATGGATAAATAAACTCCACTATGCATTACAGTGATCCCTCGCTATATCGCGCTTCGCCTTTCCCGGCTTCACTCCATCGCGGATTTTATATGTAAGCATATTTAAATATATATCGCGGATTTTTCGCTGCTTCGCGGGTTTCTGCGGACAATGGATCTTTTAATTTCTGGTACATGCTTCCTCAGTTGGTTTGCCCAGTTGATTTCATACAAGGGACGCTATTGGCAGATGGCTGAGAAGCTACCCAGCTTACTTTCTCTCTCTCTCTTGCGCTGACGTAGGGGGGTGTGAGCAGGGGGGCTGTTCGCACACCTGGACGATAGGGACGTTGCTACCTTCTGTGTGCAGCTGCTTTCTGAAGGACATGCTGCACGGTGCTTCGCATACTTAAAAGCTCAAAGGGCACGTATTGATTTTTTTTATCTCTCTCTCTCTCTGCTCCTGACGGAGGGGGTGTGAGCTGCCGCCTTCAACAGCTTTGTGCCGCGGTGCTTCGCATACTTAAAAGCAAACAGCCCTATTGATTTGTTTGGTTTTCTCTCACTTTCTGACAGACTCTGCTCCTGACGGGCATTCCTTTGAAGAGGAAAATATGTTTGCATTCTTTTCATTGTGAGACAGAACTGTCATCTCTGTCTTGTCATGGAGCACAGTTTAAACTTTTGAAAAAGAGACAAATGTTTGTTTGCAGTGTTTGAATAACGTTCCTGTCTCTCTACAACCTCCTGTGTTTCTGCGCAAATCTGTGACCCAAGCATGACAATATAAAAATAACCATATAAACATATGGTTTCTACTTCGCGGATTTTCTTATTTCGCAGGTGGCTCTGGAACGCAACCCCCGCGATGGAGGAGGGATTACTGTAAATAGATTTCACACTCCTACATGCTGTACGCAGTGTGTATAACTGAAGTACAATGAAATGAAAACAAAGACTTTTAATTAGATATTGATGAACAAAACAAAATAATTATGTAAAAATGGTAGTGATAATTGTTACACCATCTGCTCTAAGATCAGGTATTTTGAAATTTTCTACCTTCATCCTTTCTTTTTTGTCTTCACTGAGCAGAAATATGCCTACTCCTACTGCAGTTGTGAGCAGCATTCACACACAACTGCAGGGTAGCACAGCAGGGGGTGAAAATCTGATGGCAACTGACAGTTTACAGTGTGAAGATAGCAGAAGCACATTTTTCATATAATTGTATTGTAGTCCACCATGTTTCATGTTCGTTCTTTGGCTGTCATTGGGAGGTTAGACAGATGTGTTAACAGATAAATATAAAGGGAACACCAACCAGAAGCAACCACGAGCATCACTACTTTCTGCATTCTGATATGCTGCCAAATTGGCACTGTGGATATTCCTAGATCACTTTGCCAGAATATCTGTAAAAAGTCTGGTCAATTGGGAATCGCCTGGATGTTCTTTGCAAAGAATCTTTACAGCATGTATTAGGCTCCAAGAGGCTGGGAGTATGAATGGGTATCAGCTTCAAACCAATGATGATAATGATAAGATGATGTGAATGTATGAGGTGGTGGTCAGATATACAGACACAAAATTCACTAAATAGTCTTTTGAAGAAGGGTTCCTTATTGCAGCTTTACTTAATGTATCAATCTCCAATTCCTGTCCTTTCCTGCTCTTTCTTATTGCTTCTCTCCATACCTAATTCAGATACATAAAACATCTCTGTCAAAGTGAATCAAGTATTGTCAAGAAATACTACCTCTTATACATTTGTAAAATGATTTAAATGAAATCAATTATCTACATAATAAATCCAAAATATATTACTGCATGTAATCATAATAATTATACCAACGATTCAAGTATAACAGTACAGTATTCTAAATTTTCAGTGAACTGTTTGTAGTTTCTTATTCTAATTCCATGTGTTTATTGCTAATTTTGTGCCTAATATTAATGTTATTTTTTATCTAATTTCTGTGCTTTTATTGCTCTTTTGTCACTTTTGAATATTTTGAGAAGCTTTGCATTTGTAAAATCTGCTATATAAATAAAATGCATTATTATTACTTTTTTTATTAATGATTTAATGTTCTTTGTCTCATGCTCACTGTTGGTAAGGTTGGTCCAAGGATTAACCAGTTTAAGAAGCACTTAAAAATTATCAACTGGGTTGGGGAAAATGTTTGTTAAAAAAGAGATAAAGGCCTATTTTAGTTATGATCAACACACATATAAACGAACAATCGATCTTAAAATGGTTAATAACCAATTCAGCCAAAGTGTATAAACAAGATGCAGTCTATGATGTCCTTTGCATTATAATGCTTTCAAGAAGCTCAACCTTGCTGGCAAAAGATGCAAAAGTTCTCCCCCATTGTGCTGAATGTTAATATAATGTTTAGGCACTTCATCAATATCATACAGATTTTACCTCAGAAATTCACCCATTCCTTTTTAATCTAAGGCTTCTATTAAATCTTACTGAAGTAAAAGTAACATTCATTAAAACACAGTGTACATCTGTTCTCTTTCATCATTAAGGCATAGAAATTAAAAAAAAGTAGATCAATCTAGACATTTCTTTGTAAATCAACACAATTTAAGCAGTATGTTCAAACAAACCATCAATTATCTTTCTTTTTAATTAAAAAACAGAAGACAATAGCAAACCACAATCCAATTAAGAAAACATTTTAAATACAATAATATATTTTGCAGAAAATCCAACTCAACACTCAGCTCCTAGACCACTCTGATAGCTATGTACTAATTGAGCTTCAATTAAGTAGTTCCTTATATAGAATAAAACACCAAATAAAATATAAAAACTCAGTACAGACCTAACATACTTAGTTTAGAATTACATTAATAAGTTTTTGGCAAATTCTGAAAGAAATCAATTTTCTATTGGTAACTACTTAAGACAGACAGCTTAAGATCTGCTAAATACAGATTTGGCTCCCTACTGTAGTCAAAATACTAAAAATACACAAATTAAAATGTAATGCAACTTCTAAGCAATGACAGGATGAGGGTCTGTACTGCCTTCTATCTCTCAGACTCCAAAATGAAGGTGGATACCAAACAGACAAGACATTTAATGTACAATTTACCTCACTTGGTTATGTTTACAACCTGGAGGAGGAGGAAGTTGGGAGCATGTCAAAGTCACAAGGCAAGTTTGGCAAGTTATCATGCATTGCTTTAAATATTGTGACCCAACCCATTTGCACCCCAAAACACGAGGCTGAGTCTCAGTACTTCAGTAAAACCAGCATTATTCAACTTGAAACAGGAACAGCAGGGTTATTTACTGCAGCAGGAGCTACCACTCTCCTATACACAAACACAGCCAACAGGCATAGTCGTGGCCTGGCCAGTGTACAAGTTATACTGTTCCCAGCATTTATAATTCCCCTTGCATCACCTATCAGCCACAGGCACGTATAACACGATCTCGATCGGCTCGTAGTTGTTTCTGCGGTGGTATGCTGCTGTAATGCAAATCTGTGGTTGCCTCGGCAACAGAGAAGCAGTCCTCCACAGACATGGAAGGCACACTTCAGTGTGTTGTCCCATTGGGGTTGGTCCTAAAAGAGCTCAGAAACCTCACGATATATAAAAACCTTATACAGCCTATTAGTTTGATGTGTAAAAGTAGATAACTAATATATGTCATGTAGGAACAAGAATGGTGAGGATGCAGGGAGTAGAGTTGGAGAAGGTGGATGAGTTCAAATACTTGGGATCAACAGTACAGAGTAATGGGGATTGTGGAAGAGAGGTGAAAAAGAGAGTGCAGGCAGAGTGGAATGGGTGGAGAAAAGTGTCAGGAGTAATTTGTGACAGACGGGTATCAGCAAGAGTGAAAGGGAAGGTCTACAGGATTTGTTATAAGGGTTGGAGATGGTGGCAATGACCAGAAATCAGGAGACAGAGCTGGAGGTGGCAGAGTTAAAGATGCTAAGTTTTGCATTGGGCATGACGAGAATGGATAGGATTAGGAACGAGTACATTAGAGGGTTGGCTCAGGTTGGAAGGTTGAGAAACAAAGTTAGACAGGCAAGATTGTGTTGGTTTGGACATGTGCAGAGGAGAATTGCTGGGTATATCGGGAAAAGGATGTTAAAGATAGAGCTGCCAGGCAAGAGGAAAAGAGGAAGGCCTAAGAGAATGTTTATGGATGTGGTGAGAGAGGACATGCAATTGCTGGGTGTCACACAGCAAGATGTACAGGATAGGAAGATATGGAAAAAGATGGTTCGCTGTGGCAAACCCTAATGGGTGCAACTGAAAGAAGACGAAGAAGGTAGGAAGACAAACGCAAAGTCTAAAGTTTGACTCCATCAGTGCTTTATAAATTCATTTCTGATATCCTCCTATGGGAGCATTGCAATAATACATTCATGGTAAAAAAATGCACTACATTTTATTCCATATTAGAAAAACTACATAACTGGCAATATTTTGAAATTGGAAAAATTTACTTTTTGTACAGAGTTGTTCTAGGAGGACAACACATTATTTTTCTTTTTTAAGTCAAGCAATTTACCTTAATCTTGTGCTTCACATTTCATTTTGAGCTCTATCAAAAAGCATTATTGATGGTGAAGTAAATAAAATCACTAAAACACTGGCAGAAGGGCTTAGTGGCTAAGGATCTGAAGTGTAAGGTGGAAAGGTGTCAGTTCAACCCTCAATGTTTGAATTATTATGTTAGTAAAAGTGAGTTACTTTACCTATCACTGCTGAAAATATAAAATGTAAAGGTTATACATATCATATTGTACATTATTTGTCACATACAAATTATACATACAGTAAAATGTTTACAGAAGCTCAAGAAAAAATATATACTGTATATGCAAATAAATAAATATAACAAACTACAACCTCCCAAAATACATAATTCTGGCTAGATTCACTGTTCCCAATCAGAGAAATTAGGTGGGAGTAAGAAATGGTCCAACCTGCTCAGTTGTATTGCACGTTTACATTTAAATTCATTGACATTCAACTACAGCAAGTTCAGCTTGTTGTATCCACAAACCCAATGTACTAACTGAAGTTTGTTCGTTACAGTGTCTGCGTGGGTTTCCTCCGGGTGCTCCGGTTTCCTCCCACAGTCCAAAGACATGCAGGTTAGGTGGATTGGCGATTCTAAATTGGCCCTAGTGTGTGCTTGGTGTGTGGGTGTGTTTGTGTGTGTCCTGCGGTGGGTTGGCAGCCTGCCCAGGATTGGTTCCTGCCTTGTGTCCTGTGTTGGCTGGGATTGGCTCCATCAGACCCCCCGTGACCCTGTGTTCGGATTCAGCGGGTTGGAAAATGGATGGATGGATGGATATCTTCATGGTTAAGTCAACAGCATTCTAGGGTCAGAATGTTTCATTCATTAGAATACGAGTACAGAATGAATCATTTCAGTTACTGCATTAAAAAATAATCAGAATGATGTAATGTATCTCTCTAGGCAGTATTGTGGACAGATTCTCTCAGTATTTCAATGACAGGATAACACATACTCATTTTAATTTTAATATAGTCACTTTTCACCATTGCTTATTTACTTATTTCCTGTCTTCTTCTGTCTATTCCAATCTGTTTGATTGTATTAGATGAAAACAATCCAGCAGTAAAATAGCTTCTGAAAGAAGAAGTTTACCCTGGTTCTCCACAATGAACAAATTCCACAGTACCTGAACTTGCCATGACATATAAAAGTTCATCCAGCTTATTTAAAAGTGATCAAACAATCCACACTTACACACTGGCCACTGGCACTTTCCACTTTACTTTTATCTTTGCTTGTTATTCTTTACATCTTCAGATGCTCTGTTCCTGTTGTGACGTGCAACAGACAGCATTTATCACACTGCTACAAGCTCTTTAGGGAAACATTTAATATATCCGATTTTACATTCTCAGAGTCTCTTACATTCTCTAATATTATTGATGTAGGTAAGCATCAGATTCTTTTGATCTTCTTTGATCACTCTGTGACAACTTTCAAGCTCCTAGCTTGGGCAAATCAGTCAAGCACCTCAATGGGGCCACGGAGGAAACTGCTCCTTACACCTGCACCCAATTAGACAGCAGAGTGCAAAAGGTGCCTGCATGGGCAGAGGGAAAAGAAAAAGAAAGGATTGGAGAAAGAAATAAATAAATGTCAGAAGAGAAGGGGATGAGTGAATGAGAGCCGGTGCGATGGAAATTAAACCAGGTGGACGGGAATGAAGCCCTGGGAAAGCAGCGTGTGGCCGACGCTCAAGTGTGCTGAGGATTGCTCCTGTTGAGCACGGGAGCAGGAACAACAACAATACTCCAGAGGACTCTCCCGCAAGGCCAGAAATGGCAGCGAGAGTCAAAGGGGTGGAGGCTTGGTAGCTCTCCGTGGATCACCATAGGATGGGCAGCAGGGAAACAAGCAGATCAGAAAGTTGTCTGTGCCTGTTGGATGACGTCGCTCCATGCTGCGAGACCCGAGCAGTTTTAAAGGGAAGCACTGGGGAAACAGATTTTTAGAGAAGATTCCTGCCATGTTTTTATGGATTTCTTTATTGGATTTTATCTTCCACTGAACATTTGTTTTTTTTATAAATTATTTTTTATAACGGATGCAGCACAGCAGTTTAATTTGGACACTGATTTGTTTTTGGATTTTAAATAAAAGCTCTTTGGCACCTTTTGCACTTAACACTTTTTCTGCTATTCATGTGTTCTCATCTGCCTGGCTCATCTTGGTTACAGTACAGATGGTGGTGGGTTCAAGAGGCTCCCTGAAGGTAACAGCAGCATGGAGCCAATCTGCACCCTCACATTTACAACCACCGTCAATTAACATTTAGTCATGTACCTGCAGCATGGCATGATGCAGAAGTATAAATTGCTTTTGACAATGTGGTCTACAGTGTAGGCTCAAGACAGAATTATAAGCCAACCTTTATCATTCATACCATATTCCCTACTAACTCAAAACTTGTCCAATATGTGACCCATAGCCTGTCTTTTTAAAGAAGCGTGAACAACAAAAAAAAATGGGTATTTGCTACTAAAATTAAAACAGATATATACAGACTTAATGTGGCCTGTGTTTGAATTCTTACAATACAATTGTCTAGAAATGTACACTATTTTTCTTCACTGCAACTTTTTTTATATCTCTGTGGTGACACAGCATGCTAATGGAAAGGAATAAGGTGGTGGACTTAAGAACTTGAGGTGACTGTCTCTAGGGAAAATAGCTAGGCATCTTCTGAAAGAAATGATGCAACTCAAATATGTATCTTTATGAGAAAGTCTTGAAGGTAGACTTTGTGATAGGCAATCAAACATCTCCCTCAATATTCTGAAATTGTCAAAGCACTGTTTTACATCCATAACATCCTCATCGTATTCCTAGAACTTCTGGCTCAACTTTTGCATCCACTAATTACAGTGTACAGATAGAGGAGTGATAATTGCATGCAAAGTAGTTATGAGTAAACCCTAGTCTGTTTTGCCATGTACTTGGGAAAATCACAGAAATATTATGGAACTTTGCATTAGTCCATGAAATGCTTTGAAGTCAATGGAGAAGGAACAACTGAATTAGTTTTGAGTGGCCTATAATAGTGCATAACTGTTTTAAGTGAGCTAACATATCCTTTAAATGAAAATACTGTAAGTCACAACCCACACACACATGCACGGGGTGCAAATCTGGCTGGAGTACAGACTGAGCAATGATTCTATATGCATAAAAGTTCTGTGCATGGCTGCTACAGCTCTGTGATAGCATGCCGGCCTTGCAAAGCATCATGGAGTGCTGAGAAAAAAAATGTTCCTTTAAGCTGGCCCCACAATGAATTTCCAGGAAACTTTGGTGAATAAGTTTGCTGGTGAACACAGCATATTTGCTTTGAAGAACACTCTGGTGAATTTCTGTTCACCACTAATGATAACATGGAGTCAAGTTTTAGGTTTTAGCTGACAGACTGATATTTTTCCATTCCTGTATATCCTTATATTTTCAACTAAATTAATCCAGCTGCTAATATTTACAAATCTCTGAGCATCACCTAATTGGCTTACATTTGAAATTCTAATAATTCAGAACTCCTCAAATAGCTAATTAAACCTTGACTAATTTATATATAAAAACATCAATGAACAATCAAAAGACATTTTAATTAAATGTTTCTAATTTTACCTTGTCCAAAAGATGTTCAGCTTTTATTTTGATTATTCAATGTTAACGTGTCTTCATTCAAAATACATTAAGTCAAAAATATATATAAATACCTACCAATTAATTAAAACAACAAAATGAAAAAGTCATAAACGTTTTTCTTAACTTTTACTGGTTTCATGAATTTCACAATAAGTGAAATATAGTTCAATCAAAAATTCAATCAATACAGCATTTCAAGCAGGAATGTTTAAGACAAAGTCAGCCTCCCTCTCTTACCTAGTTTGGAGAGCTATGTGAACAGGAAGCCTTGAATAAAGTCATAATTTACCCATATTGATACATAAGGAAGGGTAGGATTCAGTGTAGGCCCAATGTGTTTATTTTAGAACAACCTTAACAAGGTCTTTACATATTCTTCACTTCTTTGAACTGTTCCTTGTAATGGAAACATAATTTTTTCTTGTTTTAGATATAATAATTTCTCTAATTTAGTTATGGAGGGTGGATTGGATTCTTCCAATTGAGTAAATTAAGAAGGTGAGTGAACAACAGGTTTTTCATGGTATAATGTTATCCATCCAGTGTTATTCCAAATACAGTAATTATGTTGGAGGTAATCACAAATCCAACACTATTCTACAAATAACTATATTTTTTAACAAAATGATATGAGTAAAGTACACTACCTAAACAGTAGTATCCTTGCCTGTGGCCAAGCAAGACAGGCACAAGACATTGTTCACAAATAGGATCCTGTCATAGATACATTTTAGGTTCTTTTAGTTAAGATAGATATAATGCACATGCCTTACACAGAAACACCTGAGGTGCATTCCTTATTTGAGATTCTAATTGTACGGTTCTATTCCTACCAGTGACTATTAATAAGGACCACAAATATAAAAATGTTACACAATCCTAGTCACAGGAAGTCACAATCCTCTAATACTATAAAACATTTTAATAATTGAATCTCTTGAGAGATAAAAGAATGTTTACTCCCCATTTCTGAATGGGGATAGGAGCCAGAGCTTGCAATTAGAAGGTAACAGATGTAATGCTGAAAAGACCGGGTGCTGCAGAATTCAAAAGAATTTTATTTGTGGTGAATCTGAACCTGTAAATATGTTCTACACAAAGTAGATTTGTGGCAAGAAACTAAAAATAATTAGGATTTCCATGATTTTATGATTTTTCTTTGCATGTAATGACATCTTGTTGAGCTACATCATTTGTATAAATATGTGCTATAGAAATACAAGTTGTTGTTGTTCAGTGTGTTTTACACATCTACTGTATTGTCAAATGACATAGTAATGCAAAATGTTAAAACATCTTCCAATAAAAGTTTTGAAAGGATATACATTTTAATAATATTACTGTTTTTCTCAATTGCTTACACACTATTAACAGGCTTATGAGCTAAAAATTCAAAGCCATAACGCCATCAAAAAAACACTCCCATTTCCTTACAATATAAACACTATTCCCATTTTGATGGATGATTCAGATTTGTTGAACTATTTGTTGAAAATCCTACACACACATCCCTTCATATATCATTGCCTATACCAGGTGCTCATTTAAAATGCACTAGCAGTCAATACTGTTCACTCACGTCAGCACAGCATGGACCCAATTAGCATACAATTATCCAGGTGGAAACACTAAGAGTCAGAATTGTTCACACACCAATCAGAACCTTTAATAGACAGAAAAAAAGGGCCTTGTGTCATTTCACTTAGTTTTAGAATAGCAGATCTAGAAAGAAGCAAATGAAGAAGATGGGGACACCAGAAAAGAGGAGGAGGAGGAGGAAAAGGAGGAGGAGGAGGAGGAAGGGAAGGGCCAAGGAAACAACTAGTGTGAGATGAAATTTGTGCCACTCTTGTCAACCATGTCCTTGTCTATGAGATGTGAGTAAGGGAAGTTGGGTAACGGATGCAGCAAAACTTGAGCCACTTCACTGTCGCCTCTGTAATATGAACCTTCTAAGAAGAAAATAGTTAGGTGTTTTACATACTCCTCTCTTCTGTAATTTAGAGTGTTGTACTTTGTGCTGTTACAACACATACATGTACTATAATGCTCTGTTGCAATGCAGAATATGCTGTCTGAAATGCATTGAAATACTATCTCATATACAGTCACAGAAATGTGGAGTTTCTGTATGCTCCCATTTTGTAAAAAGGAGGTTGTACAGAAGAAGCCTTTGCTGCATTTGTCACATATACATTACAATACAGCTAAATTCTTTTCTTCACATATCCCAACTTGTTAGGAAGTTGGAGTCAGCCATGATAAAACACCCCGGAGCAGAGAGGGTTAAAGGCCTTGCTCAAGGGCCCAACAGTGGCAGATTGGTGGTGTTGGGTCTTGAGCACCCAAACGTCTGATTAGTAACCCAACGCCTTAACTGTTAAGCTGCTACTGCCCCTTTTAAAATGACAGTATCCCATAACAGTAACTCAGTTACAGTATCCCATCAGAACTTATGTTTCTGTAGAACTGAGAAATGACCACCTCGTGAAGGCAGGTGAAAGCTGTTTTCACAGGAGCAAGAGAAGGAGCTTGTGAATATGGTCATCAACAACAACGTAATGCACCTCTGAGAGATTCAATGGAGAGTGTTTGAAGACCAACATATATTTAGAGGGATAAATGCTGCCAGCATCTCTACAATTGACCACATGCTCCGAAAGAACAGGTTCTAGACAGTACAGGCCTACTATGTCCCTTATGAAAGAAATTCTGAGAGGGCCAAAGATCAGCGCCAGGAATATGAACAAGTATGACTTTTAATACTATATGAAGTTTTTGAGACTTCTCCTCTTGCAATGTGTACTCTACTGTGTTTCTATGGAGAATCTTTGAGGTTGAAGGCCAACCTGTTTTTCATAAGCTCATCTTTATTGATGAGACAGGATTTAACTTATCCAAAAGAAGGAGACGGGGAAGAAACATAATTGGCCATCGGGCTACTATGAATGTTCCTAGCCAGAGGGAATCGAATGTTACTATGTGTGTGACCATCAGCCACTGAGGTATCCTCCACCACCATGCCATCATTGGTCCATATAACACCATTCTTCTTCTTGCTTTCCTTGATGGTATAAGAGACTGTGTATACCACCTAGACCAGTGGGAGCCAGCACCACCAGAATATCCTTGCTACATTGTCATTTGAGACAATCTCAGATTCCATCTGGCTGCTCTTACTGGATCACCAATAACCCAGGGTTCTTCAGTTTATTTCAGGCATGGCAGTGGAGGGTACTCGACCAATACTTCTACATCTGTGTTTACCACCTCCAGGCCATGGAAGAGGCCTGTTTAGATATTTCAGTTGAGGTTTGTCAGGGGTGGATAAGACACGTAAGGAGGTTGCCCAGCCCCCCCCCCCCCCCCCCCCCCCCCAACTGCCTGGCTATTGCTAATATAGTCTGTGACATTGGTGAGATTCTTTGGCCTGACCCAGAGCAGAGATGGGATGCTATGGCAGAATAATTATTTGTTTACTGTATTCACCTTTCTCATTTTACATTATTTCATGGATACTTCATAGTATATTGGTTTTGAAGTTGTACTGTATGGTGAATTACATTAAAGAATAAAAAATGTGGAAATTTAAACATTTGTTGTGTCTTTTATTGTGTTCATCATGTAAAGAGGTTTTTGTTGGGCAGAACAATAAGCAACATTACTCATTGCCTGTTTTTACAGTAGTGTTTTGAATTGATCTCTCAATCAATTCAAGGTTATGTTGTAGTGTATGTGTTTCTGAATGCTTTTGTGTTATATCTGAAGGCAAAGTTTGGTTTTTCAGCAAGATTGCGTGGTTTTGACCTGTAAGTTTACAGTTTTGGGAAATTGAGGCATAATTTCAAGAAATGTGTTTTAGCAATTAGGAAAAACTGTAATCCTCTCACTAATGTGAAATGAAGAGATGACCATATGTTAAAATATAGATAGACGTCTTCCTGTTACGTTTTTTAGTAACTATAAACTGTAGATATTTCAACTATTCTGAAACAATCAGCACAAAGAGATTCAATTTATTCTGATGTGTGAGACTTTTTACTGAGGAGAGTATCTTCTTGTTTAAGTTAAATTTGAACCCAAAAAATTCTACTGTATTTATCTAATAGATTTAATTCATCGAATGTGATGTATATTTATCATTAATATAGTACACCATGTTCCCTGCTCCTCAGGTCTGCATTTTTCTTTCTTTGTAAAAAATGTATAGCATTTTGAGATTTGGAGAGCCTCGATGGTTTCAGCTCTACCATGCAAAGTGTATCAAACTGAGCTATTTCTGTTTTATTAAAGAAATCTCAGGAAAGAGCCTAACCTTTATTAAAGTTTAATATGTTGTGGTACCCGGATGGGGGTGGTACCAAGCCGGGATGCCTGAGAAGATCGGAGGAGGGCTTGTGCCTCCTCCAGACCTCGAGGGGGCGACCGCCCTGGGGGCTGCGGGTACAGAGCTAGGAAGCTCGACCCTGTAGGGGCCCGTGGTCACCGCCAGGGGGACCCCAATACCTGGAGGAACCTGGACCTCAGCACTCCTGCCACACCAGGAAGTGTTGGGGGGAAGAGGAACAGGGACACCTGGAGTGCTTCCGGGGAGACAGCCAGCACTTCTACCACACTGGGGCGTGTCGGTGGGAGATTGCCGGGAACACACCTGGGGCACATCCGGGTGCTTATTTAAAGGGGCCGCCTCCCTTTATAGATTGACTTGAGTCGGGTGGAAGAAGGACAAGGTTTCTGGAGGACAGAAGGAGGCGGTCTGAAGACAGAGAGAGAGAAGGCATTGTGTTGGCCTGGACTGAGGGGTACTGGGGTTGTGAGTAGTGACTTTGTAAATATGGAAGCCCTAAATAAATGTGTGTGGGGTGATTACAACGTGTCTGCCTGTCTGTGTCCGGGTCATATTCCATAATGTATAGTCTTACAGTATTCCTTAAACATTTTAAATGTTGATTTTACTAACTTTATTATCCAACTACATTGTTAACCTCTTCAAAATTACTTTTTAAATACTTATTGACCTAAGATCTTTTTAGCTTTTTCACTTTGTTCATAAGGAGTATGGCATGTCTTAAGAAAATGTTGCTCTGTTCATTGTGGTAAAAAGGTATAATTCTGTTTGTAATAACAACATTTTTTAGTAGAACGCAGTATCGGGCAATCTTGTATAATCTTGGTCAACCTTAGAAATCTCAGTGATTAGTTATGATGCCTCCTGGCTTGCTGTTTTATGTATGGAAAACATATAAAATGATTTGGCCTTTCATATATGCTGTGTTTCACAGAGGAATTCTACTGTTGTGGAGATGTGTTAGTTTAAATGTTAATGTCAATTTGTGTAGATTCAAACTTGACACATACTCATGCTAAGATGACAATCGTGGGTTTTACCATTAGAACTTCATATTCTGACTTGCAAAATAAATGGTCTGGAAGATCTGAAACATAACAAAACTTCTGCTCTAGACAGAAAGTAGTGTCAAATGATTGTACAGTAGCTACCATTGCACTAGAGCAGGAGTTCTAAAACCTTTTATTCTGGAAACCCAAATAAGAAAATCAATACCATACTGGGACCCTAGAAAGTGATTATTATCATGATGACAGCAGAATCATAAATAAACAAATAACAATGGCCATGCACTTCTAAAACAGGAAATATTTTTGTTCCTTTAAAAGCATGTCTCTTAAGTGATTATTAAAAAAGAAAAGTGGTACCCAAATTTATTGTTAATAAAACAATAAATATAATCATAATTCTAAAAAATGTACTGTATGCACTGTTTGTTTATATGAGTTTACAAGTCAAAGAGGGTTATGATGAAGCTTTATAACGCACTGGTTAGACCTCATTTTGAGTACTTTCTGCAGTTTTGGTCTCCAGGCTACAAAAAGGACATAATGAATCATGAGGAAAGATTAAAAGAGTTGAGCCTTTTCAGTTTAAGCAAAAGAAAATTAAGAGGAGACATAACTGAAGTGTTTACAATTCTGGAAGGAAATTAGCAAAGGGGATTGAGACTTACTTTAAAATAGTTCATCAAGAACACAAGGACACCGTTGAAAACACACAAATGTTAGGAAGTTTTTTTCACACAGAGAACCATAGATACATGGAATAATCTACCAAGTAGTGTGGTAGACAGTAGGACTTGGTCAAAACTTAAGTGTATAGGACTGGCAAGCTTTTTTGGGCTGAATGGTCTTTTATTATCCAGACTGTTCTAATGTTTTAATGTGTGATTTATATATAACACAACATTATGAAACCTATTAATCCAATTCATAATAATAATAAGTTTTATTTATGTAGCGCCTATCATACACTCAAGGACACTTTACAATTCAATAAACACATTAACAAAACAATAGACATCACATACAAAATAATGAATAATACTCTTTGAAAAGATGTGTTTTTAACAGGAGTTTGAAATGAATAATAGACTTTTCCTCTCGAAGGCCGAGAGGAAGAGCATTCCAAATGTTAGGGGCTATCACACTGAAAGCTCTACCACCCATAGTTACTAAGCTGTATTAAGGTACAGTGAGTAACTTAGTGTCCGATGGTCAAAATGCACAAGCAGGAGTGTAAGGAAGCAGCAGCTCAGACAGATAATGAGGGATAAACCATGAAGGGCTTTAAAGGTGAGAAGAATAATTTTATATTTGATTCTTGAAAAAACTGGTAACCAAAGCAAATCATAGAGGACAGGAGTTATGTGAGCAGATTTTTTAGTGTTTGTAAGTAAACAAGCAGCAGAACTCTGAATATACTGCAATCTATTGATATACTTAGTTGGTAGGCCATAAAACAATGCATAGCAATAGTCCAGACGTGTAGTGATGAAAGCGTGAATGAATGTTTCAGTATCCTTCACACTGAGGAAAGAATGCAGATGAGCAATGTTACAGCCATGAAAAAAAACTGTCTGTACTATTGAGCTAATGTGTGGTTGAAAAGTAAGAAGCTGATCAAAGATGACGCCCAAATTATGGACTGATGCTGAGAGTTCAACCAGGATCCCATCGGTGTCAATTTTAGCTCATGAAGGGTAGAGAGGACAGATTTGGTATCAACTAATAAGATTTCTGTTTTATCAGGATTGAGTTGTAAAAAATTATCTGTCATCCAATGATTAATTTCCAGAATGCTGTCAGTCAGTGCAACAGGTGAAGATGTTGCAGTTGCATCAACACTTACATAAAGTTGTGTGTCATCGGCATAGCAGTGGAAGCTTAAACCATACGGACGAATAATTTCACCTTATGGGAGCATAAAGATGTTAAAGAGCATTGTACCTAGAACTGACCCTTGAGGGATACCTTGTGTGAGTGAAGTAGTGGCAGATTTGTATTTCCTAATGAAGACGTAATACTGGTGATCACTGGGGTATGATGTGAACCAAGAAAGAGCAGCACCAGAGATACCAATAACTGAAAGTCGGGTCAGTAAAATGTTATGGTTAACTGTATCAAACGCTGAGCTTAAGTCAAGAAGGACAAGAATAGCGGCCATTCCAGAATCTGCGGTTATAAGTAAGTCATTGGCTACCTTAAGTAAAGAAATTTCAGTGCTATGTAGGGCTCTGAATCCAGATTGTAAAGGCTCAAGCAGGTTATGCAAGTTTAAATAATCATTGAGTTGAGCAGCAATTCAGAGTGACAGGGGTTCTGGAAAACATATTAACAGTATCTTGGACAAGGTGCCAGTCCATTGCATGGACCACTCAGGCACATACTAACAGTAATTCAAAAGAAGATGAGCCCAAAAATTTCAATAACTTAACAGATAAATATTAAAATTCTTCTCCTTTAAGTGCAACTGACCATATTTAATTTGAAGAATATTTGACTGATTCCGTATCTAATCTAGAAAACACTATTCATACTTGTAATTTCATGAAATAGCTGGTTTTTATAAAATATCGAAAAAGAATGGTTAAAGTTTATAATTTAGGACACAACTGGTTGCACTTGATATTCATTCTATATTGTAACAAAGTGCTAGTATGTAATGATAGATTGAAAATCCAAAATAATATATTGTTCCAGTGATTCTTTATGAGTCAACTTAATCACATTAGTGGTGATAATCAGACAAGGGGTTGGCACTGTGTACTAATATCTTCTCTTCTTCTCCCTCAGAAGAATGGAATGACTGACAGCCACTCCATCTTTGATGTCACTTCCATGTATGTCTGCCTGGATCCTCCAACCCCCGCGACTTGAACTTATAACCCAGAAATCAGCCATCTTGTTTCAGTTCAATTGAGAACTCCATTTTGAAAAGAATGCTCCACATTTACTGTATTTTCTTTGTTTGTTTCTCATTACATTATACGGGGTCACCAAAGTGGTGCCCTACCTGTTTATCTTTGTTTGTATCCTTTTTAATATATATATATTTTCCATCTGGGGTTCTGGGATTAAGATGATTTAAGTGCTTTGTTTATGAAAGAGCACTGCATCAAGATAATGTATAAATAGTTGCTGCTTCATTTAAAGGAAAAGGATGTTTAATACATTGCATTCATCAACATATGCATTGAATAACTAAGTAACTATTCTATAAAACAAGAAACTGGACTGCCATATATAATAATTCAGAATCTAACTGATGTACCCTTTGATACCTAGTGTGATATTTTTTACACTGTGTTGTGCAGGTTTGATAACATTTTAACAGAGGCTTACTGAATCACCAAGCTAGTTAAGAGAAGGTAGGCTCAGTTATGCAACGTTCTCTCAACCCACTGAAGGTAGTAATGGAGAGCAGAATGATGACAAAATGATTATGAACAATGCTACACGTCCTCTCTTTGACACACTAACATTGAGTAATTATAGCCAATAACTTATTCACCAGAAGTGTATCTAGAAATGCTTCATACCTTTGCCAATACACATTTATAACATCTCACTGTTACTGCTCTTATCTTTAGCCAAGTTTGAATTTTTTTTAATAATTCTTGTGTGTGTTTGAGGAGGGTTGTTGTTGTTTGGAAACAATAGCAGAAATACTACAGAATAAAGTGTTGTGTAAAGTGAAAAAAATAAAGTATTTCAGTATTAGGTAACACTGTGGGTTAGGTACTACCTATAAAACATTTATTAGTCACATACTGTTATGTAACAAGACATTTATAAATTCTTCTTTTGGTCTTATGGCAATAAATTGGTTATTTGTCCCTCTTTACTATCATGCATATTAGGTTGTATTGCCCTGAAATGATTGAGTGTGGGTGTTTATTTAAGTGTACCCTAGAAAGACCGGAATCCCATGCAGAGCTTGGTCCTACAAGGGTAAGTCCCACTACCCCACAAATCTTGGTAGCCTATACAGAGAAAATGATGGTGGTTCTTTATGGATTAAAGGAGATGTATTAACGTCAGATAGTTGCTTATTATAAGCAAAAACAGAAAAGAGAATACAGTATGCATCTGAATTATCCCTGACAGTTCAAAGTAAATTCAAACTGATGTAATACAATGACACTCAGAAGGATTATTGTGCTTCATTTCCTGCATTAGATAATACAAATACAGTACATTACTAATGTTTCTTCAGACTGTTTGTTTAAATAAAATGGTACAGTTTAAATAAGACTAGACTTGAAAATATTAGTTTTTCTAATATTTAAAGAGAAAAAGAATTTTTATAAATAAAAACCTAACAGCTATTCTGAAGGAGTAAAGAAAAAATCATTTTAGTTAAAGATGTGTTATTCTTATTAAAGTTATACTTAGCACCACTAAAGAGGTGTTTAGCATTGTCACTACTATGAAATCTGAAAGTTACTGTTTTTGTGTTGTCTTCCAGTTCAGCAATTAGTTTAAAGCTACTAGAATTTTGTTATTGCTATTCTGTCTTGCACCTCAAAAACACGAGGCTGAGTCTCAGTACTTTAGCAAAACCAACTTTATTCAGCTTGAAACAGGAACAGCACGTTTATTTATTTTAACGGGATCTACCACTCTCCTATACACAAACACAGCATTCAGGCAGGGCAGGGTCGTGGCCAGGTTAGTGGCCAAGTAATACTGTTCCCTACATTTATAATGTTTCTTGCATCACCCATCGATGGCAGGTGCTCATTGCGTAGCGGTGATTGCACTTTGGGACACGCTTCAGCATGTCTTCCTGTTGGGGGGAGCCCCAAAAAAGTGTAGAAAACCTTACAATTTACAGAGTGATATTTTCCACAACCTGATACATTTAAAAGATTTATTCTTAATTTTCATTCTGATCTTATATATAAATGTCTTAGCGTGGAAGTTTGTGTGTCTGTCTGTCTGGCCCAGAAGTGTGAGGCTACAGAATGAAGCTCAAAGAGCTGAGCCAAGTTAACGAGTCGGAAGGAGAAAGAAGTATGAGGCTACAGCATGAAGCTGAAAGAAAGCGATTCTGTCACTAAAGTGAAACCACCAAGGAAAGACAAATGAGAGAAACTTGTTTAGCCGCTGATAGACTGGGGGTTGGGGGGGAATCATGTCCGCAATTTTTTTTTCTGATGATTTCAATAATTTCCAGGAGCCTGGGCTTTTTACAGCATGGGCTTAAACAGCTAGTAGTAAATAATATGTTGCTACAGTAATCAACAAACATGCTGTTAAACTAACACAATTTAATTTGTTAGGCCAGCTGTAGCATGGAAGAACATGTTAAAATTATTTTTCTTTCATAAATACTAAATAATGAGAATAGTAGGTCATAAACAAGCTTGTCAAAAATGTGTTAGATGAAAGATAAGCAATTTCTGTTGCAGCAGTCACCAAAATAAAACTATTGCTAAAAAAAAAACAAACTTTATAATATTTTAAAGGAGAGTTTAAATGAGAATGTAATGAAATGAGAACTTTATATAATGAGACCGTAAATCAAAATAAGCAGTGGAACACAGAGAAAGACATTTAAAAGTTTAATGTATGATGGAGGTCAGAATAGTGATTAGTGTTAATTGGTGAAAATCGGCGAATGTATTTTACGCAGAGAAAATGCTGAGTTTGCCAGTGTTTTTCCAGCATCCCATGATGCTTTGCAAGGCCACCCTGATATTGCAGAGATGTAGCAGCCAAGTATATAATGCTGATAGTATTACTGAAACGGACTAGAAATTAGTGGAAAACTTGCAAACAGAATTAAACAGCAAACTCACATGCTGAAGAAAACTGAAAATGTGGTGAAGTATTTGTGTCTTAAAAGTAAATACTTTTTGTATGGACTTGCATTTAATCTGTGCTTGCAATATGTGAGCCTACTCCTATAATAGTATTATTATGTGCAGCTGATGCAAGCAGGAAGGTGTAAAGAATCCATGTACTTTAATGTTGCACTTATTTAGTAGCAGTGACAATGTGCAAACAAATGCGTCAAGAAAAAAAAAAGTTTAATCTATTGGGGGCAAGCCTTAGTCACGTCCTGTCTGCCACTGTCTGTATGAAATTTATTCTGATATTTAATTCTCCTAATTTATTTCAGGGATGCACAGTGGCACAGCACTGCTGCCTCACAGATCTGGTTACATTTTTGGCCACAATAATCGGTCCAGCTTAGTTGGCAGACATTTCCCTAGGCTAACAGGGACAGTTAAAGACAATTTTATAATTACAAATCGCTCAAAATTAGTTCAGTTTTTCCTTCCCCATTAATAATGACTTGGATTTTGCAGAGTTTGGAAAAGTTCCCTAACATTTCCATGATTTTGCGGAACTTTAGGAAAAGCAAATTCAGCAGGGTTCACTAATCACTAACGGTGATGTGAGGAAAAACACCGCTTCTGTCACTTGTGTTCAATTTGTGGATGCATCATCATCTGTGTGAAGTTTGCAGGACATAGCTGAGTTTGCATGTATTTTCTCAACATACACTGAAATATACTAAATGAATGTGAATATGAGGAAGCATTCTTTTTTGATGGATTGGTATATAATTCAGAGATGTTACCCTACCTTGAACTAGGAGAAACCCTGCTTTCCAGAGATGTTGCAGTTCTATAAGTGGGTTAAATAAATTGAGTATAACAAAATTTTTACACAGAAGAAACAATACTGAGTAACAAAATAAGAACCACAGAGCTACAATATGTTGTGGCAGACAACCAGGGATTCTGCCCCACTGGGACATCTGGAAGAAGGAAGGACCGGGAGAGGGACACTATCCTTCCCTGGGCGTAATAGGGCAGTCCCCTGTGATTTCATCAGGGCCACGGAGATGGAGCTGGAGTCAGGAGGGAGAAGACGGTGCTTGCGAGAGAGGAGTGGAGGCGACTGAAAAGAAGCACAAAGGACTGAGTTTGTGGATTGTGCACGGTATTGTGTGTAGCTGAGAAATTGAAATAAATAGTGTGTGTTTTGGACATCGTGAGCCTCAGTGTCTGTCTGTGTCCAGGCTGGTCTTTCACAATGTATATGAAAAATGTCCAAAGCATTAACTGCAAGAAAATAAAAATCAAATATAAATGAGTTATTTTGTATTTTAATAGTATGAGAATAATGAAGGAAAATGTGAAACACAATTCACCATGTTGATAATAATAAATGACAACAGAGAATCCAACAATTTGCTAATAAAATTATTTTTTTACCTGATTTTTATGATGTTCCCTGCCATGACTTGAAGAGTCTACTGAAAAAAATACACTTTAATTGTTACGAAATTTTTAAAGATAATGTTTCAATTAAAATTAAATTTGCAAACGTTAAAGTCTTCTTAAAAAATAACAATATTTTAGAGAATACGTTTAAGAGCAAAACTTAAGAGCAGGTTTTGACAGCATTTACCGTAAAGTCTTGAAAGAAGCTACTATTTTACAGTACAACCCGAGGACATCAACTTAATTGTCAAGCACTATAAACCTTAGAAAATCAAAAGGACTGGAAGCTAGCCAGCATTTTACTATTATATAATACGGTGCCAGGGTTTATTATGCAATTGCATATGTATGCAGTATTACGTGTATAGTATTTGGTTACTATTTTATAGCATAGACACTAAGTTTTTGGAAATAATGTTTAACCCTTTGCGGTCGTTAGGCCAGAAAACTGGCCTTAGTAAAAAGTGTGCTATAGGTCGTCAGGCCACCGCTGTTGGCCCTGCAAGTTTCTGACCGATTTGCACAGTCGCCTGGTCGAGAAAAGTGGCCTGTGTTATTCCTACGTGCTTGAAAAAAATAACTGCTGTAATTATTGGCGTTTTTTCAATAATTAATTACGACTAATGTAGCGTGACGTTGAAAATTAAATACGACTGCAAAGGGTTAACAAGAAAAGGTTAGCTAGTATGGGTGGTTTATTCATGGCAGCTTTTTATTATTCATATATGTATCAAGTGTCATGATCTACCTTTTGTTTTTAATATTTCCCAGTTGTTCCTTAGTCTCTAAAATACTTTCAAAGTTTTAGGGACTACAAGTCCAACAGTGACATTTATTTTTCAATTACATAAGCTTTTACTTATGTTAAAAATGAATTACGTTCGTCAGTGATTTTCAGTCTATATGTCTATTTTTGCTAACTGATCACTAGGCAGGATGACCTGGGGCCTCATGTATAAACAGTGCATACGCACAGAAATGTTGCGTACGAATGTTTCCACGCTCAAATCGCGATGTATAAAGCCTAAACTTGGCGTAAAGCCACACACATTTCCACGGTAACTCATGCCTTGGCGTACGCAATTTCTCCGCTCGGTTTTGCAGACTGGCGGCACCCAGCGTCAAAGCAGTGCTACTGTTCCTGTGTGGTCAACCTTTCTTTCTTAGATCCACATTCCTGACGCGGCTTTATAAATACACTGAAACTAACTGCATATTGTTTATTAGTGTAATGCATCTGATTGTAATTAATCTGCAGCAATATAATGGTCCAGGGAATAGCCATAGTATTCCAAATATCATAACTGCTTTAGCGTTGTTACTCTCACTGCACTTCTTCTTCTTTCAGCTGCTCCCGTTAAGGGTTGCCACAGCAGATCATCTTTTTCCATATTACTCTCACTGCACCACTTGGAGTATTTATATCACTGTATCTGAGTGGGGAATCACAGCAGCAGCGGATGGGAAAGAGAATTATCGGTACACAGCATGAAGCAGACACTGCCTTAGCCATGGCAAAACGCTTTAGAGACTTCCCAGTACGGACTTCGCGGTTTAGAAAAAGTTTCATCCCAAGAACTATAAACGCATTCAATCAGTCCATCAAGTTCTCCTTGTAGAACTGTTTACTTATAAGTACAATTACCTCACTGTAAACTTGCACTACAGTTATAATATTGCACAACCTGCGCCACTTTATAAAGCGCATATCTACATATGATGACGGTATTCATTTTTAAGATGAAATGCAGCAAAATATGTTGATTATATTATACAGATAAAACTTTAATTTCATTTAAATAATCTGTATTGTTAATAATTAAACATGTGAGGACACGGTGCCGCAGTGCTAGCTAGTTCAGGGATTGTTCCTGCATTGCGTTGTATTCTTGCGCTGACGTGACACTGGAAAGATAGACAGATAGAATAATTAAACATGTATTACGAAGATATTTCAATGTTCCTTAAAAGTTTTGAAGAATCTGCGTTCTAAGCTTACAAATGGCTTCACGTCTATTACATAGCTGATTGTGTGGCAATTGGGTATTTGGAGAAAGAAAAGTAGGGATAGGAATAGTACGTTTGAAAGAGACAGTACTGCTGTGATAAATTATTTCATTGAAGGTCGCACATGGCGCAGCAAGCCTCTTGCGTGAGATATGAACAAGCACTGCGCCACCGTGTTCCCATGTTTAATAAAATGCTTTCATTCCTATCATCATGAAAAACATATCACGTATACATCTCAGTATTGTAATTATTCAGAGAGCTGTAATATTACGAATGTAATGGATTATGTGTCCTGTCGGAGAAAGAGAAAGCCTGTTTAAGAAGCAGGTAGTGATTCACACACAGAGCACAAAGAAGATCAAATACAGAACAAAACATTTAACGTCCTACTTTAGTTACAATGGGATTTGAGAAACTAGTAAAATAAACGATTTTAAGATGAAGTTATGATGTTCTACTTTAATGGCAAAATAAACTACGTGATTAAAGTGGAAATTTTGAGATTAAAGTTGACATTTCGTGCTTTTTTCCCACTGTGTGCCTATTTTTTTGTCTGTACCCTAATTAGCTTTCATATGACACTCAGACGCTGGGCTACAAGTCGCCTTTTCACGCCGACTTTGATATGTGATTTCTTTTTTATTTCGGGCACTGTGTGACTTTGTGAATTTGAGCTTTCGAGTTTCTCCGACACTCTGTCACTCGATCAACTTCCTTTTGTTGATTATACCACTGTTTAAACCAACAAATAGTACGTTTTTCCTTTGCCTCCACTTGGTATTCGCTGAAATTCTTATATTTTCCCCTGTGCTTTTCCCATTGTCTTTTCACAGAAGGCTATTTATTTTGATTTGCAAATTCAAAGAGGCGTAATTCTGGGAGGAGTTGGGGCGGGACAGAAGGCGCGTGCACGTGCGTTACTTTTCATGCTGATCGGGATTTATGTAGTGGAAGAACGTGAAAGTTTGCGTGCGCAGAGATTCCTGCATTTGGATTTTTCTGTGCGTACGCACATTCCCACTTTTGTGCTTATGCCACGTTATAGTGTGAGTTCTACGCACGGCGTTATACATGAGGCCCCTGGAGTATGCGGCTGTATAAATTCAGGGTTGTGCACTTCCTGGTTTTCCAAGTTTGTGGACACTTTTGAGATTTCTGCCATACTTCCTGTTGTGATTTAGTGTTCCAGGTTTGGTTTAGAGGTCTCGATTTATATATATTTTGGTACAAAAGTCAGCCTATTTTCTCAACAATATTCCATCCATCCATTATCCAACCCGCCCAATCCTTTTTCCTTTAGACATTAATACCAGTTTTGTTTGTTTCACAGCTGCCTATTCTTGTCGAGTCAGTAGAAAAAGAGCCAATAGAATGTTAAAAAATTAACACAGTTAAGATAAGAGATGCAGAACTGCACCTACTGTCTTTTTCTTGTGTGTCCTGTAGGGCTTGAGAGACAAACCACAGAGTGTTCCACATTAATTAGTGGAAGAGTGCATAATACCAAGCACCTATACAGCTGAGAAAGCTTTTGACTAGTACCCCAAGAAAAGGTAAATATCAAAATGCAAGTTATGGTAATTTGAGGCGTAAAAGGAGGAAAAAGATCCATCCAGTTAAGGATGAGACAATATCGTTATCCATGGTTTTTCCAAGATTCATTTTTTTCTGTAAAGCTTAATCGAATTATTTTTCTGTCTTAAAGTCTGTTCTTCTAATAGATATAAATATGGCAAGGCTACAGGGGTAAATATAAAGTAAGGGACTAAGAGAATGAAACTTTGTTTAAAAAAATAATAATAATAAAGCAAAAGTTCAGAACCAGTTCAAAGGCAAAAGCCTAGATTAAAAAAAATAAAGCAATTGAAAAATTTAGTGTTATCCACAATGTTGGACACCCAGGAAGTGAATGCTGTTGACCTTTAAACCAGTGATGGCAATGAAGTCACACACTGCCCATGTGGTGACAATATAGCAAATAAGCTACAAAATGGTGCTGCCCACGGGAAATGACTGGCACTATGAAAGAACAAAAATGAAATGTGAACATTTAACAATATCAACACAAAAGTGAAAGCAAAATTAAACAATATAATAACAATTCCTATGGTTTAAAAAGCCAAGGAGTATATAATAAAGCACCAGCAAGTGAGAAATCAGTTAAAAAAAATGCTAAAACCAATCAGAATCAGAAAAATATTTTGGAAAGGCACCAAGCATGAAACAGTTGTTAAATGCAGGAGATCTCAAGTTAAGTCCTGAGCTCCCCCTGTAGCTGCAGGAATTTGTTTCAGCCAATTTCACATTAAGCAAGTCATTTTTACCTTTAATTGACCACATTTTTTAATCCATTGTCTTCTTATTTATCCTGTTTTGTGTTCATAAAGATGCATTACTGTTAGAATTACATTAATACAAAATTAAGAAATTTCTGTTTTTTGCAGAATCGTTCAATGCTTAGTTCTGTTTTTTTTCTTTTTAATTTAAGTTTTCTGTGGTGTTTGCTCTCTTAACTACATCTGAATACAGACAGTTAACAAGCACAGCAATCACAAGGGCAAGCGACATTCACCGCTGAAGGGAGGCTATTTTAGTGTTACCCATTTATGTGCTTATTAGTAAACAATGTCATAAACAACCAGAAAATTTAAAACGAACAAAACACAAAACATTTTCGCTGAATTTGTTTGCACCTAAAATCCAAAATTCCCAGTTTCGAATTTCTGAAATGGTACAAAAAACACAAACTATGAAGTAAAATCTTACTTAATTAACACAGGAGTCCAATTAAAAGAAGAAATTGGTTGGAATGAATACTTGCAATGTTGAGGGAGGCATCCCATAGTGAATGCGAGAACCACTGGTTTAAACTATTGATTCCTGCATGGGCTCCTCTGATAGAGATTGAAGACATTTTCACACATAGCTTGATTGGTGCAGTGTCCTTCAAACTCTGGTTCAATTTATGAAGACCCTTTAAAAAGGATGGTCTCTGTGCGATACCAAGCAAACATAGGAGCAGTTTGTATGAGTTCTGAATATGATCTGACATGGAACAGATCTAACTACAGGAAATACGTTGCATTACTGGTGAAACGGTGCATACTGTGGTAGCCACGGTAAGCATCTCGTGTCAGTAATTAGGGAATCTCATTCATAGCATAATGAGTCGAGTGTTAACATAGAGCATTAAAAACCAATACAAAGGTCAAAAATAAATACATCCATAGGTTCCAATGTGACAATTTGCCTAAAACAACTTGCACAATTACCAGGCAAGCCTGGTACCTGATGCGGGTCTTGTTCAAAAAGCGGATGCCAAAAGCCCCTACTACAGGTGGCGCAGTGGTAGTGCTGCTGCTTTGCAGTAAGGAGACTGTGGAAGATTGTGGGTTCACTTCCCGGTTCCTCCCTGTGTGGATAGCGCTTTGAGTACTGAGAAAAGTGCTATATAAATGTAATGAATTATTATTAATTATTACAAACCCTGAACTTAAAGTTTGTGGGGGTAAGGCCAGGTACACCAGGGTCTCTAATCTTAAAATTTAGATTAGGTGCCTGATCATAAAATAGTGTCAGGGTGCCTAATCTTAAAGTTGAACCCTGGTGTATACTGATGGCGTCCACTTTTTGAACAAGACCCCCTGATGCATGCCCCTCACTCTCAATCATACAGTAGTATAATAAATAAAAGTTGTAAATTCAATTGTGGTTAGGTTGATCAAAACACATACAGAGGTGTCAAGAAACGAACATCAATGCCCTGTGAGGCCAACAATCAAACTTCATAATCTTACCTGACAAATGTGATGTGAGCACTTGGGTGTCCTCTCAAAGTTGTTGCTTTTCAGGTGCAATGTGAATACATTACCTTTAACATATGTAGGAAATGCTAATCAAATATTCCAAAATGAACATCATTAAATAGTTCATGGAGTTAAGACAGTAGAAGTTATGTTCATATGGTGTCTATTAATAATACAGTTAAATGAAACTTGCCTGACGCGTCTGCTTTCAAAAAACTGAAGAACACCAGAGTGTACACTCAGCAGCAGTTGTTTTTTTTTTTTTTTTTGTACACTCATCCATTTCAAACAAACTTTTTTTACCAGGTGTAGTTGCGCAGTCCTTTCAGATTTTCTTCCAGTTGTTCTATAACAGGTGTTTTGCTGATCTAGCAGTGTTTGGTGAACAAACCATATAATTATGGGAAATGCGGCAGTGTGTAAACAAAATTGTTGCAATCCCTTTCTGATATTATTTTTCCCTGGGAATGAAATGTTACTGCCAAATGAAAGAAGTCCACAACAAACCCAAGGGGTATTTAAGGTTTTTAACTTGCTTGAAAGTTGGAAATTGAAACAAAGTAACAAAACATCCCAATTTGAAACAATATAAACAGACAAGGAGTGTGAAAACACCTTGAATTACCAGAAATTAATCAAATGCACAAATACACACTGCATTACAGAAACTCTGAGTCCAGAGAGTCATTTTGCAGAAAATGTTTTTTATTATAAGTGTAAGTGCCCCTTACGAACAAATGAGATGAGCAATGAAAGTCTGTTCTTAGAACTAAAAGTTTAGGTTTGTATCACACAACTGAGTCTAAAAATCATCCTTAAACAAAAACCAACAGTCAAAAAGAAAACTAAGGAAATCTGTTCTCAAATCTCAAAAGACCAAAGAGCTTAAGGAAAACTGATCAGTTTTTACAGTTTTATCATAGTCCTCAAGTAACCATAAAGTTCACACAACTTTTCCATCAGTTGTAAACTGTATCTTTTTATTTATTGAATTAGTTGTAAAAGCTGAAGAGAGGTCATTAAAAAGAACAACCGAAGAAAACTTGGTTCTGTTAAGACCATTTTATTTTAAAATGGTGCAAATGAAAAGATCTTGTGTAAATGTCTGGGATAAAATTCAGAAGTGCTGAGAAGAGCTGCTGCCAGGCTAGTGCTCTATTGCTGCTCAGTGAAGACCAAATACAAGCCATTAATTAATCCAGATAGATTATAAACAAAGAGTTCATAATTAGGACAACCACTTTCAGCCGCAGAGATATCGGCCACACTCAATGTGAACAAAATTTCTAATTTGGGTTGGAATGCTGTGGTTAGCTACTGATTTGCTGAGCCATTGTTACTCTCTTCAATCCAGTGCTGCACACCTCCATCCATTCCATCCATTATCCAACCCGCTATATCCTAACTACAGGGTCACGGGGGTACTGCCAACACAGGATGCAAGGCAGGAAACAAACCCAGGGCAGGGCGCCAGTCCACCGCAGGGCACACACACACACCAAGCACACACTACGGATAAATTAGGATCACCAATGCACCTAACCTGCATGTCTTTGAACTGTGGGAGGAAACCAGAGCACCAGGATGAAACCCACAAAAAGCGGGGAGAACATGCAAACTCCATGCAGGGAGGACCAGGGAAGCGTACCAGGTCTCCTAACTGCGAGACAGCAGCACTACCACTGCGCCACCGTGCCGCCTGCTGCTCACCTAATGCTTTATTATTTGCATTCAATCTTAAAAAAGCAGCTTTAAGTGCTTAAAGCAAAGAAACCAGAAAAGCTTTGATCAGTGCTTAGAGCATGCAACAATATACTTTGATAATCCAGCAGCCTTCATCACATTATCATTGGCATGGATAGTTTGATTATCAGATAAAATTCTCAATTTCTTTCTCAAACAGAAAAAAAAGCAATTTAAAGATAAAACTGATGTAGAAATGGACTCATGCCTAAATAGAGTTTATGGCATAACTCCAAGGGAGCAGCATTGAAACTATGAATCTCTGTGGCATGAAAAATACCTCTGTGGGAATAATCTAAATGAAAATGATGTTGTTTGCAATTTAAGAGGAATTCATGCATAGTTTAGCTGGAATGGATTTATTTTCATCCAGTTTTGTAAAGAGCAGGTAGCTAGGGTAACAAACTTTCACATTATGCGCAATATACTAAAGTTATCCGAACCACATGTCTTACTTAAATATCATTAACAGAGCCTACATTTTAGGAATTATTTTTAGTATAATACAAATCAATTACACTGTTCTCTTTCAAGAATACTGTACACAGTAACATGTTACTTAATTTATTTTAGTTTTAGTAAACCAGAAAAAAATGCAACACATAACTTTTTGTTTGACAGCCTTGCTTTAAAAATAATTTAGATGTTGCTTACTGAAGACAGCTTACTTATGAACTGTAAACAGTATCAAAGCACTGGCCCAGGCACTGTCTGTGAGGAGATTGCATGTCCCCCCATTCTTCCCACATTCCAAATACATGCTTGCTAGGATAACTGAAGACTCTAAACAATCCTTGTGAATGTGGATGTGTACATGAGTGTGGTCTGTGTTGCACTGGCACTGTACCTGAGGCAGGTTGGATCCTGCCTTTCGGTAAGTTCTACTGGGATAAGAGCTGTGAAACTGAACTGGATAAGCAGTTTAGAAAGAGAATGGATGCTTACACATGCAGTGATAAGTTAAAACAAGGTTTTCTTTATTGCACAAACACCTTCAAAATCAATCCAAAGGTGAGCTGATTGAATTCATTATTAATTCTAAGATTGTTGTGTTTTGGAATCTCAAGGAAAAATGACAAAGAGGGTGTGAAGCCTCAAGGAACAAGTCCACAGACTGCTACCTATAGGCTGCAGCTTACGCAGGCCTAACAATTGTTGGTTTGCTTTAAAGATCAAATATCATGAACGAACCAAACTTTACTAAAATGTCTCATAACAGAGAGGGAAAATGAGGAGGGCACATGTCACTTCTCCTTTCAGATCATTACATTGGCGCCCCGTAGTGGCATGTTCAGATCCTAAATCTTTGTATACAGAGTAGTGAACAAGTCGGAACGCACACACACACACACACACACACACACACACATATATATAAGTACATGGGTGGGCAAAAGTAGGTTTACAGTTGTTTGTGTGGAAAAAGACATACAGGTTATGATTATTACAATAGCTTTATTAATCCATCCATCCATCCATTTTCCAACCCGCTGAATCCGAACACAGGGTCACGGGGGTCTGCTGGAGCCAATCCCAGCCAACACAAGGCACAAGGCAGGAAACAATCCTGGGCAGGGTGCCAACCCACCGCAGGACACACACAAACACACCCACACACCAAGCACACACTAGGGCCAATTTAGAATCACCAATCCACCTAACCTGCATGTCTTTGGAATGCGGGAGGAAACCGGAGCGCCCGGAGGAAACCCACGCAGACACGGGGAGAACATGCAAACTCCACGCAGGGAGGACCCGGGAATCAAACCCAGGTCCCCAGATCTCCCAACTGCGAGGCAGCAGCGCTACCCACTGCGCCACCGTGCCGCCCCTCTTTATTAATTCAATAGCTTTATTAACTTCATTAACTCAAAAGACTGTCACAATAGCACAGTTCACTTAGGTACAATCACGTTAAGTGTTCAAATTGCCAGCCTCACATACTCACAACTGTAAACCTACTTTTGCCTACAATAATATAATATATATAATATATATTGTGACGGGCTCCTCAGGACCTCCCCCGGGACGCTTGGTGGCAGCCCTGTGGAGATCTGGGGTGGCCGCCAGGGGGTGCTGCATGGAACCTGGACCCAGCCTCGACAACTCTACAGTCCTGCCCGGAAGTGCAATCAGTAACAGGTGATCAAGCACCTGGAGCAGTTCCGGGTGGGCTATAAAAAGGACCGGCAACTACCACTCAGGGCTGCAGTCGGGAGGAAGAGGACAGAGCTCGGTGGAGAGGAGTGGAGGCGGAGAAGGGCCTTTTGAAGGACAGAGAAAAAGGGTGATTGGTGCAGGGGCACCGTGTGCTGTGGACTGTATTGTAAATAAACGTGTGCTTCTCTAGACATGGAGGTGTCTATCTGTCTGTGTCCGGGGCTGTCTTCCACTATATATATATATATATATATATATATATATATATATATATATATATATATATGTGCATGTATAAATATATGGAGACACTTCTGAGGTCATTTGAGATCATTTATGTTAGGTAGAAATCCTAGATGGGGCTGGGTGGTCTCGTGGCCTGGAATTCCTGCAAATTTTGTTTTTTTCTCCAGCCGTCTGGAGTTTTTTTTGTTGATGTTCTTGATCTACCCACCTCCATCCAAAATTCTGACTCCCTGTAAAAACGTCTGGTCCACTATGACAAAGTCAGTTATTCTATAATATTTAATTATCTTCAAAAAGGAGTCCCCAAAACAAGAGCAACATGAGAAGTAGCTTCAAATGTTTTGGATTAAAACAGGGAAACCAAAGCAAAACAAAACCAGTCCACAATCCCTCAACGTGTTAAAAAAAAGTGCTTAAAGTCTCTCTCGTTTGACTGTTAGGTTTTGTAACCTAAGAATTTTAACTTGCTTGTATTTTGTTCTAAGCTCTTCACTTGTTATGATCAATTTTGTAACCCTGTCCTGTAACACTTGATTCCAAACAGTCCCCCAAATTGATGTTTACTCAATTATGTTGACCTCTTTTGTAAGTTGTTGTGGATAAAAGTGTCTCCTAAGCAAACACATGTAAATGTAAATGTGAAACTCAATCTTATGAAAACAATAAAATTGAAGAATCTTTATTAATGAAAATATTATTACAAAAAAAATAAACTTTAACAAAAATGCAGAAAGGAGCAGCAAATGATTTGCCTAAAAAGGCAATTTGTTGCAAACAAGTCCCAAAATGCAAATCCAAAGGTAAATCCAGAAAACAGAGCAAATAAATCACAAAAAACTGGAACTATAAAGAAATAACAATACACCCAACAAGAATCTTACAATTTTCAATGATCCGCTGCTGAGATTCACTACTGCCTAAATAAATAGCCATAGGAAGATCCTAGTGGCAGTGACATCAGTGTGGCTCTGCCTCCTGGGGCTGCATCCACAAAATACATAGAATGGCGGCACATTTAATGTGACAGATAATTACTAAATCATAGACAAGCATAACAGAAACTACATTAAAAATATCAAAGAAAATAATACAAAAACAGAAGACAGATACAAGCCAGGGAAAAAGAACCCTAGCTGTAACACAACAAAGATGTGTTAATATGAATGAGTGTGGAGTGTGTGTGTTATGTTATAAATAGACACCTTGTTGAAATACCTGGGGCCTCATGCATAGCTCTGTGCGTAGAATTCACACTAAAACATGGCGTATGGACAAAAGTCGAAATGTGCTGTGGAATATGACCTGGACACAGACAGGCAGACACGTTTAAATTACTCCACACATGTTTATTTAGGATTTCCATATTACAATTTACTCTCATGACTCCCAATACCCCACAGTCCAGGCCAATAAAAAAATGCCTTCTCTCTCTCTCTTCAGACCGCCTCCTTCTCTCCTCCAGAAACCTCGTCCTTCTTCCACCCGACTCAAGTCGTCCTCTGAAGGGAGGCGGCCTCTTTAAATAAGCACCCGGATGTGCTCCAGGTGTGTCTCTGGCAATCTCGCCCCAGTGTGGCGGAAGTGCCGGCTGTATCCCCAGAAGCACTCCAGGTGTCCCCTCTTTTCTTCCCCCCAGCACTTCCGGGTGTGGCAGAAGTGCTGAGGTCCAGGGTCCTACTGGTATTGGGGTGCCCCCTGGCGGTGACCACGGGCCCCTACAGGGTCGAGCTTCCCAGCTCTGTACCCGTGGCCCCCAGGGCGGTCGCCCCCTCGAGGTCTGAAGGAGGCACAAGCCCTCCTCTGGTCTTCTCGGGCGTCCCGGCTGGGTACCACCCCCATCCGGGTACCACAGTACATATGCACAAAAAAATTCAGATGCAGAAAACCGTGCGTAAGCGTAACTTCTGCGTACCTCCGCTACATAAATCCCGGTCAGCATGAAATGTAACGCTTGTGCACGTGCCTACTGCCCCTCCCAGACTTCTCCCAGAATTACGCCTCTTTAAATATGCAAATCAAAATAAATATTCCCTTAAGTTCAGTGTTCTTTGAAAAGACAATGGCAACAACTTAGGGAATAAAGAAGAATTTCAGCGAATGCCAAGTGGAGGCATTGAAAAACGTACTATTTGTTGGTTTAAGCAGTTGTATAAACCAGGGGACGCCAACTCCGGTCCTGGAGGACCACCGTGGCTGCAGATTTTCATTCTAACCCTTTTTTTATTGAGTGACCTGTTTTTGCTTCTAATTAACTTCTTTTGAACTAATTTTATTTGACTTGCTCTTGAAGACTCAGAGCCCTTAATTGTTTCTTTTTCCTTAATTAGCTGCCAAACAATAATGAGATACAAAATGAACCAAAACAACTGGTGTCCATCATACAATATCTGAAAATAAAGAAAGATGAAGGTCTCAGAAATGTCAATCTGCTCAGGTCCTCTTAGAAAGAGAAAATCAACATTTTCGGAAATGTCTGCTAATGCACCATGAGAGCAGCAACAAGCCACGGAATTGGTTTAATTAACAACAAGAATCGGCACCTCATTAAGTAGCTGGTTGGAGCGAAATTGGTTGAAGTTTAAAGCCCTGACTTAATTGGTCTTCTGTAGACTCCCTCACTTCATGTTTCATTTTTGTTTGGGTACTATTTAAGGAAAGAAATGAAGCAATTCAATACGCGGCCCTCAATTAAATTATTTATTGCAGCAGTACTGTCTCTTTCAAACGTACTAACCCCTAATTCCTGTCCTTCCTTTTCTTTCTCCAAGTAACCAATCACCAGACAATTAGTTCTTTAATAAATGTAAAACCATATCAAAGGTTAAAACGCCAATTCTTCAAAACTTTTATGGAACACTGAAATATCTTCATAGTACATGTTTAACTATTCCATCCATCTATCCATCCAGGGCTGCACCAATCCCAGCAAGCATACAGCGCGAGGCAGGAACAATCCTTGAACGGGGCGCCACCTCATTGCTACCGAAATGAAGTTAAAAATTTTTCTGTATAATGTAATATACATACATTACTGCATTTCATCTTAAATATGATATCAAGAGTTCCAAGAATATAGTGCTTGGAAATCTAAATTGATTTAGAAGCCAGTCATCATCATCTATAAACATGCACTCTCTTCTATTGAATTGAATTGAATTCTTTTATTGTTATTGTATGGTACAATGAGATTCAATATGCAATTCCTCCATAAACTTATTTTCCTATAAAATGATAAAATAACAACAACAATAATAATACGATAAAAAACAATAAAAAATATACAATATGTAAGCATAAGTGGCTCAGGTTGTGCAATATTACAACTGTAGTGCAAGTTTAAAGTGAGGTAACTGTACTTATAAGTTCTACCAGGAGCACTTTATGGACTGATTGAATGCGTTTAGAGCTCGATGAAACTACGTCTGAACCACCTGCAGTATTTGCAATATGGGAGCAGTTCAAATAGACTGTGCGCATAGCCGAGACAGCGTGTGCTAGATGCTGTATCCTGATAATCCTCTTTCCAATTAGCTGCTGTAGAACTGTGATTCCACACTCAAATACAGTGGGTTGAATACTCTGAAGTGGTGCATTGAGAGTAACAACGCTAAAGCAGCTATGGTATTTGGAATAGTTTGGCAATTCCGTGCATCATTATATTGTTACAGGCTGATTACAATCAGATCCCTTAAACTAAAAAATGATACGCAGTTAGTTTCAGTGTATCTGATAAAGCTGCGTCAGGAAAATGAATCTAAAAAATAAAGGGAAACCACACAGGAACAGTAGCACTGCTTTGACGCTGGCTGGCGGCAGTTTGCAAAACCAAGCTGAAAACTTGCGTACGCACAGGTTAATGCTGGCATGAGAATGTGAGTGGCTTTACGCTAAGTTTAGTTTTTATACATCGCAATGTGAGTGTGGAAATGGGCATATGCAACATTTTTGGGCATACGCACCATTTGTACATGAGGCCCCTGGTCTGCCTTTCTTGCCTGGTCATGCACTGAACTAAGAAGATTTAGGAAATAGTTGGACAGAAAAGTGGTGCATTCCTTAGGAATGATAACTTAAAGCTGCAGGAAACTGGATTTGAAACTTGACCTTGTCACCTACTGTGTGGAACTGGCATGTTATACCCAGGTCTTTCCTTCATATCTGAGAAACATGTATGCTGTTTGACTGGCAACTCTATGTTGGCCTAGTATGAGTAGGGGGTTGGAGAATCCTGCATTGGAATGGTTTTGTGTCCAGGGTTAGTTTCTGTGTAATGCAGAACAAGTGTGTCTACATCATTACATACTTCATTACCTTTACAGGAAAACATAAAATAATTTAAAGATCATCTTCTGAAGGCCACACATTTCCATGCCAGATTTTATAATAAGATATCCTTATCTGAAGTGTCTGCAAAAATTATATTTGCATATTCTTATATCTCAAATGTTACCTTATTATAAAGGAAAATATAAACTATATTTTGCTCTTCACAGCCTAGCATGGAATTTAAATATATTTCTAAAATTCACCCATTATTATCTTCTTAATGATCCAACACGGGAATAAATTAGTAGGAATAATCAGTTATTATTATTTTCAGGTCAACTACACTGACTCATTAAATGAGAGTTATGCATAAAATTTCCATTTTCACAAGCTATTTTCCAAATGTGGATGCCATCTTCCAAACAATTTCAATAACTTGTAAAACTTCCTTGATTCTACTTCTGTCTAGAACATTCCTCTCTTAACTTAAATCATAATACTGTATACCCATCAAACCTTTATATGATAACATTGTAATGCCAGCCACCCCTAAAACAGATTTTTCCCCATCTCCATACTAACCGATGTTTCCAGCTCCAGCATTTTAACTGCTATTTTGGAATACATTCAGCTTTTTAATTACCTAAATATTCAACATGAGCCGACACCAAACAAAATGGACTGTTATACTTAAAATCATGCAATAAAGAATACTGATGCAGTAGCAAATCATGATGACATAAGTGAAAGGACTTCAGATTATGCAGTATAGAGGCAGAAGTTAAGCAAAGTACTACTATGTCAGATCTAGTTATAGAATACTATACAGTAATCCCTCCTCCATCGCGGGGGTTGCGTTCCAGAGCCACCCGCGAAATAGGAAAATCCGCGAAGTAGAAACCATATGTTTATATGGTTATTTTTATATTGTCATGCTTGGGTCACAGATTTGCGCAGAAACACAGGAGGTTGTAGAGAGACAGGAACGTTATTCAAACACTGCAAACAAACATTTGTCTCTTTTTCAAAAGTTTAAACTGTGCTCCTTGACAAGACAGAGATGACAGTTCTGTCTCACAATTAAAAGAATGCAAACATATCTTCCTTTTCAAAGGAGTGCAAAGCAAGCAGTCAAAAAAAAAATCAATAGGGCTTTTTGGCTTTTAAGTATGCGAAGCACCGCCGGTACAAAGCTGTTGAAGGCGGCAGCTCACACCCCCTCTGTCAGGAGCAGGAAGAGAGAGAGAGAGAGCCACAGAAAATCAATACGTGCCCTTTGAGCTTTTAAGTATGCGAAGCTCCGTGCAGCCTGTCCTTCAGGAAGCAGCTGCACACAGCCCCCCTGCTCACACCCCCCTACGTCAGCGCAAGAGAGAGAGAGAGAGAGAGGAAGAGAGAAAGTAAGCTGGATAGCTTCTCAGCCATCTGCCAATGAAATCAACTGGGCAAACCAACTGAGGAAGCATGTACCAGAAATTAAAAGACCTATTGTCCGCAGAAACCCGCGAAGCAGCGAAAAATCCGCGATATATATTTAAATATGCTTACATATAAAATCCGCGATGGAGTGAAGCCGCGAAAGGCGAAGCGCGATATAGCGAGGGATCACTGTATTAAATAATACCTTTTTTTCCAGTGATATTTGAATATTTTTATTATATCACTTCATATTTTCTTTAGTATTTGTTCTTATACTCTTGTGCCACTGTTTTGGTATTTTGAAGAACTATTAGTTTATTATTGGTTTTTTTTGTGGTTTATTGTTTAATCATTCCCCATGTTATTAATATTCAAATCTGCATTCATTAACAATGAATTATTTATATTTTTTTAATTACTTATTGAAGTGGGATGAGTAAGTTGATTTCCTTCCAATTAGTTTTCCCATTCACAGCAACTGGTATAAACATTGTGAGGTTTCTGAACCCTTTTTGGACCCCAAAACGGGAGAACATGCTGAAGCGCGATTGCCGCATCTGTGGAAGACTGTTTGTCCATTGCCAAGGCAACCACAGGACCAAACTGAACTGTCAGGCTTTGAGACAAATACAATTGGGCTCTGCTACTTGCTTTTGCTTGGACGAATCACACGTAAATGAAGCATCTGCTACACTTCTTCATGTATCACCTTCCTCGTTGCCTCTGGCAGGTAATACGGGAGCACCTGTACAGTAACACCAGGTGGAGTTATGACCTTGTGTTCCGCAATGTCTGTCCGGCCAGGTGTGGCATAAAAGTCGTCGTAGTTACTCTCAATCAGAGATTGCAATTCTGCTTTCTGAGTGTCAGTTAAATCATCTGCAATAGTGACCTCGGTCTGGGGGCCTGCTTCAGACGTGACCAGGACTGCATGGGGGATGTGCCACTCCTTTAAAAGGTTAACATGCAAAATTCACCCGGGAATCCTGACTTTATAATACACTGAGGACATACACTCTTCTATTACTGATGGCCCTTGCCATTCAGCCCGAAATTTATATAGATCAGACAGGATCAACACAAGCACACAATCCCCCTTCTTAAACTCACAGAGTTTACTCATCTTGTCATAATGATGCTTTTGTGCCTCCTGCTTGTGCTGCTGATGTTCTACTGCAATAGAGGAGAATCTGGCAACATGTTCTTGCAGCGAGAAGACGCAGTCAACATATCTCCCCTCATGAGGTGTCTTGCAAGTCCCCTTCCATTCTTCTTGAAAAATGTCTAACACCTCACGCAGTCGGTTGCCATATAATACTCAACCCAGTGGATGCTTGTGGGGTAATCTCGGACAGCAAATGGGAGGAAAGGTACTACTGTATCCCAGGAAGTTGGGTCGTCATGGCACCACCAGCTGGCACCACGATACGCCCATTGTCCATGCAATCAGAAATCACCCGATACTGGAAACCATCCTTAATTAAAAAATGTGGTGTTTTATAGTTTGGGTCCTCTCTCTCTAGATAATAACAGTCATTTGTGATGTGGGCTTATATGAATGATTTTCATCTGGGTCCGTATTGGGTGTCTTGTCTGAGGAGGGTGTAGGTGCGAGGTTTTCAGTTGAGCATTCATCCCCCACCTCGCTGGAAGACTCCGGTTCAATTTCAAACCCTGTTCCTTAACTGACATTGTTTGCAGTGAACCCCTCTCTATCCACTCTATCCCTTGCAGGGGGAGGCACTCTGCAGGTGGCCAAGACCCATGGGAAGAGGGCATTCCTCTTAGCTATTAAGAGTGTCCAGGGTAGGTGTTTGATACGGTAGTCCAAACGTTAAAATATCTTCCCTTTAAATATCAGAGGAAGTAATTTAGTCTCATATATTTTACTGTCCCCATGGATGCAGTGGATGTGCCCTTGCTCTGTGGTCTTATAAGGGGTCTGCCGGAGTGAGTCACGGGAGACTATGCAGAGGTCACTACCAGAGTCTAACAGTGCTGTGCTTTCCCGCCTGGCCAACGTAATAGAGGTTTCTGCGCACCAGAGCGCAATTAAGACTGCTTGTCCATTGCCGAGGCAACCACAGGTTTGCAGTGCTGCAGCATAGAATCCTGGAAACAACAACGAGCTCATCGCGCTCATGCTATAAGTGCCTGTCACTGATGGGTGATGGAGCATTATAAATGCAGGGAATATTATAAATGCAGGGAACATTATAACTTGGCCACTGACCCGGCCCAGACCCTGCCGTTTGCTGTGTCTGCGTATAGAAGAGTGATAGATCCCGCTACAATAAATAACCCTGTTGTTCCTGTTTCAAGTGGAACAAAGATGGTTTTGCTAAAGAACTGAGACTCAGCCTTGTTTTTGGGGTGCAAGACAGTGACTCACACATCAAAACATGAACAGCAGAGATGAATGCATTAGTTATAGAATTTCAGAGGGTAGTGAAGGTCAAACCAAAAATCCTTATCCATGTCTATGTACAGAAGGTCAGAAGCGAGGAAACCAACTTAATATATACTGAAAACAAATCCTAAACTCCATATGTTAACTATATGGGGAAAACAAGTACAAAATACGGCAATGTTTTCTTTCCAGAATTTTGACTCAAGGTCCAAATGAGGCAGACAAATAAAAAATAAGCTTTACCATGAACACAATAAGTAGACGTTTGTGACCTGTATAGGTCAATAAAGGGTTTTTATATAAAACAATTCAGAAATAGGGGAGTGGAACTGTGAAAACCTCTGTCCACTATGACATAAACAATGTTCTGTAATATTTAATTATTTTCAAAAAGGAGTTCACAAAACAAGAGCGCAGTGAAAAGTAGCTTCAAATGTTTTGGATTAAAACAAAGAAAGCAAAGTAAAGCAAAACCAGTCCACAATTCCAAAGCAAAGTCATAACAAAATCAAAAAAGTCATCAAAACCGGGAAGATCCAAGAGGTCCTTACAATCAAGAGCAACAGAAACAGACATTTTATCAATGACAAAGTCAGGAAATGCAGTCTTTTCAAACTTCTAAGGCTTCTGAGGACAACACCCTTAGGCTCAACATAAAGACAACAAAGCACATCTTAACATAATACAATAATACAAAATTAAATACCAAAACAAAATTCATTAAGAAGTAATACAATTCAGACACAAAAAAAGCACCAACACAATTTACAAATTAATATTTATAAAACAAAGAAAAGACATAGAAGCCAGACATGAAATCCTGTATACCCCTTAACTAGACAATTAACAGAACTGAAATGAACAAAAAAGTAAAACAATGTACAAATGCCTAGTTGTATACACACTTTTTTAGTTATACTTCCATATGTTTCAACAATGAAAATTGACTGCAAGGACTGATAAATGCCAAAATTCCAGCAAACAAAAATGCAAATCACCAGTGTTGATACTCCTATACATATTTATTTATAAACCATTAAAAGCAAGCTAGCAATATTCCAGTTGTGCAGGAATAGTTCCAGCCATTCACTAATAGAGAACAAGCCTAATATCTGCACAAACCCAATGTCCTACTTCACAACCTTGCAGATATATCCAAAATGTAAGATACAATTTTTCATGCTCTAACTTTACAGGAATCTCAGCTTGTCCTCTGGTGCACCTTGACCAAGCTTCTTTTTATATCAAAAACTGAAGTCTTGAGCAGTCAAGAGGTCTACTGCATAGCAGGCCAGAAAATAAAAAATTATGATATAAGAAGAAGGGCTAAGAGAAGGCAAGATATAAAAAGTTTGTTTACAGGCTGTAATACCACTCTCAAAAGCCTTGTGACAAGAGTACTCAGTAAGTGAGAATCCCACATCAGTATTAACACTATATTTTATAAAAAACTGTTTATTATTGTATAATGATCTCATAAAAATGCCCCATAATGTTCTGAAACATTGACACAATTCTCTTTGTTTCTTATGTATTAAGATGTGTATTTCGTTTATATTATTTTATTATCTGGAAGCTGTCATAAGAAAGAGACAAAGACATCATAAAGATTTGGGGCAGCCACTCATATATTGTTTTTCCCGGCTGTAAATGTTTGATTAGAAGTTGCACGATGTATATAGAACATAGTCCAGAACAGAACTGATTGCATGGAGACAAGATGGTGGTTTTAACTGATCAAACGGGAAATTATGTCATCAGCACCGGAACCAGAAGTGATGTCTTCATGACCGGAAGGGACCTCCTCCTGACCGGAAGTGACATCATCGTCAGTGCTGGAACAGGAAGTGATATTTTCTTGACCGGAAGTGACATTGTTGTTGGCACCGGAACCAAGTAGGATTTCCTGAGAATGGTCTGCAAGAGACTGAGAGAGACAGCACACTCCGCCGCCCCCTGGTCTGGTGTATAATCACTATTTTGTAGGCCCTTTAGCTGTTTTCCATGCGCACGTTTGTGACAAAGCATAACAACATCTTTTGATTCCCTTTGAATTTTTCACTACCAACCTCTGTAACTTCTGTAATATTATTTAGCAAGGAGTTTTAAATTATCACTCCAGTACATAAGCATGTCATTAATATTGTAAGAGATTTTCTGCTCCTATATGTACTATTATGATAACTGTGTTATCCATTTCATGAGAAAAAAGAAAGTGGTTTACAGAATGCAAATGTTAATTGTCACTAATATCAAAATAGAAGTAACAGCATGTAAATAAGTGATATTGGGTACAATTAAATAAAAGAAATGTACCTGACATTTAGTCCAAATAAAACATTGACCCTGAATACATCATAAATAAGAGAAAAGACACACATTGACAAAGGGTAAGAGGAGGCTCTGATCATATATTTTTTGCACTGGCACTCATAACCCAAAATATAAGGAGCCATTCTAAAACATGTATGTTTAAATATCTATTCATGTAATCTACTTTTGAACCAGCATCTTCTGTTATTGCATTTGAGTGCTGTGGCACAAAGCAAGAACAATCACTTATTGGAATGCCAATCCATGCCATGGCATGTTCAGCCACACTGACTAAAATAGGTCAATTTGCTTTGGTATTTTAGCTCCCAGGAAGTTTTATTTTAACACATTTTCTTTAAATCATTATTATTTAGGTGATTGTTATGACCCTGAACTATAATACAGATACAGACATTTAGGGGCAATAACAGCATAATTTAATTGAGGCAGATTGTTGTAGCAGCTTGGTAGTAGACTTTAAACACTCAGTTTGCCAATTTGGTCCTACCTCCTGGCTTCTTTGACCAACACTCAATCTGCCTGTGATTTACTTGAAAGAAAAAATACATGTAAACACTTTTACTAAAGTGGCTTGACTTTATGTTTCATTAGGTTATATAAAAGTATCAGTTGTTTTCTATTATTAAACATTCAACCAGTTGAGAGTCTGGTTTAAGGAAACACAGAGTAAAAGATCATCTCATCAACTGCTCACCATTGTCATTTACAATAATCTAAATAGAAACTTCTTAAAGACTCTTCACACTACACTCTTTATTGTGGTTATAACAACATGCAACACATATTCTAGTTTTATTGGCGAACAGTACTAAAATTCCCACAAGACACTATTCATGTGGATCCAGGCAGAGTGGTGGCTCTGAAGCTAAGCATCTGTGCTGATATCTGGATTGTCGCTGATTCAAATTCCATTACTGCCAGAAGGGATCTTACTCCCTTGGGCCCTTGAACAAGACCCTTAACCTGAAAATTGCTGTACAATGGCTGACCCAAAAAAAAGTCATGCGAAAAGACAATTTCCCCTCGGGGATTAGGAAAATATATAAAAATTTTTAAAAATGTTTTACGAGAGAGATTTTACATTTTGAATTCTTTATGTATGTGGCTTTTTAAGGCAGTTTAAATATTTGGATTGAAAAATATGTATATTTTAAATATAACAGGACTTTTGTAGTGCAGCACTGCAAAGAGTTCCATGACTTTATTTAGTATATTGGAATTTGTTTTCTGTTTTCACATTATTCTTATTCTTGCAATTAATTTCGCACTATTTCAAGATTTTTCTTCCAACAAAATCCACTGTTTTACTGCTTAAAAGTCACTTCCTATAATACATCTGTTCATCCAAATGTTTACTGAATCCAAATTAAAATAAAAGTGTCAAATGTATCCGAGTATTGTATCTATCCCTTATTTTATAGTAATTGCCATGAGAAACACTGGAATATAAACATTGCTATAATTATCTAATTCACTTTGACATTAATTACTTTTTCACTTACAGCATTAAATCCAAGATGAAAAACCACAAAGTACTAACTACATTTACTCCCAAAAATAAATGAGCTGTAGAACAAACTAAGCCAACCAGAAAAGTAACAAACTAACTTCAAATCTATTTCTGAAAGAAAGAGTGATCAAGTGGCATTGCTGATTGATTTCACTTGAAGAAAATTTCAAAATTCAGTTTTCACTGCACAACACATCAGCATAAATATAGGAAAATCTCTGACTTGTTTAATTACATTCATGACCATGGGGTACCACATTGGACAAAAGGTAGAAACAAGCCCTAGGATGGGGTGCCAGAACATCATAGGCACCTCTCATGAATACACCTACAATTTGGAGTTTCCAATTACCATAACCTGCATGTCTTTGGGGATGTTGGAGGACAGGTGGAGCACCCACAGGAAAACGGGCACAGACCTGGGTGGGATATGCTGAATCCATATGGACAATGACTGGGCAAGAGGTTCAAACCAGTGATGCTGGAACCAGGAAACAGCACTTCTAACTCATGAGCCACTGAGCTATTGTTTCAACCTAAATATGTTACATTAACATATTCTGTTTATAAGCCTGCAATGCAAGAGACTACAACAATTATCTGTTCCTTTGTCTCTATTCATGTTCACAACAATCATGTTGGTAAAAACTGGTGTGAGGCATAGGCTATGCTGACACCAGCCAACTGAAAGACACAGACAAACCCGTTAGGGCCAAAGAGCCACATTAATTGAGTTGGTATCCACTTTTGGAACTGTAGAAAAATTTGGAAACACAAGGAAAAAGGTATATAGGCCTAGTAGATGGCACCAAAGTTGTGTTAAATCAGTGCCAACCTGCAATGTTGCCAGCTGCTTTACCAATCTCTGATTTCAATATTGTTCTTTTTCATTGAAAATTGCAAAAAAAAAGTCCAAAAGCAACAGTTAATCATTTTAAAATAAACATACACTATATTATAGATACATACTATATATAGAGAGAGACTTGTTAGATTTGCAGCCTGACAGAATCGTGTTACATTCGGGGACAGGTAGTGTCTATGAGGAGTTAGTACAACACCCAAACCCACCACCACTACCGCTAGGTTGGCTGCTAACTCTCAATTGTCCCAGTGGGAGTTTTTATTGAAAGATATTCACTCCAGGGCTGGTCCTTGTTTTGTACTCAGTGCTGCTATGATGGGATCTTTCTCACCACAACTATGAATAGAAATTACTGTGTATGGGAGAGGTAAGACTTCCTATTGAAATATAGAGAGTTATGGTTACATCTAAAATTGAAATAATACCTATATATATTTTTAAACACAATTCTGCTTCCCTTTAAAAAATTAGAGGAATTTCTCTCTGCAACAAACAGTATAAAATGAGACCGTAAAAGCACAAATACCCTGTAGATTTTTATGAGAACATACATTTTTTTGCAGTTGAGCTTCAGCATCAGTGTGCAAATGAGTGTATACTGTACCTTGGAATGATCTAAACTGATGTGTCAGTAAATTTTCTCTGTTTTTCTTGAAATTCATTTTAGTTTATGTTGTACGTTGTTTTCTGTTCACATTATTCGCATTAGCATAATACTTCTTTCTTAAGCTGTGTTCCTTTTTAGGGAAGACATGACTAAACAAACACCTCTTTGTTATATGTGAGGAGCTGTGGATGCTTATCTTTGGAAGATTATGAAAAGTAAAATGAAAAACCTTCTTAATTAAAAAAATAATAAAAATTAGGAATTTTACTAGTTTCACTATTGACTTTGCTAGTTGCCAAATATTTTACTCCATCATTTGGACTTTTGCTTGTTTATTACTTGCCATTTTAGCAATTCCAAAACTTTGCCCTTGGGTCTCAAGATTGCCAATATCACTTTAATTTTTCTGTGCCATATTTGCTGCTAACAGTACAAAAGAGGAGTGCTATTTATTTACTCACTTTTCTCCCACTCTGTATCAGTGTCACTTACAGTACATTTGCTGGCAGCTAGCATATCCCCAGATGCTGGTCATGAATAAATCAAGTTTGATGGTTTCCTAGAATGAATTTCCTGAAAATGTGCTAGAAACAGAGATTGTGTTGTCTTCCGATAAATAGCTCTGTATGGCTTCCCTTCATGGTAATTTTTGCTGCCAGCCATTTCTTTCCAGGTAGCACTTTCATATCAATCAAATTTTGGTGGCTCCTAAATAATAATAATTGAAACTGTAGTTTTGCTAAGAAAAAAGGGCTGACTGTTTTCTCACAGTGTAATGGTCTATTTCTTATTTTTTTCACAAAAGGGAACTTTTTCTTAGCAAATAGGACTAATTCAACCAAACCATGATTTAATAGTAAAAAAAAAAGAAGAAAAAAGGGTTTCGTGGAAAATCGAATGCTTGGGTTACATGTGTTAATAGTGTTAAGGACAGAAAGACAGACAAAGTGAATAAAGAATATATTTTGTTTTACCTGCAAAAGTGTGCATATGTTAGAATAGTGCAAGTAATGTAAAATATGTACTGTAAGAATGTAAAGAAATTTCACAAATGAAAGGAGACAACTCAGTTCATCCTGCTACTTTAGTTTGCTAATACAAGAGCCAATTTGGCCCAATATCTCAAAAAAGTCTTATGGTTCTTTGCTTCTGTTATGCTTGTTCCAGACACCCACAACCCATAATTTGAAGAAGTGCTTTGAAGCCTCTGTCTTGTATGTCTTGTTCCCCTGATTTGCAAATGTTTTCTTGTTTGTGTGATTCTGTTGTGAATCTTATTAGTTTGGGATCTTCAGGTGGCCCATCTCATTTTTGGCAGCTTTTGGATTCCTATCATCATTGTTGATTATTTTTATAAAGACAATGCTATCATTTCTCTAAAATTAGATTTTTGGGGGTGGAATGCAAGGAATATTGCTCCCTAAAGGTTATCCCCAAGCCAAAACCATTATTCCCTTTCTTGGCTGCCCTCCCGATCATTCTCAACTCCTTCTACGCGGCTCTATCTGCCTGTGCATTGTTTGCCGGCACATTCATGCTTTTGGCTCTACTTCACACTGCTCAACCCAGGATCCTCCTGCATGTGCTAACTCAGTGAGAATTTTTAATAAACGGAATCTGGAGGTGAAATTCGCTCAAAAGTCGAAACCAATCAACTATCGTCAAGTTCAAAATGCTAATCAAAACTCAAAGACTTTAATGCCAGATTCAAGTTTGTTAATACAATACAATACAATACAATTTATTTTTATATAGCCCAAAATCACACAAGAAGTGCTGCAATGGGCTTTAACAGGCCCTGCCTCTTGACAGCCCCCCAGCCTTGACTCTCTAAGAAGACAAGGGAAAAACTCCCAAAAAACCCTTGTAGGGAAAAATGGAAGAAACCTTGGGAAAGGCAGTTCAAAGAGAGACCCCTTTCCAGGTAGGTTAGGCGTGCAGTCTGTGTCAAAAGAAGGGGGTCAATACAACACAATACAATACAATACAATACAATACAATACAATACAATACAATACAATACACAGAACAGAACAAATCCTCAATAAAGTATAAAAATATAAATTTTAGAAGTACGGAGCAGAATTTAACAGTAGATGATATCACATAATAAGATTTAGATATGTTTAGAGTCCTGGAGACCTCATCCATCAAACTGCCATCCCCATTTGGCCATTCCACCGCTGAAACAGCGCTGGGCCAGCCAATCCGAGGAAAGGACCCGTCTTTCCCACGATTCCTGCGATCCTCCATCAGGGATAGCTTTACCTTAGGCAGGCAAAACAACTTGGCAGGTGGGCCGTGGCACCAAGTCCCAATTTTGAGTACCGAGAAGAGAAACAGAATAGGTGCGGGTTAGTATCCAATTATAACTATCATGTTACTTATGTTTTAGTGCTAATGACTAACAACAGAGATGCAGTATGTACAGTTAATCAGCAGCTCTAGTCAGGATATGCTAAACTGAAGTAGTGAGTCTTCAGCCGAGATTTAAAAGCTGAGACCGAAGGGGCATCCCTTCCACAGTTTAGGGGTCCTGTAACTAAAAGCTTGACCTCCCATTGTTATTTTATTAATCCTTGGAATCATAAGCAGACCGGCATCTTGAGATCTTAATGTGCGCTTTGGTTTGTAAGTCATGATAAGTTCAGACAAGTAAGCCGGACCTTGGCCATTTAATGCTTTATATGTTAAAAGGAGGATTTTGAAATCTGCCCTAAACTTAACCGGGAGCCAGTGTAAGGATTTAAGAACTGGAGTTATGTGTTCGTATTTTCTTGTTCTTGTAATAATTCTTGCAGCCGCATTTTGGATTAACTGGAGGCTGTATAGAGAACAGTTTGAACATCCAGTGAACACCGCATTGCAGTAGTCAATCCTACTAGAAATAAATGCATGAATTAATTTCTCAGAATCCTGTTTATTTAGAAAGCACCTTAATTTCCTAACATTTTTAAGATGGAAGAAACATGTTTTGGACAACTTTGTACTATGCGCTTTAAATGACATGCTAGAGTCAAAGATAACTCCTAGATTGCGGGCTGATTCAGTAAAATTAATGGGGATTCCAACTGAGTTAAATGATGACAAAATATTGTTGTGATCAGCATCATTCCCTCCAACAATTAACATCTCTGTTTTATCTGTATTTAAGGACAAGTAGTTCTCATTCATCCACTCCTTTAATTCACTAACACAACTAATTAAAGACAACATCGGAGAAACTTCATTTGATTTAAATGAAAGGTATAACTGGGTGTCATCTGCATATGAGTGAAAATTAACATTATGTTTCCTAATGAGAGATCCCAGTGGAAGCATGTAAAGTGAAAACAATAAAGGTCCCAGTACTGAGCCCTGCGGGACACCATATTGAACTTCTGTGTATAATGATGGAGTACTGACAGCACATTTCTGTACATATTGGAATCGATTAATCAGAAAAATATGTTATCAGAGGAGTCACACTTTTTTTTGAAAAAAATCAAAACTGTTTCTATGTTAATATCAAATTTCTTAAGTTAAAGAACCCCAAACCCCATTTATAAATATTTACCAGACTCCACAGAGAAGGTAAAAAAAAAAAAAAAAACTGAAGAAAAACGCAAATCATAACACTGGAGACTTGACAGTGGCCACATATCTGGATCAATTGATTTTTAGCAGTGGTCGAACAATCCTAACCAAATTCTTTGAGTTGTGATATACAGTAATAATGACATTTCACCTCATCAGTAATATATAAAAAAAAACATGGTCAGCCAGAAATAACAGTTGTATGGTCTATTCGTAGTGGGAGTGATGCAATACACTGTTAATGTGCTTACTGTGCTCTTTATATGAGTATAAAATTAAGCTTATTTTTTAAATACTTTTAGTGAGGATCAAAGAGCAAATTAGAAGCAACCTCACGTTTCTCACAAAATATGCAACAAAGTGGAAAGGTGAGATGTCATAAGTGGAAACTCTGAAAACTTCCACAGTACATGAAGGCAGCCTAGCACTAATTCCTGACTGCCCATGCCTAGTTTTATCCTCTAACCTTACATATTAACCATATGACAATCATATCTGAGATGTTTTTGCCCAATTGTCAATAGCCCCTATCCATGGGATTAATGTGATGTAATTACTGCGTAGAAGGATACTAAATATGTCCTGAAAGTATTAAAAATTATGCCACATCCTTTTTTTCTTGTCTTTACTCCAGCTTCCCGTTCAAAAATTATTATGGGTTTGTTTGACAGATTACAAAATTGCAAAAACCCAAAGACAGCCATGAAAAAAACTGCCCCTCGTGAAAATAAAGAGTTGTGAGCAATAAAACTGGCTAATCCCAAACACAATTCTAGCAATGCTTTCTCAGTTACAAAGTCATAAACATCATGAATGTGCTGTCAGGCGAGGAGCTGAAAATGTGCCATCAGACAAGAAGCAGAAAATGCTGCAAATGTTCATGAGATTTACTTTTGGATTAGATTTATGGTTTATTGCCAGAACTGGAGCTGTTTTAATCTAATGCAAGTCTGCTGAAGAATTTTGCATTCCTTCAGGTCAATCCATCATATAGCATTGGTGGTTCTTTTAGTTTTACTTCTAAAACTACATTTTTTAAGGTACCTCAGATAATTCCAGTGTTTCTTGGCATAGCACAATGACCCAATGAAGAGTAGAGCTACAGCACATGGACTTTCACTTGTTTCTATGTTAATATGCTTCCTGTATAAAGTTTGCAACCTCTCCCGTATTAACATGGGTCCCTACAATGAACTCTGCTTTCACCCATCGCTGAAAATCAGGCTTCAGTATCAGTTATCTCAGTTATAAATGGATATATAAATGGGTGTAGCCTGTAAAAGGTAATAGTTGGTGCCTACCTTGTCACTGTTTCTTTCTGGTAATTTCTGTCTCCTTAGAACCTTGTCCTTGTCTTAAATGACTTTTGGTATCTTGTGAAAAGTCTAATATGTAGTATGTCTGAATCACATAGCCGTCTATTTAATGTCTAAATTATCATTGTACTGCTAAACTTGAAAGGCTTATTATTGGATAATAATTTTGTACGCTGCTATTGCACAGTGGACACTAAGTTACATAAATAAGAATCTTTAAATCAGGATTCACTAATTTACAATATATGGCTTTGACAACTAAAAACTTTTAATTGAAGTCACATATTTTGGAGTAGTTATTCTTCAATTGTCTTTTGCATGCTAAGTTATTAAAAAGCAATTTTAGCTCTATTCTTGCTTGTACATTTACTGTTTCTAGGGTCATGAAGCATACAGACAAACAATAATTGAAAGTTTAATAATATTAAATTTATGCCATAAATTTATGAAGCCTGAAGTATTTCAAACATTTATATTCATGTAAATTGAACAATGGAAAAATAAAAAAAAAAACACTAAAGGATATTTAAGTTATAAAGCTAAAGCGAAAATACAATTTCCAAGAAAATATCTTCAAAAATCCAACTAAATTAAGACAAACAATATTAAACAATAGCATGAATTGGACACCATTTCACTTTACCAATAGGGTGCTTGTTGTGCTAATATTTGGGAGCACTAATTTAAGTTACCCTTTTTTTAGTTTTACTAATTCAGGTTCAATTTTGAACTCATTCATTATTTCACCTGTTTAGCATTTCTAATTTTGTTAAGGTTTCTGAAAACTGAAATGATTAATTAAATCTTTACCAAAAGATTGCTAAATGTATATAATGATTAATAAATTAAAGGTAAGGATGGTGTTTATTCTCTTCTCAGTATCACGGTCCACTGTTCCCTGTGATATTCACAATGGCAGCAAAAGGAAAGCCCAAGGACACCACTGAGTATCTTCTGATCATTCTGAGCCTGTCTTTTACTCTTCCTGGGACCATTCAGTGATATTCCTTGCAAAGAAGATTAACAACTTGATGGTCACATGACCTTATTGGGACCAATAAAATAGCAGACCAAAAGTCCCCATTACTGTTTGCTTTTGGCGGCCAAGGGAGGCAGAACTTCAGCCTTTGGAGTTTGTAATTTTTTTTATTGTGGAGGCTGTAGACTAAGTGGGCCATTCGAGAAAGGAAGACATAATATGGCCACTAATGACTGAGACAGCAGGAATCAGAAGAACTACTCAACTCAGGATGACTTGTTGAACTCAACTTATTCTAAATGAAAGTTATTGGTATAACCAGTAAATCAGATGTTTATTATCAATGGAATAGATTCAGTGTGAGTGTACTGTGCACCTGTTAGAACAATTAATACTTTAGTTATTAGTTTTGAAGTTTCCTAGAAAGGGGAAAAACACACTAGACAACACTCTCTGGCAATAACACAGAGTTGGCATTGTGGAGGCAAGGAAAAGTACCAGTAAAGCTCCTGGGAAGTGAAGAAATTAGGAGCAATGTATTAAAGACAAGTACTGTATGTTACTTCTCTGTTGAAATAGGGATCCATCACCTGTTAAGTTAACTGTGAATGCTCCACTGTGCTTGAGTAAAAAATTATTGTGATTGGTCTCAGAGTCCATTTTATGTTCACAGATTGGGGCAAAGCCAGCTCCTGTCACAGTATTAAAGGATAAGTTTGATATTTTTCTAGTTTAACTCATTTTTTCACAATCACCATTTAGATTCATTTGTAATGGGAAACTGTGTTCTAAAGTAAAGTATTTTTAATACATTTTGAAAAATACCAAGCCTGTTATTGCAGATTAAAATGGAGTCTGTAAGGCATATTGCATACAACCATTTTTAAGGCAAGAATTTCTTAAGCATTGATCTCGTCTAACAGATTGCATGCATTTTTTTTTTTACAAAAGCATATGCATGTCATTTTCGAAAAAAATAAAAGTTTTTGTGAGATTCTGCCATTTACAAAAAAAGTCCAGCTGTGTTCTTCACATCATTGCCTATCTCTCTTCATTGCAACCTATCAGTGCCCAGGGCGCAGTTTGTGGCTCATTTCCTTAGTCCTGCATTTGCTGTTTATGCTGAGAGTGATTTGAGTGCTTAGGGCACAGATGGCTCTAGACATGTTTTTCCACTAAACTTTGCATAATAGACAATATGTTCCACAATATAATAAACTACCAGCACCAGTGATGATACAATCTTGCAATTATAAAAAAAAATCATGCAAAAAGAAGATATACCAACATACTGTCATACAGTACAACCACCAGAGGACAGAAGGACAGTAATAAAAGATATGTCAACATCAACATTTAATGCTCAACACCAAAAGCGAAAACATACATTTTCAGTAGTCAAAGTTTTACATCATTTTGTATATAAGTGCACTCCAAAATCATAATGACTATTCCAAAATAGTGAGAGTTTATATACCCTTTAAACTGCATGACACAAAAATAAAATTGATTAATAGCTCATTTAAAAGGGCTGTAGGCTTCAAGCCTAAGGCAGAACAGAAATGTTTAGGCTGCACATTCACACACAGGAGCAGAGTTATGCCTAAAATCCTGAAGAGTCAAGGGCCTGCTCAAGCAACCCAGAAACAGGCTAGCAGTGCCAGTCACAGAAAAATTCACAAGAAATTTTCTCCAAAAGTAAATATTTTTCTAAATATGAAATTGTATTGAGCACAGCATAGAAAATTTAAAAAATGTGATTGGGACAATGATGTTAAGTTTGTTATAAATATTTTTTATAAAATGTCGTTATTGTGGCTAGCTTATTACTTATTGTTCTGAAATCTCTCCACCTCAAAGTAGTAAAAGGGGAGCAGAACCCACATTAAAGGCCCACAGACTATAATTCTGGTCTGTGTCTATCAGTATGGGGGGTGATGCATGCCGAAATTAAGACTCGCAATGCGAACAAGAACAAAATTCGTTAAGTAGTATTGCCATTGAAACCGACTCCTTACACAAAATGGCAGTGTGGGAAGGGTACGTGTGTGTCTCTACCTGTTTCTACACTTTATAACAATTTTTTCAGTGTATTATGCAATCCTGAAGTACAAATGTGTGTCATAAGTAAAGCACAACATTTCACTTGTCTATTTTGATATTTTGGCTGGCAAAACAAAAGTACAGTGGAACCTTGGATTGCGAGTAACTTGGTTTGCGAGTGTTTTGCAAGACAAGCTAAAATTTTTAATAAATTTTGACTTGGTAAACAAGCGAGGTCTTGCAATATAAGTAGTACGTATACGCTTTGTCTGCCGAGCGTCATGTGATCACAACTGAGATGATGGTTCTTCTCTGTCTCGCTGCGGGATTTTGGGCAATCGTCTCACAATCTTGGACTCAGTCGGCGTGCCTCACTCATATAGTCAACATCCGTACAAGTGTATACTGTTTACTATAGCATTGTTACCACGTGTGTGTGTTGTAACGTGTGAGTCTCTGTCTTGCACCCCAAAACACGAAGCTGAGTCTCAGTACTTTAGCGACACTAGCTTTATTCAGCTTGAAACAGGAACAGCACAGTTATTTATTGCAGCGGGATCTGCCACTCTCCTATACACAGACACAGCAGTCAGGCAAGGTCGGGGCCAGGTTAGTGGCCAAGTAATACTGTGCCCTGCACATGTATAATGTTCCTTGTTTCTTGTATCACCCATCAACGGCAGGCGCTTATAGCATGTCCATGGTCTTTTCGGATTCGCTTTTACTGCGAACTGCTACAGCGCTGGGAGCCTGCGGTTGCTTCGGGATGCTCTTCCACTTGTTGTCCAGTTGGGTGGAATCCCACAAGAGTTTAGAAATTCACTCACACCAGCCATGATTCTTTTCAAAGGTAAAGTGCAGGTTAATTTGTTTTATGTATTATTACTTTATATTTTGTATTAATCATTTTTATCTGAGTTTCCATTATCTTTTATGGGGAAATTCCCTTTGATATACTGTATGAGTGCTGTCAGGTGCATTGTAGTGTTTGCATGATATTTTTTATTTAATAAAATGTAATTATTTCATTGTTTTCAGTGATGGGCCTTCACTTTTATACTTTACTTTAGCCAGACTGGCAAAACATACAGTATATTAGGATTAGATGTAGTTGAGAAAGTTGAGGTCCGCCATGTAATAAATCTACATGATTTGACCTTATCATATTTACTGCTAAAGATAAAACCATATTGACATTTACTATTACTAAATGTTTTTTTTTCTTTAATTGATGAGCCTGCAAATTTGAAGAGAATCGGAAAGTCGATCAACAACAAGTTCAGAAAAATCAAATAATTGTTTAACTGCAATACAAAGTTAACAAACAGCTCCTACTGTGCTTGCACAATCCACTGTTACAAAACAGTATCACATTCAAAGGAATCTTGTCCAGCTTTGCCAACCAAACGATCGTTCAAGGAGACAAAGAAATCAGTACCCCAGGATCAAAAAAATATTTCTTATGCAACCAAATCTTGGACACGTGACTTTTTCTGTCTAGCAGAAAAAAAGCATTAACACTGTGCCTGGTCCTGAAGTACGGAACATTTGAACCACATAGTGAAAAAAATTACGGGATAGCTCTTATCTCGTACGTACAGAATACTTTCACGTATATACGAGATGTTTTCACGTACTTATGAGATGTTTTCAGTTACATATGGGATACTTTCACGTTCATACGAGATATTTTCACGTACATACGCTGTCAAATTTCCTTAAGCTGAAAGTGGCCTCAATCATGCAGTGGCATATATAAGGCCACTTCAGACTAACCTAGACACCAAAAGTGGCTGTGAAAAAGAACTAATTACAAAAACTAATTGTTAAATTTCTGATAAGACTCACTTTTGTAATAAAGCGTTTCTTACAAATTAATATGTGTATTTGTTTATTAATTTACTTATTTATTTTTCAGCAACATGAATATAAGCGTAATGCATTCAGGAAGAATGATTTCAGTCAGATTTTAAATTATTCATCACAATCATTAAGTTGACTTTCCTTGTGACTACTAACTTCAAACTTAAGACAGCAAACTGTCACAACTGGTCACCTATATTAATTATTGATTATTGACTTAATTATTAAAATATCTTACACAGAACTGCACATTTTATCATTATAAATATAAAATAAAAACTTTTATCTTGGAAAACAAAAATCGTGAATTCTCAAAGTTTGCTGATGCACATATAATAATCACCGCATAAATATTATAACCAACAATAATGTCCTATGCTGTAGTGGTTATTTTTTAAATCACCTGCAGTGTCAAATTATAATTTTAGATTCTAGAAGTGGCTTTAGACAAATGCCAGACATGTGGACAAATGATTCCTCTGCAATTAATTTATCAATACATAAGAGAGAGTGCACAAGGTAAAATATTAATATTTTGAACTATGCAATATTCACTTTTACATATATGTAGTTTTGTAGTATTTTGTAAGATTCAGACTCTTAGTATATACTGTATAAATGCCTTACCTGTTATGTTTGATTTGGTTATACCTAGAAATTCTAGTGTTCTGCTACAAGTGCATGTACCCAAAGCAAGCCATAATAATGAATATTCGAAGGTTCAAATAATCCACACATCCTCCAAAGTACATTTGTTCCATGTTCAGTCCACGTTTAGGTTAAGCAGGTAAGCACAAGGTTCCCACCTCTTTCCCTTTAACAATATGTTGCCCAGTGTAAAACACTCTCTGTGTAAAACACTCTCTGTGTTTCAGCTATACAACACGTAATGCACAGGTTCCTTGTAGCTATATAATTGTAGAGCCATTAGATTAATATTTAGTAAGGAAAGGTGCTTTTGTACAGTAAAATAAAGAATGTACTATAAACAGTATTTAACAAATGAGAATTCTCAAGTGGCTATGAAAATTAACTTTTAAAAAGTGAGACAATAACATAACTTAAATTAAAAATGTCCTGTTTATCTGTCATATCTTTACATAGGCAGTCACAACTACCCAATTATTCACCAAGTGAAACACAACACTTAGATGAAGGATTACCTGCTGTTTCTGGTAATGAGACATTTACATGTATTTTGCTTTCTTCAGCAAGCACTGATGAAAACATGTTGCTACACAGGAGATCTTTGGATAATGTTGATCCAGACCATATGTCTTGTGCTGGTATTTACAGGTGTGATCTACTTTGGGTGCAGTGTTTCTTAAAGTTGGTAAACTTGAATTTTTTTATGGTGTAAAATATTTTGTTCTTGTATTCATTATCAGAGACTACGTAACTCTATTCAATATGGACATTTCAAGTGACTCAGAAGATGAGTAGCTCGACCAAGCCATATATGAATCCTTAAAAATTGACACAGCTGCCAAGTAAAAATAATTCTTCAATGTCAATTCTGTAACTCTTTTAACATTTTGCTTTTCAGCAAGGAGTTGTAATTATTTTTGTTTTAGTGTCCAGGATATTCTGCACTTACTGCAGAAAGAAATCAATATGGATAAAGTTGTTCACTTTAATGTTAATAAAAAAAATGTCTGGGATGGGTCTACGCAGGCAATGAGAAGGCCATATTTCTTTGCTAAAAAACAAGTTGACATCAAATTTCCTGATGATGTTGGGAATTCTGCAGGTGCTGTAGATTTGGAAGGACCAATGAGAGAATTTTTCAGGTTAACACTTCAGCATGTAAGAGCCAGCCCTATGTTCACAGGTCCAGATAGCCAGCAAACTCTATCATCTCACGCACCATGCAAGTTTTGAGGTCCAAAACAGATTTTTTTCCTTTCTATCTTCTTGACATAATCTGATACACTGATTTCACATGCACTTTTCTTTGTCTAAATGTTTTCTCATTCTTTGTCCAACAGCTTTTAGGGAATACATCTATTTACGTATATGCAGGGGAGTTAATAGTAACAAATAATAATAATAATTTTTTATATTTATACAGCACTTTTCTCTCTACTCAAAGAATTGCAAGTAGCCCTTGCTGCAGGACCATCCCCACACTTCTTTGGTCCAGTGTTATGCCATGTCATGGTTTTGGGTTCAAACAATATACAAGTAGATATTGAGGATATAAGTGACCAAGAAATAAAATTCTTGTATAAGGTATGAACAGGTTGCTTTTTTTAAATGATAAAATGTTTCTAGTGATTATTAGATTTCCTGTTAAAATGTTTAGATGGCAAGATCAGAATGTCCACAGGAACTGATGACAGTAGTTGAAAAGTGTAGCAATCTTCTGATACTAGCTGGGTGCTTAAGGAATATTACTATGTACAGCAAAAAGGAGGTTCTGCAAGATGTAATCAAATGGTATGTTCTTCAGAGAACAAGAGCACCATATGAAAGGCACTATAATCAATTTACAAAAAATACTACTTGTTATAGGATTCTTACTAGGACTAGGTGTTAATATCCCTAATTATTCAGCACAACAGTTGAAAACAGAAGTCATATTGAATGGAGTGGAATTTGCCACAGAATTGCGTGGTGAAACCAATGCGACACATCTTCAGTTGTGTGCCCCGAATTCATTGGGTGTTTCGGCCGCTTATCACAAGACACCCTCCGCCGGGGTTGGCCCACCCCTGGTTGATCAGGCCCGGGTGTATGTTGCATGGTGACACCACTCGATCAATTGGCAGCCCATATTAAGTCCCTACGTTTCAGCCACAGCCAGTGACTGCTCCGTTCCGCTACATTGGCAAGCTCTTTAATTGCCTTCCGTTGAGCCTGCCCTCTGATCCCTACTTCCTTCAATAGCCTCGTGGTGGAACTGGCTACAAACCCTCTGCATCCCACCTCCACTGGCCACACTTTGACGTTCCAGCCCCGCCCCTCTGCTTCAGCTACTAAACTGGCATATCGCAGCCTCTTCCGTTCGAATGCCTCATCGATAGCATCCTCCCATGGGACTGTCATCTCAACGATGAAGACACACCGACAGGACTTGGACCAGAGCACAAGATCTGGACGCAGGTTAGTTGTCGCAATTTCGGGTGGGAAGGTGAGCCTCTGATTGAGGTCCAGCTGCCAAGCATCTCAGCACTTGGTTGTGGCGCCAGGTGTATCTTCCTTGAGTTAAGCTGGTCTTGCAACCCACCAGTATGTCTTTGAGGGTTGCTGGGATAGCGCACAGGGGACATACTGGATCCTTTCCATGCCAAAGATGTAAGTTGGTTGGGGAGGGCAAGACATCGTATGTGGCTCTGATGATAAAACTTAGTCTATTAGCCTCCATGCTCCACATCTCGCTCCAAGTAATTTTCCTCCTCTCCACACCATCCCACTTCATCCAGCGGCCTTGTTGGGCTTGGGAGACCGCCTTGGCATACCTGGCTGCTTCCTCCTGGCGGCGGACCTCCTCCACCACCATTTACCGCCACTCCATTGGAGTAGCCTTTTGCCATGCAGGTGTTACTGCTTCGAATCCAAAGCCCCCTCTACCATGTTGGACATGCCCCACTACAGCCCGGTGTCTGAGGGCAGCCTTTGCCTCCGCAACTACTGCCGATGGCTTCCATTTCCTCCCTGTTGCTAGGGTTGGAGCAGCTCCTCTGACAACTGAGTCCAGGGATTCTGTGAGAGTCATTTCCAGCCTTGATTTCGCGCATTTGTACTCCTCCACCAGGCTTGAAATTGGCAAAGAGAGGGCTCCGTTGCCATACAGGCCAATGCTGGTGAGGCACCTCAGCAGCCCAAGCCACTTCCTCACTTGTGCATTCACTAGTCTCTCCAGCCGGTTGGCCTGGGATAATGTGACCTCATAGATAGCAATTGGCCACATGAGCCGGGGCAGTAGCCCAAATTGAAAGCACCACAGTTTCAGCTTCCCTGGAAGGGCAGTGTTATTGATCTTATTTAGGCCGTTGATTGTGTCCTGCCTGAGTTGTTCCACCTGCTTCGAGAATAGAATATTTTGAAACAATTACCAATAAACTCTAAATATATATACCCACTTACTAAATCTTGTGAATAAATGTAATAAAATCAAATGCTGTTGTCTTGTGAATCTAGGATCTGTTATAAATCGCTGTGTACAGATGGCATGTTTACCCTGGGTATTCCAATTACAAATAATTCCTTTCTAGATGAATTGACACAAACCTAGATTTTTTCCTAGTACAAGTGAGTTTGGATCTGTCTGTATGTGACCTCCTCTACGAGGTGCTGCTCCTGTAAGCTTTGACTGTTTGCGACCATATAATTCAGAAGACGGGTTCTGGGTGGATAAAGATAAGATATTTGATTTGTTGTAGATTCCTAGACAGACTCTGTTCAATGGGATTTCTTGATGTAGTAAGGGTTCACCCAGTCATATTCAAGCCTATTTTCACAAATACCAACCTGAATCTGACAGCGGACATGATAGTACAGTTATTTAAAGAAAATCGATCGGAGTGAGGGAACAAGCGATATCAACTAGAAAGTGAAACCGTCAGCTATTGGAGAAATTGTCTCCTGGATGCAGATGATAGATAGATAGATAGATAGATAGATAGATAGATAGATAGATAGATAGATAGATAGATAGATAGATAGATAGATAGATAGATAGATAGATAGATAGATAGATAGATACTTTATTATGTTTTTTTTCATGATTTTCATATGTTTCATAGGCGGCAAGGCTGGGTTTCATAGATCGGTTATACACTATATTTCAGCAGTGTCGAACTCCGATCCTGGAAGATACGCAGTGAGTACAGGTTTTCAATCCAGCCACTTTCTTATTTAATAATGAATTTTTGTTGCAAATTTAGCATAATACATATGCCTTAATTCTGACTGACATGCCTTTTTTTTCTTAATTGGCCTCCAAACAATAAAGAGGTACAAAGCAGACATGCAGATAACCAACTTATTCAGACGTTACAATCAATACTAGAGGGCCACCATTTTAACTCCAACCAATTTCCTATTTAGCTGTTAATGAAACACATTATTTAATTCTATGGCTTGTTAGTATTCTCATTCTGTCACATCAATGAACATATATTTTGTGGACCAGAGCAGATCAGTATTTCTCAGACATTAATTTTTAATTTTCAGATATATTATTGAGACAGATTATTGAGACAGGCTGAATCATTCTAATTAACATTATACACTAAGCCTAAAATCCATACGCCTTGAATGGTGAAACTATAAAGTCAAATCCACCCAAGGATTATTATATCCTTAGTTAATGGATTTCAACTATTTTCCTTGACATATGGAGGTGGTGAGTATTATTTAATATGCCTCATATCTTCTGCCCTTAGTCACTGGATTTCACCTATTTTCTTTGACATATAGGAGGTGGTATTATTTAAAATTTCTCATTCTGTCTCTTCTTTTCACTATTCACACATAACCTACATAGTCAAACTTATTATGCCCTGAAAGAATATTTTTATAGCATTTAAATATATTTATTTTAGTCCTCCCCAGTGGGAATTTGTGGTGGCATGTTTGAAAAAATCGTTATATTTGCAACATGAAGTGATTGTGTACCAACAGTAGGATTTAGCCCATATCCCAGTCTGGAATTTCTTCATGATGACTCCAAGTTCCCACAAGCAAATACTTGCTCTTGTACTTTAAGAATTCCATGTAAGAGTTTCTATAACTCTTTCAAAGAGGACATGGATTTTGGGATACATTCTCCTGGGTTTGGTATGGCCTAATTTCTGGTTTATAAATGTTTAGGTATAGAAACTATGTTACAAAACAGGGAACGCATGTTATAGTGGTTTGCTCTAGAGTTCTGTTTTTTTAGTAAAAAAAAAGTTGTTTAACTTTTTATATTTCCAATAATTTTTTTCTACATTAACTGAATGCCTGATGATTCAAACTTGTATTTTTATTACTTTATCACAGTTTTGTTTACGGAAGTAACTTTATCATTTTAAAAACAAGAATGTCTCACTTTGTGTCTTTTGCATTAGTAAGTGAATTTGCATATTTTGACATTTTATAAGTTAATACGTTTTGTTTCTTGAATGTTTTTGCCTTTAATAGATATTTTTTACAACACTGACAGCTTCAAGAAAAATATCAACACCAAAACAGGTGCTCCCTCTCAGTGGATCTATGGTCTGTGAGATGGTAGCAATAGCTGTTATTTGAATAAAAAGTGAAGATTCTGGGATTTCTACTGTTGCATGCTTTTCACGATGAGGCACTGGTCCATCCCAGTCAATTCCATATTCTGTGAAATCCATCTAAAAAAGTAAAAGTAAAAGTAACCACATAGGGAAATTGTGTCTGTCTATACAAAACATTGGTCTCTTTTTAAGTTTTCTACAGTTAAAAAGCTTTTAGTTTTACATGCAGTTGTGCAAAGAATGTACCAGGTTTGATCCTAATATTTCAGTTGTGGTGGCCTTGAATCCAAGGTTACTGTGGTGATTTGCTCTGAGGAAAGGGGATGCCTATCCCAACCCCTAGAAAACAACTCAAAGTGCTGGTTGAGTCTTGGAAGCACATTGTCAGGTCCAGAGCTTGAATTTCTTGGAAGTACTGGAATGCTGAATTGTAATTACTGGTAACCGTATACCATGTCTCTCCATAAACGCTCTATCTTCTGATTCTGAACACTTCGGCCTGCAATATGACTGTCTCTGTCTTATAAAAAGATTTAAAATAAGCTGTAGTGAATTAATTCTAGTTAACATTACAAGGCCACTTTTTTAACAGAATCAAAATATATTTTACAGTAATTAAAGAATGTTAAACTACCTGGACCACTAAGAAAATGCTCTAGCATAAATCTAGCAACTACGATATTTTATAAACCTTCTTGTTACTTCTGACATGAGATGGCAAACCAAATGTGTTCACAGCCTCATTAAAATTTCTGAGAACTGTAGAAGCCTTGCTGTTATTGTTGGCTTTAAGATAATTTATTTTTCTATTGTATCCATTGATACATCTATGGATTATAACCCTCCACCTAGAACAAAAATAACAACCTGCATAGGCCCCACATGGGTGTTAAGGCTTTAAAATATTTCATGGCAAATTAATGTATACAATTATTGGGAAAATGAATATCAGCTTAAAAAAATTACCCTTACTCTTTAAAATAAACTTTATAAAGCAGGTTAATAGCTGTGATGTTTTTTATGGCAATTCTTCATTGTTCTGGTTGAGACTTGTAGTGACATATATAAAACTTTTTGACAATTTAAAATTTTTTTTTAACAATTATGAAATATTCTTGTGAATGAATTTGTTTTTCTAAAATCATTGATTGTTTTAGGTTTTGTAGCATAGTTGTAAAAAGAACTTTTAACAGAAGTTTTCAGAATGAATCTTCACTAGACCATGACCCATTTCGAACTAATTAAACAGGCTCAAAATCAGAAAAATTTACAAATTTCAAATGTCTGTTCATGTATTTGTTACAAAATCAACCACGTAAATAAAATGTATAAAGGGTGTTAAAGGATGTGCCCTTGTGGAGACACCATTCTGCTAAAAAGTCAATCACTCACCGACATAGCTAAAATCCAAAATAAAATCTTTAAATTGATGTTCGCAAATAGTAGCCTAGATCATAACACGCTAAATTTAAATTGTGGTAGGTCTAATAAATCCCATTTCATCTGTCTGCTTTCTTAATATCTTTTTCAATAAGTAAGCAGCACTGGTCTGAAATCTTTAAAGTTTTAGGGTGATTGTTTTTGGATAAAGATTCACTCTTCCCACAGTCTGTTCACATAAAAAGGATTCTGCCTGATGGGACTTTGCTTTTACATTATTGGAAATGCTTTTCTCATTGCCTTGAGTAAATAAATATATATATATATATATATATATATATATATATATATATATATATATATATATATATATATATATATATATATATATACTAGTCATTAAGCCTGTTACAATAACGGGCGCTAGAACAGTAGTGCATAAACATTAGTAGGAACAGTCTATATTAAATGGCATGGGACTTTGACCTCATTCTTTTTGTTGGTCGTATTTTTCTTTGTCTTTCAGCCTTTCTTTTGTTGATGTTTACTTGCTGAGCTGACCGTTCTTTGTGGGCTGCCGCCGTGTATTGTGTGTCTTTAATTTTCTTTGACAGTAATACTGTCTTGTACGTCCGCTGGCTTGTACGTCCGTAATATACCTTTAATTTTCTCTGGCGGTAATACAGGCGTGCACATCGGTAATATGCCTTTAATTTTCTCTGACAGTAATACTGGCTTGTATGTGGCTGTAATATGCGTCACTGTATTGTGTACCTTTAATTTCCTCTCGTAGTAATACTGATTTGTATTTCCGTAAAACACCTGTAACTTTCTCTGACAGTAATATCGCGCATCGCACCGTGCCCCGCGCATGCACACTTCACCAGAAGACACACACACACACGGACACCTGGACGCACACAGGGATTTTATTAAAGAGGATATATATATATATATGTATATATAAATATATATATATATTGTGGCACGAAGCTGGGAGTGGTACCCAGCCGGGATGCCCAGGAGGGGGTGACCGCCCTGGTTGCTTTGGGGACCACAGGTAGAGAGCTTTGAAGCTCAGCCCTGTAGGGGCCTGTGGTCACCACCAGGGGGCGCCCCAGTGCCTTTGGAGCCACACCCAGAAGTGCTGGGGGAAGAGGATCAGGGACACCTGGAGTGTTTCCGGGTGCGCAGCCGGCACTTCCGCCACACTGGGGAGTGCCGGCGGAATATTGTTGGGAGGCACTTGGAGCACATCCGGGTGACTATAAAAGGGGCCGCCTCCCTCCATTCGATGGCTGGAGTCGGTTGGAAGAGGACAGAGCTCAGAGGAGAGGAGTGGAGGCGGGAAGAGACAAAGAGAAAAGGCATTGTGAAAGGGCCTGGACTTTGGGGTGACTGGTGCTGCGGCACTGGGTTGTGTGTGTCCTACTTGTATATATTTGTATAATAAACGTGTGTTGGGTGACAAAAGAATGTCTGCCTGTCTGTGTCCGGCCTGTTTTCCACAATATATATATATATATATATATATATATGTGTGTGTGTGTGTGTGTGTGTGTGTGTTTGTGTCCTCAAATATTCAGACTCCGTACTAAAAATCATATTGATCTAGTCTCATATAAAACTGATTCCGCACAATACCAAATTCTATTTCTGAATTACAAGAAGAAAATATGTTTTATTATTTTTAACCCCATAGAGCAACAGCATGTCTATAAGGCTTATTTATCAATATAAATAAGTTCACTTTTAGGTTTTAGGTTTAAAACTTTATGCCATGTATACTTCAATATGCTTGGTTAAAATGAAAGATTCTTTTTTAGGATACCACTATGTGTTTTTTAAATCAACTCATCTGTCCTTTTTACTCCAAGACCCTGCCATTTTGCTGAGCTTCGCCCATAGGTGAGCCTAGCCAACATCAACAGGGGCACTTGTATTTTCAATTAAATTGTTCCTGTCTTTTCCCAGAGCTTGTAATTAAAAGGATATAAAATGAACATGAAAAACATAGCTTTGTTTCAGATCTTAGGTCTTGGTTCACCACTACCTGCTGCACCACTACACTGCTACATTACTCACAAACCTTCTGCCACCTCGCTGAATTGTGGTCAATTTAATGATCACCCCAAGATCCTTAAACCCCTCTACTTTTCTTTCTGTTCACTCCTTATCTGTAGTAAACAGGGGTGCCTCCAAAGAGTCCACTGTGTCCCACCAACAGCCAAGCTTTAATAAGTTTTCTTCTGATGTAGATTTGCTGCAGTTTAAACAATAATATAAATGCATATTACATGGGGACTGTTACATGCATGAGAAACCTCTCGTGATTCAGTTTTACATAGGTGAGCACTAGTGTTGATCAGTGAAATTCTCCAAAGAATTTTCTGCAGCGATTATGCTGTAGTTGCTTGTGACCATGTTTGCTGAATGTTTTCCTGGAAATTTGCCCTGCAGCTGAAAGGCTGAAAGGGCTCATTTTTCCCTCATTACCCCATGCTTTGCAAAACCAGTGTGACACCACAGAGCTCTAGCAGCCATGTTCAGAACTTACATGCACGCATACTGTACAATAGTTGCATAGCTACTTTGGGCATGTGTGATATCACTACCAGATCAGAATTCTGGGCCTAATAAGCTGTATGCAGTTTAAAAGAAAAAAAAAGACCTACATTACTTTCATTTGAGAGGTATTTAGCAGACCATTATGTGAATATATGAATATAAAACACTGATCCATGTGCAGCATCAAATGGCTAATTTGCATGCATAATTAGCCATGTGTCCTGCTTTCAACTCAAAACAAAACTTGATAGGGCCCTCCCCCTTCCCAAGAAAAAACAAATGCAACCCTGTGAAATAATAACTTTAATAAAAGATTTGCTACTGTTTACAATCAGTTTTTTTTTCTTCTTCACGGAAGAAAAAAGTGTAAAACACCTGCATAGAAACTGGAAAAGCAAAAAGGATATTCCAGCAGCACCTGGTGCCAGGACTTTAAGCAGTGAGACAAGCGTCTGCTTTGTTGCATGGCTAATGTATTCCTCAAGATTGGAACTTTGTGAGTGTAATGATGTATATATACAGTACTGTGCAAAAGTTTTAAGCAGGTGTGAAAAAATGCTGTAAACAAAGAATGCTTTCAGAAATATAAATAATGATTGTTCATTGTTATCAATTTACAAAATGTAAAGTGAGCGAACAAAAGAAAAATCTAAATCAAATCAATTTTTGGTGTTACTACCTTTTGCCTTCAAACCAGCATCAATTCTTATAGGTACACTTGCACAAAGTCAGGGATTTTGTAGGATTATAGTCAGGTGTATGATCAACCAATTATACCAAACAGTTGCTAATGATCATCAATGTCACATGTAGGTTGAAACACAGTCATTAACTGAAACAGAAACAGCTGTGTAGGAGGCTTAAAACTGGGTGAGGAACAGCCAAACTCTGCTACCAAGGTGAGGTTGTGGAAGACAGTCTCATGTCATGGCAAGATTGAGCACAGCAACAAGACGCAAGGTAGTTATACTGCATCAGCAAGGTCTCTTCCAGACAAAGATTCCAAAGCAGACTGCGGTTTCAAGATGTACTGTTCAAGCTCTTTTGAAGAGGAACAAAGAAACGGGCAACATTGAGGATCGTAGACGCCAGTGGTTGGCCAAGGAAACAGTGCAGCAGATGAAAGACACATCAAGCTTATTACCCTTCGAAATCGGAAGATATCCAGCAGTGCCATCAGCTCAGAACTGGCAGAAACCAGTGGGACCCAGGTACACCCATCTACTGTCCAGAGAAGTCTGGCCAGAAGTGGTCTTCATGGACGAGTTGCAGCCAAAAAGCCATACCTCCAACGTGGAAACAAGGCCAAGCGACTCAAGTATGCACGAAAACATAGGAACTGGGGTGCAGAAAAATGGCAGCAGGTGCTCTGGACTGATGAGTCAAAATTTGAAATATTTGGCTGTAGCAGAACGCAGTTTGTTCGTCGAAGGGCTGGAGAGCGGTACAATAATGAGTGTCTGCAGGCAACAGTGAAGCATGGTGGACGTTCCTTGAACGTTTGGGGCTGCATTTCTGCAAATGGAGTTGGAGATTTGGTCAGGATTAATGGTGTTCTCAATGCTGAGAAATACAGGCAGATACTTATCCATTATGCAATACCACCAGGGAGGCGTATGATTGGCCCCAAATTTATTCTGCAGCAGGACAATGACCCCAAACATACAGCCAAAGTCATTAAGAACTATCTTCAGTGTAAAGAAGAACAATAAGTCCTGGAAGTGATGGTATGGCCCCCACAGAACCCTGATCTCAACATCATCGAGTGTGTCTGGGATTACATGAAGAGACAGAAGGATGTGAGGAAGCCTACATCCACAGAAGATCTGTAGTTAGTTCTCCAAGATGTTTGGAACAACCTACCAGCCAAGTTCCTTCAAAAACTGTGTGCAAGTGCACCTACAAGAATTGATGGTGTTTTGAAGGCAAAAGGTGGTCACACCAAATATTGATTTGATTTAGATTTCTCTTTTGTTCATTCACTGCATTTTGTTGATTGATGAAAATAAATGATTAACACTTCCATTTTTGAAAGCATTCTTTGTTTACAGCATTTATTCACACCTGCCTAAAACTTTTGCACAGTACTGTATATTTTTTTACTTATTTCATTTTTTTTTTATTTATTGTATTTTGTTTGTGGTTATTGTCCTGTTTGTGTCTTTTGTTGTTTAAGGCACAGTGGTTAGCACTGCTGCCTCAAAGCTCAGATTACATTTTTGGCCACAATAATCAGTTGAACATAGCTGACAGTCGCTTCCCTAGTCCTCAGGGACACTTAAAACATTTCCCCATTATATGTCACTCAAAACTAGTTCACTTCCTCCTTCCCCACTGACTTCAAAGCATTTGTCAGAATTCGGAGAAGTTTGCAAACATTTCTGTGATTTCTGTGAACTTATGGTGAAACAAACTCCACAGGGTTTGCTCCTCACTGGCAAGCACAATATTGGATTTGCAAATCTCTTTTCCCTTTTTGTTAAGTTTCATTCCCTTAAGATTATTAGAAGCTAGCTTTGCTAGCTAGGCAGGTTTTTTGTTACCATTCAGGCTTTTCACTACTTTGTATCTTGAAATGTTTGCAACATCAGTTAGGCAAGTAAAGTTTTTATTTTCTGACTTTGATACACCACCATAATCATATTTTTTGAATGCAGCGTGTAGACTTTAGACAACAAATATTGATGTTTAGTACGATATCAAAAAATTAGCTGGGACTTACTTTTTTTAAATTGACTTGACTTGTAAAGCTAGCACTAATAAAAATTCATTAACATTCAAAAATCTAAAATTTAGTCAAATTGACAACAAAGTTTTAAAAAAAAGTGCAATTGCAGTGAACTGTGGCGTTCCGAGATCTTCACCATCACCATCAATTTATGCAGGTACACGTTAAAACAAATAACATAATGGAAAATAAAGTCAGATGATATGCCGTTTTCTTCTTTCTTTTTTTTAAAAAAACTAACAATTCTGCAAAGACACGTTAAGACTGAGAAAGGATGGATGAGGAGACTGAGGCAGTGGAAAAGTCAGATGGCAGTGCAGAGTTGGAGTGTGAAAGTACAGAGAACCAGACAGGAAGGATTTCAACTTTGTCAGATAAATTTGGGGTTTTGTGGATATATTTGCCAAAAAGCACAATAACAAGGAAATAAAGTTATGTTGAACTGCAAGCAAATTATCCTGAGTAATTTGTTTATGATAAATGTCTAATACACAAACTGGAGGCAATAACTAATGAAATATTGTGCTAATGAAAAGAATACTTCATGGTGTTCTTTGGTTTGATATAATCAAAGCATCAATTAAATATGCTGCCTTTTTCCTTAAATGTATGCCTCTAAATAATTTCATGTATCATTCATACTTATATCTACAGTTGAGTACAAAAACTTAATTTGATGCTCATTTGAATTCAAGTACAATAACCATATATTCTGCAATGTATGTATTTAGTTCAGCTATACTACTGACTTTGGAGTGCCCACTCAAAATTTTTATTTTTCTCCAATTTGGCTCCTGCTCAAAATTTTCTTGAGATGCCACTGGTAGGGAACGAGCCATTCTTTTCCACCATGACCTCAAATTGAAAGTCCTAAATTTCATGCTTATTGCCTCAAATTTAGTTATGAATTTTTTTCCAAAAAACTAACCAGGACTTTCATCTGTGTAGTTTGCATGAACGATTATGATGTCATTCAAAACCGCATATTAATTGTGACTTTGTGAGATGGATGCCTTTTTAATATACATTTGTCAGATGGTTATGCACTCACAAAGTTTATTCAGATTGTATGCAGAAGCTGTGCATACAGTAACATACACTATATGAACATACTTACTGTATAGCCATTAAATACATAAACATAATTTTTTGTATTTATAGCATATTACAACATATTTAATATACACTTGGAATAAAGCTCTTGTATAAAATCACAAAAGACTGTTTGCTCTGTGTGGACGGTGGTTTATTTAGAAAAATAGACCCTGATGATAGGATGGTTCTTGACAGTTTGAAGTTCGACCTGGTTTTAAAGAAGATAAACCTATAACATTTGACTAATTCTGTGTACTACATCTCAAAATTAGTTAGTGTCTGAAACCATAACCCCATTCCTGGTAATGCACCGTAGAACATTAATGATGATATGGGCAACTCTAGCATCTTTAAATTTTCGCAGACACACTAAGGAACTTAGAACGTTTGTTTCTTAACACTGCCACGGATATGAGGTTTAATATTCTCACTATTAGCCAATAACTCAATTACTTTGATTTACAGCCACACTTTTCCACCTCTTTGTAATCATTAGCCAAATGTGTTCTCTGAAGTAGAATATGATGGTCTCCACCTTTAAGAGCTTCACAAAGGGTTTTAAAAAGGTGACAATCCATCCTGTCTTACATCATGTTATGCTCCTGCTCAAAAAACATGCTGTTTAAATATAATATAATAAGAACATATTAATTAAATGGCCATGGAATTCATTTCATACTTCATTTTGATAGATTCCAAAAATTTGGAATAGACATGTAACTGAAAATCCTTACTGGCACTGATACTTTTAATAGTATGGCACAGAATCTCAGCTTGTAAGGGATGGCTCTATGCAAAATAATTCTATCATGCTCTTATTATATTACTTTTTTGAGTATTCTTCTTTATTTTGCCTCAGTGTCCTCCAAATGGAAAATAATTGGTTGGGAGAATGATTAAATGAGCCAAGAAACTCCACTACCATACTAAGTAAGTAGATTTACTGCCTATGTTATTGATGAAGGGTTTCGGCTTCTGTTGAATATCTTTAAAAAAAATTAACTGGTTGACAACATGGTGTACTGAGTAAGGGTAGAGCAAGCAACCTTTGAGGGAAGCTTGTGACGATGCGGGTTCTACTCCATACTCCCATCTAGACTTCTGGGGAGCTCTTGAACCCGACACAGTCGGTAATTTCACCGATGAGCTAGACAATGAAGACGTCAAAAAGTGCAAAGTGCTTTTATTAAAAACAAAGCCAAAAACAGTGTCAAATAAATAGTGCAGTGTTCTCAAATAGTACTTAAATAAATAATCCATTAAAACAGGTGAAATGGTTGAGGTTAAAATCCAATAAATACATCCATTAAAAAAGAGGTTAAAAACAATGGCTGGAGGCAGTCTTTTCATAAATATCTTGTGCTTACTTCTTTCTACCGGCGGCTCCCCTGCTTCTCCCATATGGGCCCCGCAACAGGGGAGTTGCCCTACCAACAAATGCAGCTCCTTCATTTATGGTCCGGTAGCCCTTCGATCCCCAGCTACATCAGGCTCCAGCCGGACCGAGACTTGTGTTCCTTCCCCAGTGGCCAGGGCGCTTATACTGGGGATCACCATGCCCAAAGCCTCCTCTGCTGCCGCTTCTCCAGGGGGTAGGCGTATCTCCAGGGGGTAGGCGTATCGATATCCAAGTTTACCATAAAGAGAAGACTGCATGAAAGTAAACACAGAGGGTGCACTGCAAGGTGCAAGCCACTCATAACGGACAGTTGACTCCTCTGCCAGTCACTCCAGCTCCTCCAAACTGCTCAGCTGGAGCAACCGCTTCAATCAGCCCCCAACCCGAGAGCTGGCCAAACACTCCTTCGGGGTTCTCCTACCAGCTGCATTCAATGCTTCAACAAGCCTGCTCTCGCTCTCACTCTCACTATCACTCTCACTCGCTCATGCACCGGCTTTCTCCTTCTTGATGCCTTCTTCTCCATTAACCTCCGTTCCTGTTCTTTCCTTTTTTTTTCTTTCCCCCTTCATCCACTTCGTGCTTCTATTATATATTACAGGAACGTGGATCAGGTGTGGTGATTAGCAGCTCCCAGCATCAATTATGGATGCTGGCAACTCCTTACCTGTGCACTTAAGCGAGGACCACCCACATCACAAAACACTCGGGAACTGCTCCGGCCACACTACCATGCCCCCCGGTGATTATCTATTAAAAAACTGGCCTTTTTGATCTGAGCTGTGGACCCGCTACATCACAAAGCTCAATAATAATAAATCATCATAATCTGCAGCTAATAGTTATTTAGTAAAAATTCATAGATGTAAAGTATAGTCAATATAAATCAACATGCAAAAATTACAGACTGAACAGAATGCTAAACCCTTGCATGCCATTATCTTATATTTGCATTTCAGTTTGGCAGTGCTCTTATTAAATATAACACAATCAGCTATAGTCATATTAGCAAAAATACCAAAAATGATAAAAAAAAAGACTGGATGGGTTATTAAGGGTACAGTGGTGTTTGTGATACCAACATATAGAGGTTAGGATTAAACTATGTCCAGTAGTTGTGTATTAATATATTTAACACTCTCCATTCATCCTTCCAGTCTCCCATTCATCCATCCATCCATCCATCCAAACCTTTTTTTTTCATTTTCTTAACCTTCTTAGACAGAGATAAATAGAAATATCTTTATTTATATCAAGGGGAAAATTTGGCTTATTATGGAAGCTCTTTAAATAAATAAACATATAGTCTGAACACACACCAGAATAACTAAAAAGGAAGAAATCTGAAAAGAAAACTCCTCACCTGGCAGTCCCAGTCACTATGACGCATTATGCAAGCATATTGCTTTTGTTGTACAGGAGCTCCAGGAGCTTTTTTGACACATTTCATTGGCTGAAAGTCATCAGTGTTAGCATGTCAGAAAGAGGATGTGCAGCATTGTTCATAATGACAGTCAGTTTTGTTTCAATTCTCTCCTTTGCTACCACCTCCAGGGTTCTAGAGTGCACCCCATAACTGAGCCTGCCATTTTACTTAGCTTGTTGATTGTAGTCAGATGACAGTCAGACATGGTTTGGGGAAGACAATTGAACTTTTACTATTGCTATTTCAAATGATGACCGTTTAAGCATTGGAAGATATGGAGAAAATAAATCACATAATGGTGGACTGCAAGGAAGCAAGAAAGAGACAAATCAGTTTTGGTATGTGCTTCAGGGAAAATGTATCACAAAAAATTAAGCGAAGGAGGTTAAAGTCTTGAGACATTATAGTGACAACAGCAAAAAGGCAATATAATAGGCAGAATGTTTAGTGGTTATAACAGCTTGGTTGCTTATTCCCTATTGTTTCAGACAAAGGAAGGCAAGAAGATGTGACTAAGGCCTGAATGACTATGGATTCATTCTGATTCAACAAGAGATGAGAGGAATTAAACAAGCAGCATGTCCATCTTATATTTGTTCCTTTCTGGAGCTTAATTCCATCCTCTTGTAAATTACAGGTCTCCTTTTAATCCCAAAAAATAAATGACTTACTGTGGGTAACAGAACAACTGTAGAAGTTAATGTTCTTTTAGACAAGAAGTCTATATTGTAGCCAATTTTGTTACATTTTATCATCTTAACTTCTGTTACTCTTTAATAAGACAAGAACACACAGAGACGGGTGTTTTGTATAGTTTGTTTACTGAATTTCACAAGTCAGAGATGCAGAAGACAGGAAGTTATGGAAAAAGATGTTCCAATGTGACGACCCGTAATGGGAGCAGCCAAAGGTAGAAGAAGAGAGAATATAACACAAACTCCTTTTTATAAACTCAAAATTAAGCTTTCCCAAAAGTCCAGCCCCATTAAGTCAAAACTAAATGTTACGGGAATGCTAATCAATAACAATATAAACTATGAGTTAATCAATAAATACTCATCAGTGGTCATTAGAACAATAGTGTGCAAGTCAGATCAAAGGGCAAGTTAAATCTTTTTTAAAAAGGTTAAGAAGACAGAAGAAAGAAAGTGCTCAGATGCATTCAAAGAGGAGAAGGGCTGGTATGAAAAATTGCCATAGGAAAATTAGAAAACAAAGAAAGTAATAAACTGCAAGAACATTTAGATGCGTTTGGAGACTTGCTTACCTGGTTTGAAAGTTGGAAATTTTGTAATCACAAATGTTAGAACAATTGTATTACATATTTCTGTAACAGCGAGTCAAATTTCAAAGTAACAGTGATGAAAGAATGTAATTACATGTACTATTAGCACACATTAAATAAGCATTTTAAATACCATTTTATAATATCATGTGGGTGAAACTGTTTTCATAGACAGCAGATTTAAACTAAAGTGATGAAAAGAATCCTGTGCTGTAATTACCTGTTGAATATGGAGGGTCTATGGTTAACTGTAGTTGAAATTTCTTAAATATATTTTTCAAAAAAAATACCCAAAGGAGTTTTAAAATCCTCATTGAAGTCACAAGCTAAAATTGTTGGCTGTATCTGAACGTGATAGGTAGTGGATCATTTGGTCTCTTTGCTGATGAATTACAGCATCAGAGAAATATTCAGTCATTATAATCTTTAGATACTGCAGCCATGAGGTTAATTTTAGTCTAATAAAAATCCCGAGTACATTTTTAGTCATCTTTCAGACATTACTGTGCATTTTTAGTCATCTTTCAGACATTACTAATTAAGTTGCTTGTTTTGTTTTTTATTTTTATGTACATGAACATCATGACAGTTACCCACTTTGATTTCAAAGTGAAGGGGACATTAGCTGTGGTGACTAAGGTTCATGTAAGACACCACACAGCAAACTGTTAGCCTAGAATGAGACCCCCTGCCCCCCCCCCCCCCACAGAAATTTAATGAATAAATACACATGTAACGTTGTACCTTTTTTATATGGTAATACTCGATACATCTGACCCTGCCCCATGACTTACAGTGAGGTCTCTCAGAACCTGACTTATAACACATACGGAGAAAAACATGAGTGAAGTGTGCTCATAAGTGAATGGGAACAATTAGACGGTTCACGCAGTTTGAAATTTGTAAACCAATGCAGCACTTCATGAAGGCGAAACTCAGTTGGAGCAGTGATTTAAACTACAAAGAGTAGCAGCGTGCTTGTTAACCTGGTGTAACAGACAGCAAGGCAGCAGTCATGATAGATAAACCTTCCATGGCACAAAAAAATCTAAAAAGACCTCTGTTAAACATAAATATGTGTCATTTGTTTTATGTGTTAAAAATGAACATAACCTGTTGCAAATTGGAAACCTTTCTGTAAAACCAGATTACACTTTGGCATTCAAAGACATCACTGGGCTAGTGGTAAGAGTGAATGATGCACTGCTGCTGGTTGTACATGGTGTCTGCTGCTCTCAGTTATAACTATATTGCTGCAGACAATGTGAGGTTAAAAAAAATTACAGCAGCTACATCTATGAAGAGATTAAAAATAAAATACATTCAAACTAAATAGTGTGACTGGTGTTGTGTCCAGGGATTGCTCTTGCCTTGCTAGTATATACCCTGTGACGCAGACATGGATAAGCAGGTTAAGATAATGGATGGATGGGTGGGTAGATGGAATAAGCAGTGTGCCATTACACTGAGTTAAAAGGAAGTGAAAAGAACTGCTGTTAAGTGAATTGTTAAAGAAGCGCCACAGTAGATGTCATTTTCAGGTCTCTGAACACCTTAAACAGTAACTATCCCTTACAACATTGGTGGGATTCCAACAGAACCACAGACGAATCTGTGCAGAGCCCAACACCTCATTTAATTTCTAAACAAATATTTTGGAAATCCCAAACATGCTAAACATTTAACACATAAAATATGTACAGTATATATGTATATGAATATATACAGACACACACACAGAGTATAATTTATTAATTTATTATATATGGGAGGCCAAAAATACACAGAATCGGTCAATAGCACAGGAACGGGGGGTGGTTATTGAATATACTGCTATGTATTGTATAGCTACAAGTCTGGTTAACCAGTTCATCAAGTGACATCATACTGATTTGATTGTGTGTGTATTTCTGACATTTATTCTACAAATGGGCAGATGACTTTGGCAATTTTTTTTCTCCAAACCAACAGCGCAGATTATCAAGAGACAATGACGAACATGTTTCTTGACATTGACAGATTTGTTCAGAAAGAGTATGTTCACTGTGAACAGAATGTTAAGCGGAGATATTACATCGAACTACTGAGGCATCAATGGGAAAACAGGAAAAAAAAAAATCCAGTGCAGTGGCACACACAAAACTCCATTTTGCACCATAACAGCATGTATGCACACACACCACGTTATTATTCAATGAGTTTTTGATCAATAACAATGTGGTTGTTGCTTTGCACTCCTTGTATTTGTCAGATCTCGCTCCCTGTGATTTGTTTTTGCTTCCAAAATTGAAATTGAAACTAACGGGAAGAAGACTTCCTACCGTAAGAAGAAGAAGAAGAAAACAAATCACCAGAGGCTCTGGACTTGGTAACAAAAGATGAGTGCAGGAGATGTTAACAGGAATGGGAGAAGTGCTAGGACAAATGTATTGTATCTCAACAAGAATATTTTAAAGTTGACTAAAATGGAATTTCTGAAAGAATTATTATGAAAGTTTTTTATTTATTTTTTTTAACAATACTGGGAATTTTGGGGTCCCTCTTCATATATAGACCACAATGCTTCTCAAAGATACTGTATATAGATTCATTGATTTAGAATAACAATTTTACATTTCTATCTTCTCAGTGTCAAGTCTTTTGTTCAATTTCTCTACCTGTCTTTCCATAGTTGTTTAATATAGTTGTCTGATACGTGAGTAGAAATAGAACACTGCCACATCAAAAGTTTAAAGTGCATGGACTGGACAAAATTGAAGGAGGGTTTTTAGGAAGAAACCCTGTGGGTGTGGCCTTTTCAGGAGCAGATTTTGCCATTATTCACTACGTTTTTAATCAGTTGTCCCCAGACATTTGTTCTCGCCAGAGAGCCATGTCTGGCCCCACGAGACTACCCGAGACTACGAGGTACACTTGATTAACTTCACACTACTGCAGGTGTTTCACTGTTCTTCAGTCAGGAGCGCTGGTCGAATGAGTGAAAGAAAAAAAATACAAAATGAAAATTGAACTGTCCTGAGAAATCTTCTTGAAGAATGAGTGTGTCACATTTCAACAAAATCGGTCTACTTGGTGTTAAGATGTTTCATGCAGTCAGACAGACAGAGACACACAGACACGGCTATCGCTGTAACTGCTTTTCACATTTTACGCAAACGCTCCTAAAATAATATTGTTATGCAATATAAGAGGAGGGTCCTCGTACAGTATAATTCCAGGGACACAGAGACACGGAGAATGTTATACCTGCCACTGGGCATAAGGACAAATAAATCATAAATTTAAGTTATTTTAGCACAACAACAATGCACAGAACACAATCAAAGGCTTTACGGCACAGAATTACTGAACTGAAAAGATAAAGGATATTTTCCAGAACTAAAGGTCTGGGTTATCAGGAGTTGCTGAAAAGATAACGCTTTTCAGTATAAGCATATTCAGACTAAAAGGAAGGGCTGTCTAAAATTTTAAAATTAAAGGGAATAGATCTTTTTTTAGCTTTTTATGCAAATACACATACTTTAGTAAAACATTCACATGATACAAAGCACTGATTTAAGTGAATATATCAAAAGAATAAAGGGTGATATGTAGCACTGGTGACCTTCAAATTTAGACTTTTCAGAATGAGTAAGTAGAAAGTAATTGGGGCTGTTTTTTTAACAGGAGGAATTACTGCAGAGGTTTGGCCAAGCTTATTTTTAACAAAATCACAGCTTTGAAAAGAGATCTACTGCACTACTAGGTAAGTAATATATTATTTTGTATTAAGAACCTCTAGATACAGTAAGGCAGTGCAAAGTGTAGCTGTCCCACTAAGATAGAAAATCATAACCTGTAATACAAATTCGAGTCAACTGAGCACCACCAGCAGGCAAAAGAAGAAAATCTGTGAATAAAAGAGCATGATCTGAAAAATGATGTTCTTTTATTGTTAGGGTATTTTTTCAGTTAAAAAACTCTGATTCAAGCAATGCCATGGTCACCTAGATAAGAAATGTGCAATTAACCAAAAAGCCACGTGAATTTGTGGATTTGCTCATACGAGCCATCTGATGGATCTAACTGTTTCTGGAATAATGATACCACAGATACAGAAGAGCTTCATTACAGATTAGTCACTGCTAACAGATGAACTATCACAAGTGTTACGCTAGCTGGACCCTGTTATACCTGGCTGTAGACATTTTCATCTTTAATCCACTTTCATAATTCTTTCTCAGTTGCTGCTCTTTGATATATACTGAATTACCTTATTCCATAACAACAACTTACTCTTGTAAACTGATAAGGCCACGTTTTACATGAAAAAGACTGATGCTTATACAGCCACTGTAGATACACTCACTGTCTGCCAAAGTAACTTCAATGCAAAGATAAATTATTATTTTATATCCTGTAGATCACTCTATCTATGAGGACTTTTATAATCAGGATACTTTACAACTGCATGCATATAGTTTTAATATATGGAGCACAGGCAGGTAAAGTGAATTCCTTAGAATTTAACAGGCAAATTTGTGGTTCAAGATGCAATACCGTATCCAGTTCACCTCACTGTTAAACAGACATAATTATTTCATATAGAATCTTACCTACAATCCACAAGCCAAAAAAAAATACTGAACAATGTCATACAGTGCATCCGGAAAGTATTCACAGCACATCACTTTTTCCACATTTTGTTATGTTACAGCCTTATTCCAAAATGGATTAAATTCAGTTTTTTCCTCAGAATTCTACACACAACACCCCATAATGACAACGTGAAAAAAGTTTACTTGAGATTTTGGCAAATTTATTACAACTAAAAATATTGAGAAAGCACATGTACATAAGTATTCACAGCCTTTGCCGTGAAGCTCGAAATTGAGCTCAGGTGCATCCTGTTTCCCCTGATCATCCTTGAGATGTTTCTGCAGCTTCATTGGAGTCCACCTGTGGTAAATTCAGTTGACTGGACATGATTTGGAAAGGCACACACCTGTCTATATAAGGTCCCACAGTTGACAGTTCATGTCAGAGCACAAACCAAGCATGAAGTCAAAGGAATTATCTGTAGACCTTCGAGACAGGATTGTCTCGAGGCACAAATCTGGGGAAGGTTACAGAAAAATTTCTGCTGCTTTGAAGGTCCCAATGAACACAGTGGCCTCCATCATCCGTAAGTGGAAGAAATTCAGAACCACCAGGACTCTTCCTAGAGCTGGCCGGCCATCTAAACTGAGCGATCGGGGGAGAAGGGCCTTAGTCAGGGAGGTGACCAAGAACCCGATGGTCAATCTGTCAGAGCTCCAGAGGTCCTCTGTGGATAGAGGAGAACCTTCCAGAAGGACAACCATCTCAGCAGCAATCCACCAATCTGGCCTGTATGGTAGAGTGGCCAGATGGAGGTCACTCCTTAGTAAAAGGCACATGGCAGCCTGCCTGGAGTTTGCCAAAAGGCACCTGAAGGACTCTCAGACCATGAGAAAGAAAATTCTTTGGTCTGATGAGACAAAGATTGAACTCTTTGGTGTGAATGCCAGGCGTCACATTTGGAGGAAACCAGGCACCACTCATTACCAGGCCAATACCATCCCTACAATGAAGCATGGTGGTGGCAGCATCATGCTGTGGGGATGTTTTTCAGCGGCAGGGACTGGGAGACTAGTCAGGATAAAGGGAAAGATGACTCCAGCAATGTACAGAGACATCCTGGATGAAAACCTGCTCCAGAGCGCTCTTGACCTCAGACTGGGGCGACGGTTCATCTTTCAGCAGGACAACGACCCTAAGCACACAGCCAAGATATCAAAGAAGTGGCTTCAGGACAACTCTGTGAATGTCATTGAGTGGCCCAGCCAGAGCCCAGACTTGAATCCGATTGAACATCTCTGGAGAGATCTTAAAATGGCTGTGCACCAACGCTTCCCATCCAACCTGATGAAGCTTGAGAGGTGCTGCAAAGAGGAATGGGCGGAACTGGCCAAGGACAGGTGTGCCAAGCTTGTGGCATCATATTCAAAAAGACTTGAGGCTGTAATTGCTGCCAAAGATGCATCAACAAAGTATTGAGCAAAGGCTGTGAATACTTATGTACATGGGATTTCTCAGTTTTTTTATTTTTAATAAATTTGCAAAAACCTCAAGTAAATTTTTTTCACGTTGTCATTATGTGGTGTTGTGTGTAGAATTCTGAGGAAAAAAATGAATTTAATCCACTTTGGAGTAAGGCTGTGACATAACAAAATGTGGACAAAGTGATGCGCTGTGAATACTTTCCGGATGCACTGTAGATGACCCTGGTTGGCTAGCATCATGGCCAGGGAAGGTGGTTCTTTACCTGGTCAGAGGCACAATATAATGGAAACAGAAGGGCAACTGGGTTGGTTAGTGGTGACTTTCCCAATTGGGTGGCTATAATAAGGGATGGACAGAAGGAGACTGCCTCCCAGGGCTGTGTGTTTCCTCCAGTACAATGGTTGGTGGTATCCATCTGGTTGCTCCCAGTTGGATATCCACAGGGCTGCATGGGAGTTGCACTGTTAGTAAGTAGCTATGTTTGGGTCTTCGGGTGTCTCTAGGGGGAGCTGATGGAGGTGGGCTCTCCTCTAACAGGAAGATTCCACCTAACCCAGAACAACAACATTAACAACAACATTTATTTCTATAGCACATTTTCATACAAATAATGTAGCTCAAAGTGTTTTACATGATGAAGAAAAGAGAAAAAAAGACAAAGTAAGAATTAAAATAAGACGACACTAATTAACATAGAATAAGAGTAAGGTCCGATGGCCAGGGAGGAAGTGCTTCCTGAGTGCAATGTGGTAGCACTAGACGTTCTCCCGGGGCCGTAATAAAGGAAGCTGCAATGCTTCAGCCAGGCAGGTTGAAGTCAGGTAGAGGAGAACAAAACTCGCATGGGAGGACTAGAGTAGAGAAGATAAGAGCATCTTTATTTGTGTTTGGAATTTCATAAAAACCCTGTCTGGAATGTATTTGACTGAAATAAATCATTTATTTGAACCCGGGACTTGTGTCAGGGGTTTGGGGTGCTGTTATTCCCCTTACAGATCACAAAACGTCCCCATGCAGTCCTGTCATATTATACCTTCATTGTGTTTAAAACACTTGGATAGACAGTTGCCTGAATTTTGAATCACACATTTTGGCTGCAGCCAAAATCCAATTGTTGAAAATGTGTAACATTGCCAAATTCACACTTTTATATAGTTCTCTACTAAACTACAGTTCAGTCTTTCTTCAATCATTTTTCTTTTAAAAATATCAAAAGACTGCAACTTTAAAGTCAGGTTGTTAGAGTCCTGAATTAGAGCAAACACACATTTCACTTCAGCCGACTCATCTGGACCACCTTCTGTCAGATGCAGAATGTTTGTATTTGCATTTTATTTTATTTGTATTTTACCTTAAAACTTGTCACAGCGCTCCACACCTGCACTCAGTCAAATGCACTATATAAAAATAATCTGAACTGAATTTAAAACATTGTCAACTGAGACACCCTAGAATATTCACTAGCTCTGTTTATCTTGCATACACCTGTAAGATCTTCTGATATCAGTCTGCTCACATGCCAGAGTTTCACTATAAAATCCATATATCCACCTATTTTTTGTACATGATTTGTCCAATTCAGGGTTTTGGGGACAGGAGTCTTGATGCAAGACAAGAGCCCACCCTGGACAGGGTGCCAATCCATTATCCAAACTCAATTACACACCCAAAATAACTCATACTCTTTCAGTCTTAAAGTTTCAATTCAAATTAACGAGTACCTCTTTGGAAATTGTCAAGGAAAACTGCAGTAACCAGATACAAATTTACAGTGCATCCGGAAAGTATTCACAGCGCATTACTTTTTCCACATTTTGTTATGTTACAGCCTTATTCCAAAATGGATTAAATTCATTTTTTTCCTCAGAATTCTAAACACAACACCCCATAATGACAACTTGAAAAAAGTTTACTTGAGGTTTTTGTAAATTTATTAAAAATAAAAAAATTGAGAAAGCACATGTACATAAGTATTCACAGCCTTTGCTCAATACTTTGTCGATGCACCTTTGGCAGCAATTACAGCCTCAAGTCTTTTTGAATATGATGCCACAAGCTTGGCACACCTATCCTTAGCCAGTTCCGCCCATTCCTCTTTGCAGCACCTCTCAAGCTCCATCAGGTTGGATGGGAAGCGTCGGTGCACAGCCATTTTAAGATCTCTCCAGAGATGTTCAATCGGATTCAAGTCTGGGCTCTGGCTGGGCCACTCAATGACATTCACAGAGTTGTCCTGAAGCCACTGCTTTGATATCTTGGCTGTGTGCTTAGGGTCGTTGTCCTGCTGAAAGATGAACCGTCGCCCCAGTCTGAGGTGAAGAGCGCTCTGGACCAGGTTTTCATCCAGTATGTCTCTGTACATTGCTGCAGTCATCTTTCCCTTTATCCTGACTAATCTCCTGGTTCCTGCTGCTGAAAAACATCCCCACCGCATGATGCTGCCACCACCATGCTTCACTGTACATTTACATTTACATTTACAACATTTAGCAGACGCTCTTATCCAGAGCGACTTACAACAGTGCTTAGTAGTCTACGACTGTTCTTCAGTCTTTAAGGGTAGGATTAAATCTACTGTCATTAAACAAGTTACCGCTGACCAAGTTGTACACAAAACCATGCTAGAAAAAAATAATAGTAAGTTGTTAGTACATTTTTTTTTTTTTTTTTGAGAAAAGGGTAGAAAAAAAAAGTATGGTGACTTTAGTCCCCCAAGTGCTGTTTAAAGAAGTGTGTCTTCAGACGTCGTTTGGAGACAGTGAGGGTCTCCGCTGTTCGTACAGTAAGAGGAAGTTCGTTCCACCACTGAGGAGCCAACACTGCAAAGAGTCTTGATGCATGTCGTCCTCTTCTTTTAAGTAAGGGTGGTTCGAGACGTGCAGTGCTTGATGTTCTGAGAGAGCGAGAAGTGACACGCTGCTTAACCAGTGCTGATATGTAAGGTGGTGCAGCTCCAGTTTTGGCCTTAAAGGCCAGGGTTAGGGTTTTGAACCTGATGCGGGCAGCCACAGGGAGCCAGTGCAGGTTCCGCAGCAGAGGTGTAGTGTGTGAGAATTTGGGAACATTAAAAATGAGTCTTGCAGCTGCATTCTGGATCAATTGAAGTGGTCATGTTGCCTTTAGTGAAAGTCCAGACATCAGAGAGTTGCAGTAGTCCAGCTTAGAGATGACCAAGGTCTGGACGAGAAGCTGAGTAGCCTCTGTAGTGAGAAAGGGGCGGATTCTCCTGATGTTGTAAAAAAGATATCTGCAGGACCTGGAGAGGTTGCTGATGTGTGGAGAAAAAGACAATTCTTCATCTAGAGTGACACCAAGACTTCTTGCTGTTTTTGAGGGGACGATAACCGAGTTGTCAAAAGAGATTGCAAGGTCAAGATTCGGAGAGGAGTTGCCTTTGATGTACAAGAGTTCAGTCTTGCTGGGATTCAACTTGAGGTGGTGGGATGTCATCCAAGAGGAGATATCAGCAAGGCAGTTTGAGATGCTAGTTGAAACCTGCTGGTCATCTGGTGGAAAGGAGAGAATGAGTTGAGTGTCATCTGCATAGCAGTGGTAAGAGAATCCATGTCCAGCTATTACCTTCCCAAGAGAACCTGTGTATAAGGAGAAGAGAAGGGGTCCTAGGACAGAGCCCTGAGGAACACCAGTGGTCAGTCTTCGTGGAGCTGACTGGGAGCCTTGCCAGGCAACCTGGAAGGTCCGGTCAGCAAGGTAAGAAGCAAACCATTGCCAGACGGTGTCTGAGATCCCAAGACTAGAGAGAGTTTCCAGAAGTATCTGATGGTTGACCGTGTCAAAGGTTGCAGATAGGTCCAAAAGTATGAGAACTGAGGACAGGTTGGTAGATCTGGCTGTGTGAAGTGTTTCAGAGACAGCAAGAAGTGCAGTCTCGGTAGAATGAGCTGCTTTGAATCCAGACTGGTGAGGGTCAATTCCTGGCTGAGCTGCCATCTGTGTGGCATTGCCCAGCTCTGCCCATGTCCAAGTCTTTCCCAGTCACAAAGGCTGGTGTTAAGTGGAGTGAGTCGATGGGCACACTCTCACTCCCAATTTAATCAGTGCAGTTCTTGGAAAAGCAGCAGCTGTCTGTGCTCTGATGCCACCTTATTTTCCTCTGAGCGCCCAGGTTGGTGCACCTTATTGCGCTTGTGCCCTGTGATAGTACAGGCATGGCACCTGGTTTTCTTGTTACTCATCGTCCATTTTCTGATGGGGCAGGTCCCTGGCACGGACATGCAGTTGTCACTTTGTCCTTCATTTTCTCTTTCAGAAAAAGACAAAGTGCTCAGTTTGATCCACCGTGTGACGAGTGGTTGCCAGCCTGAGGTTCAGTTCAGCCCACCCACAGTGAGGAGCAGAAGCTTCCGGCGATTGCAGTGCCCTGCACTTCATCTGACTTGCCAACTACACCAGTGAAAAGCCAGAAGAAAGTAAGGTGAGGTCACATGTGGTCTGAAGTGCCCATCTTCTGAGGTCCCCACTACGGGTGTCACATACTACTGTGCACCTGCGATGGACTGGCACCCCAACCAGCATCAAGTCCTGCCCTGTACTGGGCCCAAGCTGCTGGCACTGGCTTCCTTCACCATCGGCTGGATGAGTGAGTGTGAATGATGGAAGTGGGAGACGGAGGCCTGCAGCTCCTCAGTCCAACATGGCTGGCTTACCACGAGATGGCGCTATATTACAGAAGCCCCCCCCCCCCCCCCCCGAATAGTGATGTGTACTAGAGATGAGATCTTTTAAATGTTGGACCAACACTGAAGCTAAACAAAGCTTTTTACACATACAGGAGACAAGAGATGAAAGTCGCTATATAAGGGAGAGAGTGAGCTGAGGTGGCTCACTCAAGTCAAATAGCACCCCAGTAGGGAAGGGGGCTTAAACTGAGACCACCCTACTATAAAGCCAAGGACAAAACCCACAGACTTAGTGGGCAGTATATGCAAGAGCCATCGGGGGGCACTGGAATCTTTAGCAGTATCAGTTTAGATGGACACCCCAAAGCTGGAAATGGGGGTCTATGAGGGTTTGAATTGAGGGGCAGTGAATGACAACTAGTGGTGGAGGATATGCAAGAGGAACGAAAGGAGCTATATAAGATAAGCCCTGACGAGGAAGGTGGACAGGCAGGAACGACAGGGGTCATATAAGAGAATAGATAGATAGATAGATACTTTATTAATCCCAATGGAATAGGGGGATATAAAATAAAAAGACATGAAGGGTGTTGTAAAATATGAACTGGCAGGTGTGGGGACAAAAGGTGCTATGAACATAACGACAGAGATGAAGTGTTGGGTTAAACCGACCCAGAACTGGGCAAGGGATGTGACAAAATAGCAAAGAAACGCTCATCTTCAGGGGTCTGGGCACCAAGTGTCTGGCATCTATAGGATGGACAGTTCTAGAAGGCGCTATATAAGATGAATCGCTCAATGTCACAGGCCTGTATAAAGTCACGTCAGAGCGCCTCCTACTGCACATGTGCGGTGTCTCAGTCTTGAACCCGGCTCCTCTGTCTTTGCAGGATCTCCAGTTCCACACAGAAAAAGCCGAGAGACTTGAACCCTCCAACCTAGTAAGTGTCGGCTCCTTTACTGCCATCCGTGTGCCAGTCAAGTGCGTGTCATTTTATTGTTGTCATTAAAATGTGAGATTTGTGTTCTGGGCCACCAAACTACTGAAAACAGCACAGAGAACGAAGTGGCGCCACCTATTGACTGATCTTAAAGCACTGCGACTGTCAAACTGTGGAGCACTGCATGAAGCGCGCTCAGGGAGTAAGCCTGGCTTTAAACCAACAGGTGGCGCCCCCTGTCGAGGTGTACGGTCATCAAACTTAAAATGTTGTGACCACACGAGTCTTAAGAACCTCAGGAGTCTGATTAGACGCACTCCATGAGTAAGCCTGGCTAAAACGGACATGTGGCGCCCCCTATCGACGTCTACTGTCATCAGCTATCTTAAAGGACCTCAGGAGTCCAACCAGGGTGCACTGCACAAAGCGCGCTCAGTCAGCAGGCCTGGCTTAAACCAGCAACTGGCGCCCCCTATCGAGGTGTAGGACATCTTAAAATGTGGTGACCATGTGAGCAGGACGACCCTCATGGGTTCAACTGGGGATATTCCACCAAGCCCACTCAGCAAGTCTGGTTTAAATCGACAAGCCGTGTGTTTGTTTTTCAGTTGATTTGGGGGGAGTTGTACTTTTTACGTTAAGCCAATGAAGTGCCAACTCTTAGCGGAGTGAAGATGAAGCTCAGCAGACTGAGAGTTCATGAGTTTCAAGAGTGACGAGAAACAAACCCTCAGAGAAAGGGTCGGAATCATTTTTAACATTTCTAATGTCGCCGAGTCCTCGTTTAAATCTCGCTCACACACACACACAACGGTAGTATAGCTCTGGAAAATGAGGCAAGGCTGAGAATGTAAAGGTGCCATCTTATATATAAACGTCTACGCGTGGGAGTGTGTGTGTGCGCGCATGTCTGTCTGTCCTGCCTGGAAGTGCCAGGCTAATAATTAATTTTTTTTTTTAATAATAATAAATGCATGACGCTCACAGAAAGAGACTGTCGCCAGAAGAGAACCTCGCTTAGCTGCTAATGCACGATTGAAGTGCCAGAATCCATGGTTTCTAGGGGCCCGGGCTAACACAGCTGTATAAATTAAACGTCCAACTGCCTAAACCCAATCGTCCTGCAGACCACCTACTTGACTTTAATGATCGCTGCCGAGGGCCAACGATGAATAAATGATGGACGAGCAGGGGGGGGGCCCATGTATTATTTGTCTTGTGAAGCGGCTGTCATGGCTGCCTTTTGTGCTCTGGCCCTGGTGATGAGTGACGTGTCGCCCACAGGATGGTGAGGCCTTTTTAACAGAGTGTGGACAAGAGGGTCAGGGAGAGGTGATCTGCAACTCGAGATGCCCAAGGGGCACCACAGTAATCAAGTGCTGCAAGGTGCCAGCCTCTTGGGTCGGGCCTGCCTCATTGTGTCGCATGTCTGGTGAGGCAGGCGGCTGCTTGGCACTGTGGCAAACACTGAGAACGAGCTGCCCATGTCGAGGGGTCCCATTAATCATCTGTGTGCTTCTCCATCCCAAGGTCCGAGTCAGCTGGGCACGCAGACCTGTGTGGCCATGAGCTACGAGAGGCAAATCAAATACTTCAAGAGATTGGCCCTGCAGCTTGAACGATTTGGCACAAATAAAAATGTATGACCCCGACAGCTCATCGTTTTCAGTTGTTTTTGTTCAGGAATGATGGTCGAGTATTGGCCTAAGGGAAGAGCAATATGGAGGTCATAACCGCAGCTCTTTAAATCACTTTGTGAACAGCCAGCCCCTCGTGTCATGGCTGACATCACACAGTCCCACCCTTCTGATTCTCTCAAGACAGCGTCAGTCGTTCTCTTTGACGGATTCTTCCAAGTTGTTTTCTGACATCAAATGTGACTCAACCACTTGAGCGTCTTCAACCGTTTATAAACCTCAAAGCTGAACATTCCAATAGTGCAGGACATCAACCAACTCTCAGCTCCTTCAATTTTCTTTGTGTTCCCCAAATTACCAACCACCTCTTGACAAAAATTCAGGTAAACGAACTCGATTTTCACCTTACGGACCACAATGATGCCACATTTTTTGTGGTTATGAAATGGTACTAATTTTCAAAAGTGGCCGCTAACACCCTTGACAGTACACGTCACTGCAGCCTGCGGAAAGGGGTGGAGCATGAAGTATGAGGCGGGGCTTAATGTTGGTGACGCACCAATGCCAGTCTAAGGAGGAAATGCTGCTGCAGAACCTAAAGTCCAAGGGATGGGTTGGATTAGAGCCGACTCCACCCACTAGACCCACCGCGTCACCACCTGGAGTTTATCATGGGCGTGGCTGGATGACGTCCAACTCCACCCCATGCAGGTCTCACAATTTCTCTTGGATTTTTGGTTCATTCTGGTGCAGCGTTCAAAGGCTGTGGTTTCTAGGGTCATAACTGTCACATGTGCAGAGTACGCTGCAATTGTTACCTGCATGTGCTAATCTCAAATCTTCTCCTTAAAAATGAGGGGACATCAATATTTACATTCACATTCTTTTATCCAAAGTGCCTTACAAAGGAGGTCAACAAAATCAAGTGATCATCAGTTTGGAGGGCTGTTTCAGAACAAGTGTGACTAGACGATGGTACAAAATTGACCAGTACAAGTGAAGCGGTTTAAACCAGACAGAACACCACATGACCAGCGTCTTGTCTATTCAGAACCTTGCAAATCCAACAATCAGAAAGACATTCACAGAACGAGAGTCTTCAAAGGCTTCATAGACAAAACGAGGGGAAAGTCAGAATGGAGGTAGGCAGCTCATTCCATGAAGAGCCTGGATTGAGATTTGGTGCCACATTGAGGTGGAGGCATCACCAGAATCCATGCATTAGCAGACCTGAATGGATGAGAAGGACCTCACGAGTGCCTCCATATACAAGGCTACTGACCCATCGACTACTCTGAAGGTAAGCATCAAGGAACACATCATGTCCTGCTACTAGAAGTCAGCGGTACTGTACCTTCTATTTAACACCAGCTCCCCATATACAGGCTGGCTTAGGCCGGAGCCTGCAGGTAGCAGATGAGGGCTGAGCCTTGTCTGGGCTGGCCAGTGAAGTCTCTGGCCTGCTTTTACAACGTAATCTGGGAGCCTCTCAGCCATTCTCCATGTATGTCACTCCACGTCACACCTAAGAGGACACCAGGGTGAATTCTGCTGTGAAGCAGCTTGATAAGATGACCACCACACAGTCAAGCGGGCCTGGGCTCTACTCATGATGGATGACATTTGGTTTTCTCTTAGCAGATGTCAATATGCAGGTCACAACTAACGAATGTCACAAGCAGGGAGGACACCTAAACAGATGTGTGTGCAGGCCGAGTGAGCCTCAATGCTATTTCTCTTCAGCCACGTATGGCAGGCATATCATACATCCATAGAGAAATAAATATCTCTAATAATAACTGCTCGACTTCAAGGTGGCCATGCAGGAGTGGGCTATTCCAACAAGCTACAAGCAGTGGATTCAGTCAATATGACCAGATTTTTTTTAATAAAATGAGTTACAAGTACTGTAGGGATGGTGCCAGGTTTCCTCCAAACGTGACGCCTGGCATTCACACCAAAGAGTTCAATCTTTGTCTCATCAGACCAGACAATTTTCTTTCTCATAGTCTGAGAGTCCTTCAGGTGCCTTTTGGCAAACTCCAGGTGGGCTGCCATGTGCCTTTTACTAAGGAGTGGCTTCCGTCTGGCCACTCTACCATACAGGCCTGATTGGTGAATTGCTGCAGAGATGGTTGTCCTTCTGGAAGGTTCTCCTCTCTCCACAGAGGACCTCTGGAGCTCTGACAGAGTGACCATCGGGTTCTTGGTCACCTCCCTGACTAAGGCCCTTCTCCCCCGATCGCTCAGTTTAGATGGCTGGCCAGCTCTAGGAAGAGTCCTGGTGGTTTCAAACTTCTTCCACTTGTGGATGATGGAGGCCACTGTGCTCATTGGGGACCTTCAAAGCAGCAGAAATTTTTCTGTAACCTTCCCCAGATTTGTGCCTCGAGACAATCCTGTCTCGTCAGTCTACAGACAATTCCTTTGACTTCATGCTTGGTTTGTGCTCTGACATGAAGTGTCAACTGTGGGACCTTATATAGACAGGTGTGTGCCTTTCCAAATCATGTCCAATCAACTGAATTTACCACAGGTGGACTCCAATTAAGCTGCAGAAACATCTCAAGGATGATCAGGGGAAACAGTATGCACCTGAGCTCAATTTCGAGCTTCACGGCAAAGGCTGTGAATACTTATGTACATGTGCTTTCTCAATATTTTTAGTTGTAATAAATTTGCAAAAATCTCAAGTAAACTTTTTTTCATGTTGTCATTATGGGGTGTTGTGTGTAGAATTCTGAGGAAAAAACTGAATTTAATCCATTTTGGAATAAGGCTATAACATAACAAAATGTGGAAAAAGTGATGTGCTGTGAATACTTTCCGGATGCACTGTAAATGGATGTACTCAGAAGTGTAAACGACTACAATCTGGGCTGTAAGTCCAGGGTCCTGGAAGCTATAAGTCAGTAGTGCTAATTAGAGCCCTCACTGACAGTTCTTTTAGTCCTACGGCTCCTACTCTCTCTACTTTAATGAAGGTCTTCTCAACTAAAACATTTAAATCCAGGTTAATGACCGACCTCTTAACTTTAGCTTTTCAGAACTTTTTCTGGCATTAAATGTGTAAAATGAACTCTGCCAGGATTTTATAGGCACACTAGCAAAATACCTACGCTTCGCAGCGGAGAAGTAGTGTGTTAAAGAAGTTATGAAAAGAAAAGGAAACATTTTAAAAATAACATTACAAGATTGTCAATATAATTGTCGTAGGCTTAATTTAGTATTGAGAGTGAATTTGATGATTGTAAAGAGTTTAATTTATGATTGTAAATGTTGTGTATGAGAAAAGCACATTTTTAGGATGTAAGGATCTCTTTGTAAACGATGTTTGCAGTTTTTCCCTCGGGCTGTAAAATGACCAAGCTGTCTGGTGTGCTTACTCTTGAGCATGCAACGTACAGTTGGCCATGTCAGAAGCAATCTTGTGTCAAGTCAATACTGACCTTTTTTAGAGTCTGGCCCTGTGACTTATTTATTGTCATGGCAAAGCAGACCCTTACTGGAAATTTAAGGCATTTCAATTGGAATAGGAGGTCAGAGGGTATGAGAGGGAAGCGAGGAATAAATACAGTCTCCCCTAAGCCAGTTCCAGTGAAGACAGTTGCCTCAATGAGGTTCTCGTGCAAAGATTTGATCTGGAGCCTGGTACCATTACAAATTTTGATGGTTGTAAGTTTCGTAGTAACATAATTGTTGCGCCGACCTTCAAAAGTAGAGTATGCGGAGGCATGCTTGGAGGATTAAGAGTGTGACGAAACTAAATGAAAAGGCAGGAGTCACCAGCAGGAAGACGTGAAGCAAGGCTAACAATAACAGGCTTGAAGCGGTGGAGTAAAGAAGAAGGGAGCAGTGAGCATGATAAACAGCTGAGGAAAGTAAGGAAGCAAGTGAGGAGGCACATGAGCGTGGGATGTCGTTAATGTATAGTAGGCAAGGAGCCAACCACGTGGTAGGTGCGTGGACAGGGGCCATGCGGAAAGAGGAAGGGGGACAGGGGGTGGCCCTTGTGCGTCTCTGCCATGAAATAAATCCTCTGTTAAAGGAAATAAGGAATGAAACCGCCAAAAGGAGAGGTCAGTTCCAAAAGTTCCTTACAGCATAATGGTGAGAACCGCCAAAAAGAAGAAGTTATTTTCGAAAGTTTATAATGGGGCACGACGCAAAACGTAACATACTTAACTTGTAAAGGATGAGCATGGGAAATTTGGGGTTCCTACGTATATTGGAAGTCACAGAAATAGTGAGGAGGGGTTTCCTCTATCTATATATACAGTTTAGGGGGGTACACCCATTTCCCCCCCTTGGGTGTTGCAATAAGGCATGAAACATACCTAACTTTTGTAAGTACACTTCAAGGAATGACCATGTGAAATTTCAGCTTCCCACCTATATGGAAAGTGGGAGAATTAGTGATGATTCAGTGAGGGCTTTGCCTTTTATATGTATAGACTAGCAAAATACCCACGCTTCGCAGCGGAGAAGTAATGTGTTAAAGAGGTTATGTAAACATATATATACATATACATATATACATATATATACATATCTACATATACACATATCTACATATACATATATATACATATATACATATATATATATATATATACACATCCACATATATATATACTAGCAAAATACCCGCGCTTCGCAGCGGAGAAGTAGTGTGTTAAAGAGGTTATGTAAACATATATATAACATAAACATATATACATATATATACATATCTACATATACACATATCTACATATACATATACAGTAATCCCTCGCTATAATCGCGCTTCGCCTCTCGCGGCTTCACTCCATCGCGGATTTTATATGTAAGCATATTTAAATATATATCGCCGGATTTTTTGCTGGTTCGCGGATTTCTGCGGACAATGGGTCTTTTAATTTCTGGTACATGCTTCCTCAGTTGGTTTGCCCAGTTGATTTCATACAAGGGACGCTATTGGCAGATGGCTGAGAAGCTACCCAACTTACTTTTCTCTCTCTCTCTTCTTGCGCTGACTTTCTCTGATCCTGACGTAGGGGGATTGAGCAGGGGGGCTGTTCGCACACCTAGACTATACGGACGCTCATCTAAAAATGCTGAAAGATTATCTTCACGTTGCTACCTTCTGTGCAGCTGCTTCCTGAAATGACATGCTGCACAGTGCTTCGCATACTTAAAAGCTCGAAGGGCACGTATTGATTTTTGATTGAAAAACAAAACTCTGTCTCTCTCTCTCTCTCTTTGTCTGCTCCTGACGGAGGGGGTGTGAGCTGCCGCCTTCAACAGCTTTGTGCCGCGGTGCTTCGCATACTTAAAAGCCAAACAGCCCTATTGATTTGTTTGCTTTCCTATCTCTTTCTGACAGGCTTTGCTCCTGATGCGCACTTCCTTTGAAGAGGAAGATATGTTGCATTCTTTTAATTGTGAGACGGAACTGTCATCTCTGTCTTGTCATGGAGCACAGTTTAAGCTTTTGAAAAAGAGACAAATGTTTGTTTGCAGTGTTTGAATAACGTTCCTGTCTCTCTACAACCTCCTGTGTTTCTGCGCAAATCTGTGACCCAAGCATGACAATATAAAAATAACCATATAAACATATGGTTTTCTACTTCGCAGATTTTCTTATTTCGCGGGTGGCTCTGGAACGCAACCCCCGCGATGGAGGAGGGATTACTGTATATACATATACACATCCACATATACATATATATATACATGTACAAATTTACATATCTACATATATATATATATATACATATAAATATAGACATACATATATACATACATACATACATTCACATATAATATATATATATATATATATATTATATATATATATATGGAAGAGAAGGTCTGTGATACAGTTAAAAATAAAACTATTTTATGATACGTGATTCGTTTTTTCTCCCTTGGTGGATCTCCAACTGCAAATATATATATATATATATATATATATATATATATACTGGGGCGACATGGTGGCGCAGTGGGTAGCGCTGCTGCCTCGCAGTTGGAGACCTGGGGACCTGGGTTCGCTTCCCGGTCCCTCCTGCGTGGAGTTTGCATGTTCTCCCCCGTGTCTGCGTGGGTTTCCTCCTGGCGCTCCGGTTTCCTCCCACAGTAACAAAAACATGCTGGTTAGGTGGATTGGTGATTCTAATTGGCCCTAGTGTGTGCTTGGTGTGTGGGTGTGTTTGTGGTGTCCTGTGTGTGGTTGGCACCCTGCCCAGGATTGGTGCCCTGCCTTGTGCCCTGTGTTGGCTGGGATTGGCTCCAGCAGACCCCCGTGGACCCTGTGTTCGGATTTCAGCGGGTTGGAAAATGGATGGATGGATGGATATTATATACTGTATAATATACATATCTACTTATTGGCTCCTGTATTTAGGATATAGTGGGGGTTGGATAATGGATGGATGGACAATTGTATGCATAGCCCTATTTGCCCGTTTTCATTTTTTTTCTTTCTTCAGTAATATTTCACAGAACCCGGAGCTTGTCAGTTTCAAATCCTAGTACTGACACCACTGTGTGACCCTGAGGAAGTCGACTTCACCTGCCTGTGCTGCAAAAAACAAAGTAATGTAACAAATTGTACCTCAGATTTGCAAGTTGCTGAATAAAGGCATTAAGTCAAATAGATAAATATGTATTATACACATAGGAACTATTCCTTTATTTTCAGTCAAGTCATCTGCAGCAAACCTTTATGAATGAGGGTTTCTCCTTTTTAGATAGTGCAAACTGTTTCTTCTTTATTGACGTTTCTCTTGGAGAGCTTTTTTCATTTCATTGAAAATTAAAGCAGCAGCTGCCAAAATATGTAGCTTTCTTATTAATTTTTCAACATTGTGTAAAATAACTTTATAAAGTAACATAAAAGGTTTAAAATACTGGTTATCCTTTTACACTAAAATATTACTAAAGAGATACAAAAAAAAAGTAAAATGCATATGTTCTTTTTCTTTAAGGAGATTTAATATTACTGAAGAAAGAAAAAAAAAACTAAAACAGCCAAATGGGGGCTATGCATACAAACTTAAAAGGTTTAAATAAAACAGAAATATACACTTTTATTTTTACTTGCTTAACTTGTGGAGGGTGTATCCTGTAGCAAAGCCCTAACTTTTTTTGTGAAAGCCCGTTTCAGTCAATAAGTCTTAAACAAACAGGTGTAAAGATATTGTCAATAAGCTACGCAAACCCACCAAGACATGGAATCGTTTAATATCAAGAGTATCATTACATCTTCCTTTCTTAAAGAGAAGTAAGGCAGTACTTATAAGGCTTACATATATATATATATATATATAGACATACATACAATATATATATATCTATATCTATATATATCTATATCTATATATGTAGTATCTATATATATCTATATCTCTATATACATCTATATATAATATATATATATATTATATAGTATATACATATATATATATATCTATATCTATATTATGAGGGGCCGTTCAGAAAAAAAAGATTGGTTAGTAAATATATACATTGGTTCAGATGTATATATCGGTTCGGATACATTGGTTTGAATATATACATTGGTTTTAATACATCCGTTCAGATATATATATCGGTTCACATATATACATTGGTTGGGATACATTGGTTCAGATATATACATCGGTTTGAATACATCCGGTCAGATATATACATCGGTTTAAATACATTGGTTGAGATATATATAAATTGGTTTGCATAGATCCATTCTGATATATATACATTGGTTGAGATACATCCGTTCAGATATATACATCGGTTTGAATACATCCGTTCAAATATATACATTGGTTGAGATATATATATTGGTTGATATACATTGGTTTCGATATATATAATGGTTTAAATAGATTGGTTTAAATATATACATCGGTTCAGATACATCCGTTCAGATATATATATTGGTTCAGATAGATCCGTTCAAATATATACATTGGTTGGGATTTATGGGCAGGCACAACGTGGCCACCCATGTTTACATCTCCCTTTCACTTCATCATTGCTTCAACACTGTTGTAATTAATGTGCATATTTTATGCAAGTAGCATATGCCCTGACTGTCGCGTTTTGTTTTCGTAAGCCCTCTTGGTTGGGGGTCCTCGAATTTCAAAGCACTTTTTTTCCTTTCATTATTTAAAACACTTGCACAGATACCTCGCCTCTTCGCCCAGCTCCGTCCCGCCCCGGCTCATTGTACCCGCCTCACTCGCTCCCTCTTGTCCCTCCCATGACAGATTCTTCTCAAAAGCCGAGTTACCGGAAAGCATTGATCGCAACCGCAGTATGTACCAATTTTTCACCTCATGAGAGCGCTGGTTTATCAGTGACCGAAAGAGCACGGTGATATCTGTTATTCCGCATTGGCAGCATTTCATTAAAGGGCGATATGCTTCAGCAAGGAACTTAGTCCCATTTGCTGAAAGGATGTTTATGGAGGAAAACAATGGAGTTGCTTTGTTTCTTTAAAATGTTGATCACGGATCAAAATGACCAGAATATTCCTGCTTCACAAATAACTGACGTTTAACTGTGTTTTATAGTAAAACTGACAAAAGACACACATGCACACGTGCACACGGTACACGCACGCGCACACACTTAAACTCACAAATCGTGGGTCCCACATACTACTGATTAAGTGTATGTGTCAGGGGCAATCATCAAGAGACGCTGGTTTATCATTAACCGAAAGCCGCCCGGTGATTTCTGTTATTCCGTATTGGCAGCATTTCATTAAAGGGCGATCTGTTTCAGCAGGGACATTAGTCCTGTTTGCTGAGAGGATGTTATGGAGGAAAACACTGCAATAGCGGTGTTTCTTCTGAATGTTTATCAGTGATCTAGGGATCAGAATGATCAGAATATTCCTGCTTCACAAATAACTGATGTCTGTTTTTATTGTAAAACTGCAAAACCACACACACGCACGTAACACACACACAACAACACACACACACCTCAAAGTCACAAATCGTAGGTCGCACACACAACTGATTAAGTGTATCTGTCACGGGCGATCATTTTTTTTCACCTAATAAAATTTTAGTTCGTCAAAGTTAGAAAGCAGCAAGGTGATTTCTATTATTCCTTATTGGCAGCATTTCATTTAAAGATGATTCACGTCAACCAGGCGAAAGAGTCTCTTATTTTGACAGGACGATGTTTCTTTTAGGCTTAAGCATTTTTGATTGACTTACAAAAGAAAATAGTTATTACTTACCCTCTGCTTTGAATTGGCTTTTTAAAAAACCTTTTGATATAATTTATTTATGACAGTTTAAAATAAAAAAATAGTGCTCAAAATTATAATGCGGCGTATCTAACATGAAAAGGTGGTGGTAGGAGTAAAATGCTAACTCACAGCTAAATGATCACTGGTTTGTGTCCGGGGGGCTTCCTTTCTGTTATTTTATTTATTTATTCATTTTTACAAATTGCTTTGAGTAGTAAGAAAGGCGCTATAAAACGTAAGGAATTATTATTATTATAGGGCTACATGTGAATGCGTGATCAAATTCAGCCGCTGCGTAGTGGAGTATAAATAAGGACACTATTCGCTCAACAATACCACAAGTTCATTGAAATAATTACACAGTAAGGTGCACACGCAATACAAACATAATGTTTTATTATTGAAGTAAAGGTTCATATAAATTGACTATATACAAATTTTAACAAGTTGAGAGATGTAAACTGGTTAAAATGCACGAAATTATACATGTATTGCTTTATAGTCCACATATAGTGTATGTATATTATAAAATAATGATATAAAAATCATATAAAATGGTATAGAATCTGCGTCGTAGACTTATTTGTGTTTTTAATTAGTTGCTTTAAAAAATCTTACGGCACACATGTGAACCGCTGAAAATCGCTGATCTTAATCAATTTGTTTTAACGCATGCTCTGTGCAAAATGCTGTCATATCTTGTTATTAAACATGCACGCGCAGCGATGTCCTGATGTCTGCATTCTAAGGCTGCAGGTATATTAAACGCTATTCACGTTTTACTGGGATGCTCTGTGATTGAGGGCGGACAGTAAACTTTGTTAAAATCCATCCATCCATCCATTTCCAACCTGCTGAATCCGAACTGATATCAAAAAATACCAGTCGTCAGTTGTATTTCAGTCGTTTTGGCGTGTTTTACTGTTCTGTTACCAAAAAATTCTTCAACGGGGCTCATCAACAAAGAAATGTGGATAGTAAGATTTAGTAAAATATCAGTAATAATAATACATACAATCGACACACCAGTAACACTTTACAAAGACATTTAAAAGACAGCTTGTTAAAATAAATGTAGCAATCCATTATGCTAAGTGATAGCTTGCTCTTAAACATTTGCACAGGTGGTTTTTCCTGGGGATAAAAAAGGAAAAAAAATCCAAGGGAAAGGCTTTGTTGTTAAATTCAAATTTCACTTCCGCCATGTGAGTCATTAAAACTATTGGAATGAAATATAGTTCTATATAAATAAATAAATAATTTTTCCTATCACAACCACCCTTTAACCCCTGTACATTGGAGAGGAATCTTGTTTTCACAGGAGGTGCAATTATCCTATAAAACACATAGGAGTTCTGTGCACCGTTTTTCATGGGAGATTAAAACTCATCAAATGTATTTTAAAAACTTGTAGCAGTCTGTGGCATTCCTCATCTGCCATGGTCCATTACAAAATGAACACCAGGCAGTTAAAATTGTGCACAGTTTTTTTAATAAGCCTATCAGACAGTCTTTTATAGCACTTTCATATCGAGTGTGTCTCTTAATCCTTCTAGCAGAAGAGACACTCATTTCCACAGCTTGGTCTATGGTATAGAAATGTGTGCCCCCTGTCTTCTGCTGCAAAATTAATACTGGAATTACAAAATTGTCGACAATTTATTTCAAAAGATTGAAGGAAGTCTTCTATATCACTTTTTTGTCTACTAGTTCCTTACTCATCCACTCATCCACTAATTAAAAAAAAAAAAATCAAGCGCTTACACTGTCTTTTTTAAGTATGTCTATGAAAATCACTGTGAGTAGCCAGAGAAATGCTATATAAATGTAAGATATTATTATTATTATTATTATTTAGGTTTTTTAAAATTCAAATAAACCTGATAGGACTTCTTCCAAGATATGTGCCACTCTAGGGTACCAACAAAGTCAAACTAATTAGGAAATTTTGTGATCAGTTTGTTAAAGTATATTGAGCAAAAAATAACTTTTCATCATCTTCTCATTTCTAATTTGGCATTTCATGATACAGTATATACTGCAAATATACATTTAAATTGTAACCGCTGACAATTATTTACTCATGTGCTTGCGTTTTCCATAAAACAGCTTCAATATGTGCACAAAGTAATAGGTAATAAAACACACAAATTCTGACATTAGCATGACTGTTGAAAGAAAACATGTGTTAGAATCTATTCTATGGAGTTTTCATAAATTAATCATTATATACCTTTTGATGTTTCTTGATATATTTTGTAATCAATTTTTAAAATATTGTTTTATTTTTACTGCCACTTCACAGATCAACAATCCCCAACTTGGTCACTGTCAGAATAAGTCTTTAAACTTTTTTTCCTGTGCCCAATTCATACATTTTCCAGGTTTCACTACCCATCTGAAAGAGTTGGCATCAGGTTGGGTTGCACTTTTAAACTGTAGTAGTATGAGCGAGTGTCAGTGTGGCAAGCACTAGACTGGCATTTCTTTCCGTCTAATTTTTTATCTTTGGCCCAAGCCTGTAAACTCTTTTGTAAATGGGTGGCTTGGATAGAGAACAGATACTAAACAATTTTCAAGGCTATTTTTAAAAATACTGAAAGATATTTGTGTATGTGTGTTGTGGTGCCCATGTTGTAAGTGTTAGATCCATTGAAGAAGTCAACTTAAACAAAGAAAATGTACATTTTGCAGGTTTGTTTGAAGTGTTTTACATTATAACCATATTATTAATTGGTTCGTGAATATAATTTTTTCAAGGGGATGACCTTTACTATTGTCAAAAAGACTAGCAGGGCAACAGGAGGAATATGAAAGTTATTTGTTGAGTTTAGGAGACAAAGGATACTTGTAAGGAAGTTCATGCCAGTGCTATTGG